>NC_041385.1:393427985-393512596 GCF_002162155.2 Triticum dicoccoides | reverse complement strand
TTTAGAATGTAGACATCGTAGACTGTAGGTTGTTTAATAGAATAATTTTTTGACTATTTTAGGTGTTTTGAATAAAATAGAAGTAAGAAAATTTAGGGTAGAACTAGGGTAGTAGAATTTTTAGCAAGTGTTTAATAGAAATAGTTTATTTAGTAAGTGATTAATATAACTAGTTTATTTATATTAAGTGCTTTATAGAACTAGTTTATTTAGTAAGTGCTTAATAGAACTAGTTTATTTATAATAAGTGCTTAATAGAACTAGTTTATTTAGTAAGTAGTTAATAAAAGTAGTTTATTTAGTAAGTAGTTAATAAAACTAGTTTAGTTAGTGTTAGGATTATATATAAGATATTTTCAAATGTTTTTTTTCATATTTTCAACCATTGAAATGCAATGTCCGTCGATAAGTGGCCTATGTTTTGCCGGAGTGTTGATTAATTTCCGTTTCGGCAAATTTCAGGCGCTTGATATGTCCATTTTTAGCAAAGGTCATGCCAGATTGTTTGGGTTTTGCCGTCGAGTTATAATCTTTGAATTTTGAACACAGGAGATGTCTGATGACGATGGGATCCCAGAGTGCGAGTACTGCTACGATGACCGGGGTGTGTGCGATAGGTTTCCTCACCTGCAAAATGATAGGTTTTTCACCATTAAGCTGGAAGAGACCTTCGATGTTTGTACGGTACGCAACGATAAGCATTTCATCGTAATTAATATCATCACTTGTGCTTCTTTTGTTCAACGTGTAATTTATGTATTTTTTTCAATTTGATTAGTACATCCCATGCCATGCTAGACCATATGTATTGGAGAAGCTTGGTTTTGGTTTAGATGACTTTGAGAATGTGGAGACGAGGAGGGCTCACTTAAGAACTAAACATGGTTATGGGTTTCTGGTTAAGTTCTACAATGTGGTCGATCGCTCCCATTTCGGTTGCTCTAATTGGGAAGCTCTCTGCAAGGCATATGGATTTGAGGAGGGAATGCGAATAAGATTTGATATTCGTCCCGAAGATTATGATGATGATGATGATATCGACATCTAGGTGGATGTGGATATGCCTCCAGTTTTACCTAGATGTGAGTTTGTCAAACTAATTTGTTAAGTTCAGTAATTTCTGTTGTTAATTTAAAAATATTTGTTGTTCGTCCATACTAAACTTATTTATTTATAATTGTCAGCTTATATCTTATCTTCAAGAAATACTCGGAAGATAGTAGACAACACATACTACAACTATGACTCCAAGCTTAATTGTGAGGAGAAAGGTTACCATGTCTCATTCATAGAAGATGTTGAGGCCTTCAAAACCAGTCACTCTATCAGCCCAAATTATACTAGATACGTGCCACTAGTCCATAAATTGCTTGATGGTAACTTCATTGCCAAAAACTTGGTAAGATTTTGTTAATGATGGTAACTTCATTGCATACATTATTCTTAAGTAAGCTACATTGCTAACTATATATGTTACTATTTCGTTTTTGAACAGAGGCTCTCGAAGCAGGTTGTGCCTGACATGCTATTTACCAAAGGTGATATACATATGGTTAGCTTACGACCAACTCCTTCAAAGTCTTACCATACTGCATACTCGATTTCTTCAAATGATGGAAGGCTCAAAATAAAAGAATGGAGCAAAGTGATGAATGCGCACATGCAAATAATTGGAGACAAAATGGATGTGCGCAAGCCACAAGTTGGAGATAGGTTTATGTCCATTCTCCATTATGGTGAAGGAATGGTATTTTAGCTAGGAGGGAGGAGTAGGTCCTAAGTATTAAGAACAATTTGTTAGTGTTGATTATATATGACTACAATGTCTTAGACTTGATGGTGATGTTGAGTAGGAGTAGTGATTATGAGTACTATGATGATGATGAGGAGGAGTTCTTATTATAACTAGTGACGAAGTTGTTATATGATGTCTCATCATGGACGAAAATGATGATTATGAGGAGTTATATGACAATGATATATTATGATTATGATGATGATGATGATGATGATGATGATGATGATAAGTTATTATGTCATTGGGTGAAAGAATCGCGGATTAGTTTCAAATGGATGGATCCAAAGTGACCATTGGTTACTTTGGATCCATGCACTTGAAACTAATCCAAGGTTTTTACTCATTATGATGTAAAAACAATCTCTAAATTGCTACTATATGAAAAATTGTATACAGGTGTATGAATACAACCTAAAATTCGAAAGAAATGGAATACAGAATAATAGTAGTAGCGGTTGTTTTCGAAAGCGCTACTAGTAATTAGCAGTAGCGATTGGCTTGGAAAGAGCTACTACTAAGTAGATATAGCAGTAGCGATTGCCAATAGGCGCTACTGCTAAGCTTTAGCTGTAGCACCCTATCAGTAGTGCGCTTACCCGCGCTACTCATAGGCCAAAAACCAGCGCTATTGCTAGGCTTTTCCCTTGTAGTAACATGCTCTATAAGTCGATGAGGAGTTTGATATTTACAGTGAAAGTCAACCCCTAAAAATGAATGTCTTCAGCTGAAGACTTTGGTTCTCCTGAAGACTTTGAAAGTGAAGAAATTGGTGTAACCCTGAAGACTCGGATATTCATGCGAGGATTATGAAGCATGAAGACTTTTGTTTTCGTAGTTTCATTTTCTCTTTCTTGAGTCATAGGAAACACCGTACTGTTAAAGGGGTCGAGTTAATACTAAGGAAACTAATTTCCAAGTGATGCTCATGTGAAAATCCTACACCTACCCAATCCTTTCAAGTGAAGCCATTGGAAATCTCATATCAGTTCAGTCAATTTCTTCAGTAACAGAGACGAAGATCTTCTGGTCTCTGAGGAATTTGTTTTCACTAAGGAGTTAGGAATTCGCCAGTGCGGATTGCCTACACAGTGAGGAACATGATAGCCCTGAGGAATTTGAACCTCAAATCCGGCCGTTGTTGTGCCACGCGCCAGCTTCCAAAATATCCTACCACCTAACGGTCATATCGTTGAAGGGAATTTATGTCTTATCCTGTTGGGCCGCTCCCTAGGCTATAAATAGCCACCCCCTACAACCACTAGCTGGTTGGCTACTCCGAGAGAAACTGACACTTGTAAATTGAGAGCATCCCATCCTCCGAGGACTTTGAGCGAAAATCATCAAGTGAGGAAAACCCAAATCCCAAACCCAAACACATACAAACCCAAAGTGATTGAGCATCACTAAAGAGATTGTTCCTGTGTGTAACCGACACTTGTTACCTTTGAGGACTGTGTATCCTCCAGGCGGTTAGGCGTCATGGTCTGAGCATCCAAGAGGAATTGTGGATCGCAGAGTGACCAAGTCTGGGAAGGTTTGGAAGTCACCCGTGAAGACTTACCATGAGTGTTGGCCGAGGTCTGTGTGATCTTCGCTGAAGGAGAGTCCGGTGAGGACTGTGTGTCCGGGACTGTGTGTCCTCGAGTTTAAATGCTCAGCCGCTCCAACCAGATGTACAACTGTCACAGCAATTGGAACTGGTCTACCAAATCATTGTCTTCACCAAGCCTACTGGTTCTATTTCCTCAACCCTTTCTTCCTCATTCTGTGTTGACGAACCTGATCATTCCTGTTTGAAGACTTTGGCTGAAGACTTTCTCTATTTCCTCAATCCAATTTCTTCAGTCACATTGTCTTCAGCCTGCTTATCCCGTGTTTACGCTTTCTGTACTCTTTGTTTGTTTTTCATATCATCATGATGACTCTACTATTGCTCTGTTATGCTTATACCTGAGTACTTATTCTGCTGCTAGTTGTTCATGGCTTAGGAATTTCTTCACCTAGAAATTCCTCAGTGACGAATTTGTAAAAATCGCCTATTCACCCCCCTCTAGTCGACTTAACGCACTTTCAATTGGTATCAGAGCAAGGTACTCCCTTGTTCTGTGTGATTTTGGTTTAACCGCCTGGAGTTTTCGTTATGTCGACTGTAGGTAAGATCAAGGTCACATCTAGGTGTCCTACCTTTGATGGGGCAGACTACCCCTACTGGAAGAACAAGATGCGCATGCATCTTGAGGCAGTTGATAATGATGACTGGTATGTTGTGGAAAATGGTGTTCCCTCAGTCACTCCGTCTATAAATGCTGCTGATGTGAAGAGATTCAAGCAACTCGATTCTCAAGCGAAGAATATCATATGTGGCCATCTGAGCAAAGACAGTACGGCAGAGTGAGTGCTTTGGAAACTACTAAGCTGATTTGGGACATGTTGTCCAAGGTCAACGAAGGAGTCTCCACTCAACGTGACTCCCGAGTTGATGTTCTTCGCAATCTCTTCAACCGCTTCAAAAGACTCGACAACAAAAATGTTCAACAAACCTTCGATCGCCTCACTAACATCTTAAATGAGCTTCAAGCACTTGGTGCCACTGACATCACCGACCATGAAGTGGTGAAGAAATTGCTGAGATCTCTTGATTCCTCATTCTATACTCTTGCATTAATGATTCAAGAGCAAGCTGATTACAAGTCACTAGATCCCGCTGATATCCTCGTGAGGCTAAACACTCATGAGTTCCAGCTTGCTGAGAAGAGAGACCTCAATGGACCGAGCTATGGAAGATCACGTGCACTAAATGCCAAGGCAGTCTCTGAGTCTGAAGGTGAAGATTCTGGTAGAAGCCTTGGTGATCCTGAAGAACTGAGCCAGGAGCTAGCAATGCTCGTGAAGAAATTCCAGAAGTTCTCTCGCCGCGGTCGCTTTGTAAAGTCTTCAAGGAATGATGATTCCTCGTCTTGTGACTACAAAAAGAGAACTTGCCAAAAATGCAAGAAACCTGGTCACTACATGTTTGATTGTCCTCTGTGGGAAAAGGAATCAAAGAAGAAGAAGTACAAAGATGACGAGTCTGATGACTCAAAGAAGAAGAACAAATCTTCAAAGTCTTCATCATCAAAATCTTGAAAGTCTTCATCTCACAAGAAGAGCAGTTCCAAAAAGGCCCGGGCATTCATTGGCAAGGAAATGGACTCTGAAGCTAAATCCGAGGAAAATGTGGAAGAGGAGGAATATGAGAGTCAGACTCTGGTGTGGCGAGCTTAGCCCTCGCTACTGCTTACGTCAGCAATTCCATCTTCAACTCTGGAGAAAATGACCTCCCCAACTCTGCTGACAAGAGCGTCGATGACTATGCTCCCACCTACTGCTTCATGGCAAAAGGTGCCAAGGTACTCAAACATCCCCCCTCTGACTCTAGTGAGGATGAATCTGATGACAATCTCAAGCCTAGCCATTCCAAACTTGCTAAAATTGTTGTTAAACAATAGAGGGCTTTGGAAAAGATTCAAAATCTACTAGACAAAAGCGATGACCTATTGGGTGAGGAATTGAATCGAACTAAGACTCTGATTGATAATCTTCAAAGACTTCAGTCTAGGTTTGACAACCTTCAAAATCATCATAACACTCTCTTAACTGATCATGAGAAGCTTTCTTATGAATTTCTTCAGAGAAAGCAAGATCTTGAGAAGTTAAGAGTGAGTTATGAAGATCTTCAGAAGGAAAATGATTCATTGCTTGCTCAATAGATATGTTCCATTCAAGAAGAATTTATTCCACCATGTCTAAAATGCATTAAGCGTGAATCTGCTAATTCTTCACCTGAATGTTCAAATGCTTCTATTGCTGCAAATTCTTCAACTGTCTCTCTGGTCACAAATTCCTCATCTAAGGATACCACAAGTATCACTGACGATAATGCAGGGCTGAAGGAATTGTATGTGACAGGCATATACAAAAGCCTCAAAGGGCATCAGACTCTTTGTGATGTGGTCAAAAAGCAGATCTTGAACAAGAACCCTAGGAAAGAGGGTATTGCCTTTGAGAGGAAACTCAATATTGATGGGACCTACTGGAAACCTGAGCAGTATCCCAAAACCTCATGGGTTGCTCCGAAAGGACCTCCTATAGATCCATGCACTCTATTTGGCTTTACTTATGATTCTTCATATTCCTCTGATGTGTCAATTGACTCCAACTATAAATTGTTCAAGAATCAGAATGGCGAAGTATTTGCTCGATATGTTGGAACTAACTGCAGGAACGGTCCCCCTATGAAGAAAATATGGGTTCCCAAAAGGTGCCATGAAAATCTTCAGGTGAATGTCATCATGACACCACCTATGAAGAAAAGGAACCCCAGATCAAATTCTTCATATGGACCAAATTCTTCATCTGGATCAAATTCCTCACGTGGATCAAAATCCTCATATGAACATCATCGTGATAACCCTTCTATTTCGCAGGGAAAGTCTAAAGGCTATGAATATGTGCGGTGTTCTTCAAACTATTGTGTTCATAAGTCCTCGAAGAATTTCTTTGCTTATTCATATGCTTATCCTAACCACTCTTCTTTGAAACAAAGTGCACTGGCTTCAATGCCATCTTTTTCTTATGGAGCTCGCAGAATGATGAACTCTTTGCCACCCCTTTAGATGTGGGTGGTGAAGAAAAGGAACTAATCACTTATGCAGGGTCAGGTCTCCAGACGAACTTAATCGTCTGAAGAATTTGCTGGAGACCTGAATGTGCTTGAATGGACGCAAGCTAATCATGAAGAAATGAATCACTCATTTCACTCGTCCTCATATTGCTATATATGTTACTATTGATGAAATTGATATCATATTCTTCACTGATGAAGTATATGGGTTCGTAAGGTGCTCTAATTCATCTGCAAGATGAACAACATAAAGCTACTGAGTGGGTCCTCGACAGTGGATGTACAAATCACATGTCAGGTGACAGGAACTTATTCATGGACACTGATTTGTCACCATCTCATTTGAAGCATATCACCTACGCTGACAAAGGCAAAAGCAAGGTATTGGGTCTAGGTAAGGTTACGATCTCAAAGGATAGACACATGGACAAAGTCATGCTTGTCGAGTCCTTAGGATTCAACCTCATGTTTGTCCAATGCTTTGTGATCTTGATATGGTTGTCGTCTTTTGCAAATATCGTTGCATTGTGCTAATGGAATCTGACAATTCCAAAGTCTTCGAAGGCTTTAGGAAAGGAGACTTGTATATTGTTGATTTCTCTACAGGACCACTGAGGGAGTCCTCGATTAGGGGGTCCTCGGACAGCCGGACTATATGCTTTGGCCGAACTGTTGGACTATGAAGATGCAAGATTGAAGACTTCGTCACGTGTCCGGGTGGGCTATCCTTTGCGTGGAAGGCAAGCTTGGCAATTCGGATATGTAGATCTCCTTCTCTGTAACCGACTCTGTGTAACCCTAGCCCCCTCCGGTGTCTACATAAACCGAAGGGTTTAGTCCGTAGGACAACAACAATCATAATCATAGGCTAGCTTCTAGGGTTTAGCCTCTATGATCTCGTGGTAGATCAACTCTTGTAATACTCATATCATCAAGATCAATCAAGTAGGAAGTAGGGTATTACCTCCATCGAGAGGGCCTGAACCTGGGTAAACATTGTGTCCCCCGCCTCCTGTTACTATTAGCCTTAGACGCATAGTTTGGGACCCCCTACCCAAGATCCGCCGGTTTTGACACCGACATTGGTGCTTTCATTGAGAGTTCCACTGTGTCGTCACAATAAGGCTTGATGGATCCTTCAATCATCTGCAACGTTGCGATCCAGGGTGAGGTTTTCCTCCCCGGACATATCTTCGTATTCGGCGGCTTCGCAGTGCGGGCCAACTCACTTGGCCATCTGGAGCAGATCGATAGCTACGTCCCTGGCCATCAGGTCAGGTTTGGAAGCCTGAACTACACCGCCGACATCCGCGGAAACTTGATCTTTGACGAATTTGAGCCCATGACAGGTGTGCCAAACCGTCACGAATAGCATGACCTAGATCTGCCAACGGACGGTGTTCGGAAGATCACACACGTGGCTGCCCCGGCTCGTAATCCGGAGCAGATCGTGCTATCTGAGGATGTGTGGATGGATCCTGCCCCGGAGGCCGCACACTCAGCGGCGTTAGAGCCAAACACAGACTTCGCCTCCAATGAGGTCTGTGTCATCGGACCCTCAGACTCGTCTCCGGCCATAGGATCCAAACCGCGTGCATCCGTGCCTACCGAATCTGATTGGGCACCGATCATGGAGTTTACCTCCACGGATATGTTTTAGCACTCTCCCTTGGGCGACGTGCTAAATTCATTAAAGTCTCTCTCCCTGACAAGAGGCTCTTGGCCGAACTATGTCCGGCTTGAGTGGGAAGCGGACGGCGAATAAATTTGTTCCCTACCCACCACCCACTTAATAGCCACTGTCGACAACTTAACCGGCATGCTTGATTTCGACTCCGAAGACATCAATGGTATGGACGACGATGTAGGAGATGAACAGGAACCACCACCCACAGGGCGTTGGACAGCCACCTCATCATATGATATATATATGGTGGACACACCCCAAGAAAACAATGGCGAGGAACGGAAGGATGCAACTGAGGATAATCCTCTTGAGAAGCAACCAAAGCGATAACGTCGGCGCCGCTCTAAATCCCGCCACAGTAAAAACAACGATAACATCGCAAGAAAGAATAACACCTTGGTTGACTCCAAAGGCAACGGCGATCCCATGGACCCAGCGATGGAGCAGGATGAGCCAAGGGACGGTGAACATAGTCCGGAGCCGCTGTCCTATCATAGCAACAGCGGAGTTAAAACTCATAAACCTGTCTCCGGAGAGGAGAACAGTCCGGACGATGATGAACTCATCATCCCGGAAAGGCAATTGGAACAAGAGAACCTCCAAAGAAGGCTTATCACCACCGCGAGAAGCTTGAAGAAGCAGAAGCAAAGGCTTAAGGCCGCGCAGGATACGCTCAACCGCAGATGAAACAAAGTTCTCGACACTGAAGAAAAATACGGTGGCGATCGCCACACAAAGAGCTACCCAAAGTGCAAGCTGCTGCCCGAATTCGACGATGAGGCCATAGAGCCCATTCCGCCAAAAAATAATACGGCCGATCCACCAAATCGACCACCCCGTGACCGCGACAGGGCGGCTAATGATGCCGCACACAAGTCAGCACACGATTTACATGAGCACCTAGAAAAAAAGCCGGTATGGCTAGGTCCATCTATGGATCTAGGAAGCATGCTCCGGCGCAGGACCACAACCACCAAAACGATCATACTGATCGAATACCAACTCGGAATCAACACCGAACACAACAACCGTCGACAGCATGCCATGACACATCCAAATACAAGGGTGCCGCACACCCCCTGTGCTTCACCGATGAGGTGCTGGATCATGAATTTCCAGAGGGATTTAAACCTGTGAATATAGAGGCATATGAGGAATGGCACACCCTAGGGTCTAGATTGAGGACTTTATCCTTCACATCCACATGGCTCGCGGAGATGATCTCCACGCCATTAAATACCTGCCCCTCAAGTTGAAAGGACTAGCTCGGCATTGGTTGAAAAGCCTCCCTGAAAACTCAATTGGAAGTTGGGAGGAACTTGAGGATGCTTTCAGGGCCAATTTCCAAGGGACCTATGTGCGACCTCCGGATGCAGATGATTTAAGTCACATAATCCAACAACCCAGAGAGTCAGCGCGTAAGCTTTGGAACAGATTTCTCACCAAGAAGAATCAAATCGTCGACTGCCCGGATGTCGAGACCTTAGCGGCTTTCAAGCACAATATCCAAGACGAATGGCTCGCCAGACACCTCGGCCAGGAAAAGCCGAGGACAATGGCAGCCCTAACAAGCCTTATGACCCGCTTCTGCATGGGCGAGGAAAGCTGGTTGGCTCGCAGTGGCACCAGCAACCCAGGCACATCCGAAGTCAGGGATGGCAATGGGAAGCCGCGACGCAATAAAAACAAGCATCGAAATAATAAAGACAGCCCAGATAACACGGAGGTAAATGCCGGATTCAGGGGCTCTCGACCCGGTCAACGAAAAAAGCCATTTAAAGGCAGCAAAGATGGACCGTCCAGCCTAAACAAACTTCTAGACAGATTATGTTAGATCCATGGCACCCCCGAGAAACCTGCAAACCACACCAACAGAGAATGCTGGGTCTTCAAGCAGGCCGACAAGCTAAATATCGAACACAAAGGGAGGGAGACGCCAAGTGAAGAAGAGGATGAGCCTCGCCAGCCAAACACTGGGGGACAGAAAAAAATTCCACCGGAGGTCAAAACAGTGAACATGATTTACGCAACCCACATACCGAAGAGGAGGTGCAAACGTGCACTCTGAGACATATACGCTGTAGAGCCTGTCGCCCCCAAATTCAACCCATGGTCGGCCTGCTCGATCACTTTCAATCGCAGGGATCATCCGACTAGTATCCGGCATGGAGGTTCAGCTGCCTTGGTGCTCGTCCCAATAATTGACGGATTCCATCTCACCAGAGTCCTCATGGACGGCGGCAGTAGTATGAATCTGATATATCAGGACACTATTTGCAAGATGGGGATAGACTTGTCAAGAAACAGCCAAACTAATACTACCTTTAAAGGAGTAATACCAGGCGTAGAAGCCCGTTGCATGGGCTCTCTAATACTAGAGGTTGTATTCGGTTTGCCCGACAACTTCCGAAGCGAAGAACTAATATTCGACATCGCTCCATTCCGAAGCGGCTACCATGCACTACTCGGAAGAACGGCCTTCGCCCGTTTCAATGTAGTTCTGCATTACGCTTATCTTAAACTTAAGATGCCCGGTCCACTCGGCTTCATCACAATCAGCGGAAATACAGAGCGTTCCTTACGTGCGGAAGAATATGTGGCGGCTCTATCTGCCGAACCACTAAGCGGCCCATCCAACCAGAATAAATGATCGGTCGTCAAGACCACGGACACGGTTAGACGTGTCCGGCGCACCACTATTTGTAGCAACCTAGATAAACCTTAGCTTGGGTCGATGGACGTACCCCCATAGGTGGTGCTAGGGGCTGTCTGCATGTAAGAAAGGCCCATAGTTCGGCTTGACCCTATCAATACAATAATAGATTGAATTCTCATGGTTCATTAAGAATAACCAACTTTTCGCATGATCACACCAGATTCTTTCACCTGGGTTTTTACTTTTTGCAGATGATCATCGTGCCACACCCTTCCAGGATACGGCACAACAGAAACAAAGGCGCAGACGTGCAGCAGGGACCCGTCCAAGGTTTCTTTTTAGATTAAGACCATGTGTAAACCTTTTTTTATTGTCTCTTGTTGTTTCACATCCTCCGAATACTCAAACCAACCGAGAGGGGTACTGGCGTTATTGTCAAGGCCTTTTTTGCCACGCCAGATTAATGCATGTACCTGGAAATTCAGGGCTCATTATCGAGGGCGGTACTTAGCCCAGTATATGATATAAAGTCCGAATACCTTAGGGAGTGTTCGACATCGCGAGTTTGGCCTTATATGCATCAGCTCGGAATCATGTCTTTGGTCAATAGTTGGGTTTGCCTAGCTCCCGTGTTTTGCTACCTTACGTTCTGCTCCATCGGTTAAGGTGGCACCAGGAGAACTACTGCGGTTGTGCCCCGGTTCATTTGGAAGAGCACCTTAGTAGAGAAAGCCGAAAACTGACTGTCATGATAAAGCGAGAGACTAGTCAACCACTCGAGGACTCAGCGGAATCTTCGTGATTCCTCCACATTAACGAAGGACTGGTTTCCCGGTCATGTACGTACGCGCACCATATTCGGATCAACGCGGAAGTACCTGGGGCTATATAGTAGCCCCACCGTCAAACTCCTATGGCTAAGTGAAAGTGTTAAATCTATATAGTCCGATTGCCTTGTTCGCCGCGCTATCACCTCCTTAATGGACTAAGACGTTGGATCAAGTGTGATTACGCGCTTTACCGAACACCCCCGCATTATATGCGTGGGGGCTGAAGTCGACGACTGCAAGCTTTCAGGTTATATACATACATACATAAACGGCCACACATGAGGCACTATAATACTTTATGGGCAAAAGTATAAACACAGCCTTTATAATCAAAATAGCATTGTTTTTACAATCAAGATACATATCACTGGAACATGGTACTCTTGGAGCACTAAGCCTCTTTTAAACGGGCACCTTCCAGGAGTTCTTCAAAATAGTGCTCGGGTGAGTTCTAATCCCCGGGCGGACCCCTGGTTGCAACAGTGGTGGCCTCCATCTCCGCCCAGTATGTTTTAACACGGGCAATAGCCATCTGCGCACCCTCTATGCACGTCGACCTCTTGACAGCATCGATGTGCGGCAAAGCACGAAGAAATCGTTGCACTAAACCAAAATAACTATCCGGACTTGGTTCCTTCGGCCAAAGATGATCCACGACAGACCTCATGGCAAGCTCGGACAACCTATGGAGCTCGGCCCATTCGGCCATTTGCTCATTCAACAACAGCGGACGCTTGGGAGCATTGAACTGCGACCAGAACAATCTTTCCACCTCATGATCTTTCTGATCTTTGAAATACTTAGTCGCATCAGCAGCACTCTTTGCTAAGTCCAAGTATGCGTCCGCAGCAATCCATAATTGATCCAGAGGGGCATACTTCGGATCGCCGAACTTCGTCCGCAATAAAAAGGGCCTCCCAGCTGTGATATCTTCGGCTTGACGAAGCTCCTCTCGCGCTGCTCTGATTTCAGAGCGAGAATCCTTGGCCGCTTCCAAGGCCTTGTTCAGATCAGCTGCCTTCTCTTGTCTCTCCCTTTCAAGAAGCTCATATTGGCTGGCAGCATTTTTCAGCTCGACAGCCATTTTTAGCTATTTTATCTTCGCTCTGGCGATGAGCAGCCTGTTCGGCTTTTAACTCTTCGGCCGCCTTTAGGGTGGCCACATCACTTCTCCTGGCTTGTTCGTTGGCTCGGGCAAGTTCCGCCCGAAGTGTCTCCACGGTGGCAGCTCCATCCGCAGGCAAAGCATATTATAGATGCTAGCATCATGCTCCTCTTAATATTTGCTGACCACCAGAATATACATACCCTGTCCCTCGTCAAGCCGCTTGTTCACAAGCGTGATATCGGCATCCACCACCTCAAGCTGTCGCCTCAATTCGGCAAAATCAGTAGTCCGGTCAGCCACCGGACCCTCAGCCGCCTACACATGAAAGCAGCACGATCATTACCTGGGACTATGATCCTCTGTTTGCTTCCTCTGGACGGCAACCATAGTCTCTGGCGCTACTATCTATACAGAGCACACCTAACGTGTGCGGTACAGTCAAAAATATATATGCCTTGTGTACCTCAAAGCCTCTTAGCAGGCTCGTAAAAGCCTCATTCAGCCCGCTTTTCGCAGATGAGATCCTCTCAACCACCATACCCATTAAGGTACGATGTGCCTCTGAGATAGCCGCTTGCTCCAGAAGATCCATCAATGTGTCCGGTTTTACACCAGATAAGCCCGGGATCTTTTTGCTGCCCTCCTTAGGAGCCGAATACTCCGGACTACGGGCGGCCGAAGAGTTACCTTCTGGCCTTTGCGGATCAGGAGAAATTCTCCGTGACGACACCTCGGGGTCATCCGCCCCATGAGGCGGGGAGGCAGGAGGAGGCGTTTCGCTCTCCATCATCTCCGGAAGAAGATCCCCCGAAGACGAACTTTGTCAGGAAGGGCTACGAGCCGGACTGCAAAATATATGTCTCGGTCATTGTTCTCAGAGATAAAGCAGGATATATCTATCAAAGTGCTTTGGTTCACTGCTCGGTTGATGGCTGGCCCCCATGCGGGCGCTGTGCGGTAAGAACACCCTCTGGGGCAGGGCCCCCTGGCGAAGGTTTCTTCCCTCGTTTGGAAGCCTCCGCGTCCAAATCTTCAGGAGCGCCCCTTTTCTTCCCGTGGGGAGAAGGGATTCTAGATTCACGTCCCCGAACATCCTCCTTCGCGGAGGCACTAATTCCCCCGGTTTGGATGTGTAACTTATGAAGCCTGCCTTCAGCTTCTTTATTCCTCCCCTCGTCCTCTCCCGATGGCACTTGATAGGGTGCGCGAGCCAGCATCCTGGTTAGTACAGGATCCAGCAAACCTTCAGGAAGAGGGGCCGAACACCTGATACTCTCCGCCTTTCTTATCCAGTCCTGGGCGAGGGCAATTTTTCAGAATGATGTTGTGACAAATGTAAAGACAGCATGTTCGGTCGCGGAATTACTTACTTGGGTATCTGGACGTTTGCAATTGAGACTCGCATCCTCGGTGGTGTCCGGACACTTTATTCATGATCCGAAGAATAATACATACATCCCTTCGAGCGTCACGCCGAAGAAGTGATGAATAGTTCACGGTCCTTTCGGGTTGAACTCCCACATACAGAGAGATGGGTATTGGCATGGCAGGACCCGATGAACTAGCATTACTTGCATCGCTTTGATGAGACTGACATCCCTCTTAAGGATATCTCGAATGTGGCTTTGCAATGTCGGCACGTCATTTACTGGCCCCCAGTCCAGCCCTTTGTTGACCCATGAGGCCAGTTGGGGCGGAGGGCCCGGGCGGAAGGCTGGGGCGGCCGCCCGCTTTGTACCTCGGGGTGCTGTGATGTAGAACCACTCCCGTTGCCATAAGTCGGACACCTCCGGGAAGGAGCCCTTTGGCCCTAGGGCGTCGGCACCTTTGCTTATTATGGAGCCTCGCACTCTGCATGTCGCCCGTCGATCATCTTCGGCTTCACATTAAAGGTCTTGAGCCATAAGTCGAAGTGTGGGGTAACGCGGAGGAAAGCCTCGAACACGACGATAAACAACGAGATGTGAAGGATGGAATCCGGAGCTAGATCATGGAAATCTAGACCGTAATAGAACATGAGCCCTCTTACGAAGGGATCAAGACTAAAGCCTAGCCCTCAGAGGAAGTGGGAAACAAATACAACACTCTCTTTGGGTTCGGGAGTGGGGATAACCTACCCTTGAGCAGGTAGCCTGTGGGGGATTTCGGCTGTCAGATACCTAGCCTCCCTGAACTTCTTGATGTCCTCCTCTGTGACGGAGGAGGCCATCCACCGGCCTTGAAGGTTGGATCCAGACATGGTTGATGGTCCAAAGCGCTTAGCCCGAACCTGGGGTGTTGGAACTCGAGGTAGGGGAAGGGAAGGATCGAGCATGGAAAGAAAAGGACAGGTCATGGCCCCTTTATAAAGAGGGTGAATATCAAGCGTCCTCCGCATGGCCGTTTGGAACTTGCCTAAAATCGAGGAGTCGTACTAACAAGCGCGGTTGGATTACCCACACCCGTATTGATGAGAATCCCGTGATAAGGGGGACACGATCTCTGCTTTGACAAGACGTGCCAATAAAACCGCCTCGCAATACGTGCAGTAGCAGGCTGGGGAAAACGGTTCGTATAAAAACCGGGCCGCGGCGTGATGTCACGCTATGAAAAGTTGTCAGCAGATTAGACTGGTGGAATATTGTACTCTCTATGGTGGTATGTGGAATTTGTTTTGCAGAGCCGGACATGATCCTCATGTTCAAAATCTTCTATGGAGTATTCGGAGAAGGAACCCGCCTTGCAATGCCGAAGACAATCTGCACGCCGGACTCATCGTCATTGAAGCCTGGTTTAGGGGCTACTGAGGGAGTCCTGGATTAGGGGGTCCTCGGACGGCCGGACTATATGCTTTGGCCGGACTGTTGGACTATGAAGATACAAGATTGAAGACTTCGTCCCGTGTCTGGATGGGACTCTCCTTTGCGTGCAAGGCAAGCTTGGCAATTCGGATATGTAGATCTCCTTCTCTGTAACCGACTCTGTGTAACCCTAGCCCCCTCCAGTGTCTATATAAACCGGAGGGTTTAGTCCGTAGGACAACAACAATCATAATCATAGGCTAGCTTCTAGGGTTTAGCCTCTACGATCTCGTGGTAGATCAACTCTTGTAATACTCATATCATCAAGATCAATCAAGTAGGAAGTAGGGTATTACCTCCATCGAGAGGGCCCGAACCTAGGTAAACATTGTGTCCCCCGCCTCCTGTTACTATTAGCCTTAGACGCACAGTTCGGGGCCCCCTACCCAAGATCCGCCGGTTTTGACACCGACAACCACAGCCTGCCACATGTCTACTTGAAAAAGCTTCAGAATGCTGGCTATGGCATCGACGACTTGGTCATGCTGGGATGAGGAACTTGCATACACTCGCGAAGAAGAAGCATGTCATTGGCATCGAGGGTGTAAAATTCCTCAAAGATCATCTTTGTGGGGCTTGTGAGGCTGGAAAGATCACCAGGGCCAAGCATCCCTCAAAGACTATCTTGGCCACTTCTCGTCCCTTTGAATTACTTCATATGGATCTCTTTGGCCCTACTCATTATACCATGTTCTCTAGTTCTGCACCATTATATGGCTTTGTCATAGTTGATGATTATTCTCGTTATACATGGGTGCATATCATCACTTACAAAAATGAAGTGTAGGAAGTCTTCAGACGATTTTCCTCAAGAGCTTATACTAACTTCGGTGTGAAGATCAAGCATATTAGGAGTGATAATGGAACTGAGTTCAAGAACACTGGTCTCGATGAATATCTTGATATACTTGGTATTACTCACGAGTTATCTTCTCCCTATACTCCTCAGCAGAATGGCGTCGTGGAGCGCAAGAACAAAACTCTTGTTGAGATGGCTCACACCATGCTTGATGAATACAAGGCGCCACCGCGTTTTTGGCCTGATGTTATTGATACTGCATGCCACATCATCAACAGAGTATATCTTCACAAATTCTTCAAAAATACCTCATATGAACTCCTCACTGACAAGAAACCCAATGTAAGTTATTTCAAGGTCTTCGGTGCTAAATGCTGGATTAGAGATCCTCACCATCACTCTAAATTTGCACCGAAAGCACATGAGGGTTTTATGCTTGGTTATGGAAAGGACTCGCACACCTACAGAGTCTTCAACATCAATCATCACAAGATTGTTGAAACTATAGATTTGCGGTTCAATGAAACTAATGGCTCGCAAAGAGAGCACCTACCTACTATGCTAGATGAAATGTCACCTGAGGAATCCATCAACTTCAAAGCTACTGAGGATATCATCTCTACCGAAGAATCTGCTCAAGAAGTCATTCCGGATCGTGAAGAAAATCACACTGGTGCTACTGAAGAAAATGGTCCTGAAGAAATTGTTGGGCCTAAGCAAAGTCGTCAACCTGCACATCCTTGCGTTGCGAATGAAGTGCAGATCGAGAAAATCATCTGTGACATCAACGCACCAGGTCCTCTCACGTGCTCTAAAGCTTCCTGCTTGTCTAATTTTTATGGGCATTTTGTGTTTGTCCCTATCACAGAGCCCACTAAAGTTGATGAAGCATTCATGGAATCTGAGTGGATTCAAGCCATGCAAGATGAATTGCATCAATTCGAGCTCAACAATGTGTGGGAGCTTGTCAAGCGACCAGACCCACGCAAGCACAACATCATCAGTACCAAATGGATCTATCGTAACAAACAAGATGAAAATGGCCTTGTGGTGAGGAATAAGGCTCGTCTTGTAGCTCAAGGCTACACACAGGTTAAAAGAATTGATTTCGATGAAACTTTTGCACCTGTTGCTAGACTTGAAGCTATTCGCATATTGCTTGCTTACGCTAACCATCATAATGTCATCTTACATCAAATGGATCTGAAAAGTGCATTCCTCAATGGTAAGCTTGAGGAAGAAGTATATGTTGCTCAACCACCAGGTTTTGAGGATCCAAAGTTTCTAGATCACGTCTACAGACTCAACAAGGCCCTCTGTGGCCTCAAAGCAAGCACCTTGGGCGTGGTATGACACATTGAAGGAATTCCTCATGAAGAAAGGCTTCAAACCCGGTTCACTTGACCCAACTCTTTTCACCAAAGCATATGATGATGAATTATTTGTGTGCCAAATATATGTTGACGGCCTTCATTTCTGAAGAAAAATGGAAATTTGAGAAAGCCGGGTCTGTGAAGAAAGCCCAGTACAAGAAACAACGCTTTCTGAAGGAAAACGTTCTAACGATTCGCCTGAAGAACTTGCCGCTCTGCAATATGAGATCAAGAAACTCCGTGATGAATTTGACGCCTACAAGGCAGAATGGCTGGGAGCCAAAGTCAGATTAATCAAAATGGTGAAGGGATTTACACCCAATGTTGCTGCTCCAACACACATTGAAATTACTTAGGCTGAAGCATCTACACAACCTACTGAAGAACATGCCAGCACCACTGATGAAAATCAGGCTGCTGATGAAACCGAAAGCACCAGGGCTAATGAAGCTATTCCATCCACTGAAGAAATTGCCAGGGCAACCACTAGTGTTGCGCCTGAAGTACAAGACAGGCCAGCCGAAGCATCTGATGCTGTGCCTGAAGAAACTAAACAAGTCAGGACAACTTCATCAGTTGTGCCTAAAGAAACTGCACCAATTTCCTCTGCTCCTCCTGCGCCAAAGCCAACACCAAGTCCTATTCTTCCTTCTGCATTAGAAGTGAAGAAAATCAAGGCTGCGGAGCGAGCTGCACTGAAGAAAAGGAAAGCATCTACTTCCTCAGAGTCTTCTGCTCCCAAGAAGGCAAAGGCTTTGACCAGCTCATTTGCAAATCCAATAGATGATGTTCCTCTTTCAAGCATGCCATCAAAGGAAATCATTCCTTTTGGTGAAGATTATGTGATTCCAAGTGAATCAGATGAAGAAGATCCTTCTGCTGCTTTGACAGAGCAGATGGATGAAGAAATTGAAGTGGACAATGTCCCTTCAACCCCTCTGGTATCATCGACCATGCCTCAGTTCATGGCTGAAGAGGCGGGCGTTGAAGAAGTTGAATAAGAAGAAGAAGACGTGGACATTGGGTGCACCACTCTAGTGTTGAATGATGACTATTGGGAAAGTCATCACCCCAATTCCCCATGTTCACCCCACTGCAACACATTCCTCAGTCCCCAGTCTAGACTGAACAAATTCACACGGGCTCTGATGAACCTCAAGCACCTCTTCTTACCATGCCTGAAGAAATTCCAACCACTAGTGTTGATGATAAAGCTGCTGAAGAAAAGGAGACCCTGGCTGCCACTAAAATGGAAACTGAAATTCCTTAGCCTGTTGCTCCTGAGACTGTGATTCCTAAGGCTGTGAAGACATTGACTGATACACCTCAGCCCAAGCCGAAGATTCCATTCTCGAAGACGCCGAAGTTCAAAGCTGATGACTTCTTCCACGAGCATGTGTTCTTCACAGAATACAACCCATATGACTCTACACATCTTCGAAGGAAGCGTTTCTGGAGCGCCAGCCAAGCAAACTTCTATTCTTCACCACTATTCGATAAGGACAAGATCTTTGACCATGGGCATATTCCTCATGTGGATATGGAATCGCTGCCGTGCTTCACACCAGTCCTCAGTGTTCTTCATGACGCTGGACTACTCAACTTTTGCACCGATATATGTGATTGGAATGAAGAGCTAATTCTTCAGTTCTATGCGATGCTGCACATCATAGGAAATTATGATTATATAAATTCTTGGGTGTTGGACTGGATGATAGAGAACACTCACTTCAAAACACCGACCTCTGAATTGCTTCATGCAAGTGTTGATGAAGCCGCTGAAGGTGCGCGTCTTATGTAACATGAACCTGAACTCACAGATCACTACATGCAAGTGTTGATGAAGCCGCTGAAGTCTGGCCAAGCCCCGAGAACCAAATTCCTTGTGAAGGAATTGCTATATGTGCCACGGACTGTCTATCACATTCTGACCAAGACATTGAGTCCTATCAAAGGCCACGACTCTAATGAAGAATAAGTCGTTGGCATCATGAAGAATCTGCTATTCAATATAATGCATGGTATTCCAATAAACTACCATGACTTCTTCATGAGGACTATGGCAAATGTTGCATTGTCTCCTTTTGAATTGAAGCCTTACGCTCCCTGGATTATGAGATTCCTCAGATCAAGGTCTTCAATCAATTACAAGGCTGACACACTCAACCATGGTAGCTACTTGCCCCCATTGAAGTCCTCAAGCGAATGTTTTCCTCAGCTGATGAAAAGGGCAAGGCCACTTCTGTTATTGATGAAGGCATTCGTCCATTGGATGGATAGTTCTGCAAAGCTGCATCCTACTCCACCAATGATGACTCTGCCACTCATGACTTTGCTACCAATGCTTCAAAGCAAAATCCTCAAGGCACAGCTCCAAGGGTGATGACTGATCGTGAGCTTCTCCTCAGTCCTCATCAGAAGGTCGATAGCAACCACAAATGGGTCAAGCGTCAGTTTGGTTCAATTCTTCACAACATGACTGCTACACACAATTTAGTGAAGAAGAACCATTACTACCTCCACGAAGTATTTGATCGCACCTGGGCTGTTCTGTCTCATCTCTATGGTGAAGAAGATCTCAAGCAGATGGGCTTCAAGCAGGACTTCAACTGGTCTAAACGACGGCGGAGAAACTCAAGAAAGTCAAAGTTCCTTCTTTGGTGGCTAGCTCATTTTCTTCATCGGGCCACACTGATGAAAATGAAGATTTGTATGACACTGCGGCAGGCCCTACTCGAACAACCGACCCCAACAACGCCGGTGCTCCTCCATCAACTTCGTGATGATATTCTTCAGGGGCGTTAGTCCTCACTTTTCGTCCCTTTTGGTCACTTGATGACAAAGGGGGAGAAATTTGAGTTAGTATTCAAGCGGATTTATCTATATGGGCATGTTTTTTTGTTAAGTTGCAACTCTCGCTCTTCTGAAGTGTTTGTTGGATTGAGTTGTAAACTTAAGTCCGATGGTGACCTGATAATTTTGCTCTGTTTTTTCTGCATGCTATTTCCTCATATATGTTATGCACGCATGTTGAATTACATCAGTCACCATATTTTGTCATGCATTTCAAATTCTTCATTCGATATGTTAAATGCGTGTATGAATTACAAGATATAGGGGGAGATCTCCATGATATTACTCTACAATGTGCATCTGCTTCAAAAGCAAATTCCTCACTATGCACATCTTCAGGGGGAGTTCTTCTATATCTTGCAACCTTTCCTATCTTTCTTCTTTTTCTCAAGGACCTGTAAGAAGAAGCAAATCCCTTTCTTGAATGGCCGAGGAAGAGGCGGCACTGAACAGAACAAGATCCTAAAATTCCTCAATATGAGTATCTACACTTCATATGTTTATCCCCGTTGAAAACTTAACCTATTTGTCATCAATCACCAAAAAGGGGGAGATTGTAGGTGCATCTAGTGCCCCTTAGTGATTTTGGTGTATTGAAGACTTATAGGTTAAGGGACTAATATTTTGTGAGTGTACACATGCTCTGTAAGTCGATGAGGAGTTTGATATTTATAGTGAAAGTCGACCCCTAAAAATGAATGTCTTCAGCTGAAGACTTTGGTTCTCCTGAAGACTTTGAAAGTGAAGAAATTGGTGTAACCCTGAAGACTCGGATATTCATGCAAGGATTATGAAGCGTGAAGACTTCTGTTTTCGTAGTTTCATTTTCTCTTTCTTGAGTCATAGGAAACACCGTACTGTTAAAGGGGTCGAGTTAATACTAAGGAAACTAATTTCCAAGTGATGCTCATGTGAAAATCCTACACCTACCCAATCCTTTCGAGTGAAGCCATTGGAAATCTCATATCAGTTCAGTCAATTTCTTCAGTAACAGAGACGAAGATCTTCTGGTCTTTAAGGAATTTGTTCTGACTTAGGAGTTAGGAATTCGCCAGTGCGGATTGCTTACATAGAGAGGAACATGATAGCCCAGAGGAATTCAAACCTCAAATCCGACCGTTGTTGTGCCACGCGCCAGCTGTCCAAAATATCCTACCACCTAACGGTCATATCATTGAAGGGCATTTATGTCTTATCATGTCGGTCTGCTCCCTAGTCTATGAATAGCCGCCCCCTACAACCACTAGCTGGTTGGCTGCTCCGAGAGAAACTGACACTTGTCAATTGAGAGCATCCCATCCTCTGAGGACTTTGAGCGAAAATCATCAAGTGAGGAAAACCCAAATCCCAAACCCAAACACCTACAAACCCAAAGTGATTGAGCATCACTGAAGAGATTGTTCCTGTGTGGAACCAACGCTTGTTACCTTTGAGGACTTTGTATCCTCCAGACGGTTAGGTGTCATGGTCTGAGCATCTAAGAGCAATTGTGGGTCGCCGAGTGACCAAGTCTGTGAAGGTTTGGAAGTCACTTGTGAAGACTTACCACGAGTGTTGGGCGAGGTCTGTGTGATCTTAGCTCAAGGACTGTGTGTCCGGGACTGTGTGTCCTCGAGTTTAAATACTCAGCCGCTCCAACCAGACGTACAACTGTCGCAACAGTTGGAACTGGTCTACCAAATCATTGTCTTCACCAAGCCTACTGGTTCTATTTCCTCAACCCTTTCATTTCCTCATTCTGTGTTGATGAACCTGATCATTACTGTTTGAAGACTTTGACTGAAGACTTTCTCTATTTCCTCAATCCAGTTTCTTCAGTCACATTGTCTTCAGCCTGCTTATCCTGTGTTTATGCTTTCTGTACTTTGTGTTTGTGTGTTTGTGTTTCATACCATCATGATGACTCTGCTATTTCTCTGTTATACTTATACCTATGTACTTATTCCGCTGCTAGTTGTTCGTGGCTTAGGAATTTCTTCACCTAGAAATTCCCAAGTGACGAATTTGTAAAAATCGCCTATTCACCCCCACTCTAGTCGACTTAACGCACTTTCAACATCATTAGAGAATGATGTGATGGACAAGACCCATCCGTTAGCTTAGCATAATGATCGATAAGTTTTATTGATATTGCTTTCTTCACGACTTATACATATTCCTCTAACTATGAGATTATGCAAGTCCCGAATACCGGAGGAACACCTGGTGTGCTATCAAACGTCACAACGTAACTGGGTGATTATAAAGATGCTTTACAGGTGTCTCTGAAGGTGTTTGTTGGGTTAGCATAGATCGATAATAGTATTTGTCACTCCGTGTATCGTACAGGTATCTCTGGGCCCTCTCGGTAATGCTCATCACTATAAGCCTTGCAAGCAATGTGACTAATGAGTTAGTTGCAAGATGAAGCATTATGAAACGTGTAAAGAGACTTGCCGGTAACAAGATTGAACTAGGTATGATGATACCGATGATTGAATCTCGGGCAAGTAACATACCGATGACAAAGGGGAAAACGTATGTTGTTGTGCGGTTTGACCGATAAAGATCTTCGTAGAATACGTAGGAGCCAATATGAGCATCCAGGTTCCGCTATTGGTTATTGACCAAAGATGTGTATCGGTCATGTATACATAGTTCTCGAACCCGTAGGGTCCGCACGCTTAACGTTCAATGACGATTTGTATTATGAGTTATGTGTTTTTCATGACCGAAGTTTGTTCGGAGTCCCGGATGAGATCACGGACATGACGAGAGGTAAAGATTGATATACTGGAAGGTGTTATTCAGACACTGAAAGGGGTCCAGAGTGTATCAGGTACAAACCAGAGTACCAGAAGTGTTACCGGAACCCCCTGGTGGAAGATATGGGCCATATGGGCCACGGGAGGGAGGCTAACGAGCCCACAAGGGGCTGGTGCACCCCCCACAAGGGAGGAGGCCAAATTGGACTAGGGAAAGGGGCACCACCCCCCTTTCCTTCTCCTACTCCCTCTCCTTCCCTCTTTCCACCTCCGTAAGAAGGAAAAAAGAGGGGGGGCGAATCCTACTAGGAGTAGGACTCCCCCTCCCTTGGCGCGCCCTTGGTGGCTGGCCTCCTCCTCCCTCCTTTATGTATGGGTTCAGGGGGGCACCCCAAAGGCACAACATTGTCTTAGCCGTGTGCGGTGCCCCCCTCCACCTTTTACTCCTCCGATATTATCATCGTAGTGCTTAGGCGAAGCCCTGCGCGGATCACATCACCAACACCGTCATCACGCTGTTGTGCTGATGAAACTCTCCCTCAACCCTCTGCTGGATCAAGAGTTCGAGGGATGTCATCGAGCTGAATGTGTGCTAAGATCGGAGGCGCCATACGTTCGGTACTAGATCGGTTGGATCGTGAAGACGTTCGACTACATCAACCACGTTAACCTAAACGCTTCCGCTTTCAGTCTACAAGGGTACGTGGATGCAGTCTCCCCCTCTCGTTGCTATGCATCTCCTAGATAGATCTTGCATGATCGTAGGAATTTTTTGGAAATTGCATGCTACGTTCCCCAACAGATACATAGACAAAACACCGTGTCCCTAGTAAGCCTCTACTAGACTAGCTCGTTAATCAAAGATGGTTAAGTTTCCTAACCATAGACATGTGTTGTCATTTTATGAACGGGATCACATCATTAGATAATGATGTGATGGACAAGACCCATCTGTTAGCTTAGCATAATGATTGTTCAGTTTTATTGCTATTGCTTTCTTCATGTCAAATACATATTCTTTCGACTATGAGATTATGCAACTCCCGGATACCGGAGGAATGCCTTGTGTGCTATCAAACATCACAACGTAACTTGATGATTATAAATGTGCTCTACAGGTATCTCCGAAGGTGTTTAATGGGTTTGCATAGATTGAGATTAGGATTTGTCACTCCGAGTATCGGAGAGGTATCTCTAGGCCCTCTCGGTAATGCACATCATAAGAAGCCTTGCAAGCAAAGTGACTAATGAGTTAGTTGCGGGATGATGCATTATGGAACGAGTAAAGAGACTTGTCAATAACGAGATTAAACTAGGTATGAAGATACCGACGATCGAGTCTCGGGCAGGTAACATACCGATGACAAAGGGAATAACGTGTGTTGTCATTATGGTTCGACCGATAAAGATCTTCGTCGAATATGTGGGAGCCAATATGAGCATCCAGGTTCCGCTATTCGTTATTGACCGGAGAGGTGTCTCGGCCATGCCTACATAGTTCTCGAACCCGTAGGGTCCGCACGCTTAATGTTCGATGACAATTTTGTATTATATGAGTTATGTGATTTGGTGACCGAATGTTTTTTGGAGTCCTGGATGAGATCACGGACATGATGAGGACTCTCAAAATGGTCGATAGATAAAGATTGATATATAGGATGATAGTATTCGGACACCGGAAGTGTTCCAGGTAGTATTGGGTATTTATCGGACTACTGGGGGGTTACTGGAACCCCCCAGGGGAATAATGGGCCTTATGGGCCATAAGAGGGGAGCACACAGCCCACAAGGGGTGGCGTGCCCCCTTAAGGCACGAGGCCGAATAGGGGAAGGAAGAGGGGGTTCGCCCCCCCCCTTTTATTCCTCCCTTCCCTCTTCCCTTTTTCCCCCTTCCGGTAAAAGGAAAGGGGGGGTGAATTGGACTAGGGCCCCAAGTAGGATTCCTCCTACTTGGAGCATCCCAAGGCTGCTCCCCTCCCCCTCCCACCTATATATACATGGGGAGGGGGCGCCTAGAACACACACCAACAATTGTTAGCCGTGTGCGGTGCCCCCTCCACAATTTACGCCTTTGGTTATATTCTCGTAGTGATTAGGCGACGCCCTGCGCGGATAACTTCACCATCACCATCACCACGCCATCATGCTGACGGAACTCAGCTACTTCCTCGACACTCGCTGGATCAAGAGTTTGAGGGACGTCATCAAGCTGAACGTGTGCAGAACTCGGAGGTCCTGTATGTTCGGTACTTGATCGGCCGGAACGAGAAGAAGTTCGATTACATCAACCGCGTTGTGAAACGCTTCCGCTTTTAGTTTACGAGGGTATGTATATACACTCTCCCCCTCTCGTTGCTATGCATCTCCTAGATAGATCTTGCGTGAGCGTAGGGAATTTTTTGAAATTGCATGCTATGTTTCACAACAGTGGCATCCGAGCCAGGTCTATGTGTAGATGATATGCACGAGTAGAACACAAAGAGTTGTGGGTGGTGATCATCATACTGCTTACAACCAATGTCTTATTTTGATTCGGCAGTATTGTTGGATGAAGCAGCCCGGACCAACCTTACATGACCACGTTCATGAGACCTGTTCCACTGACACACATGCAACTCCTTTTTGCATAAAGGTGTCTGGCAGGTGTCAATTTCTCCTACTTTAGTTGAATCGAATTTGACTACAGCCGGTCCTTGTTGACGGTTAAAACGGAAAACTTGATAAATCACCGTTGTGGTTTTTGTGCCATAGGTAAGAACGGTTCTTGCTAGAAGCCCGTAGCAGCCACGTAAAACTTGCAACAACAAAGTAGAGGATGTCTAACTTGTTTTTGCAGTGCATGTTGTGATGTGATATGGTCAAGGCATGATGTGATATACGTTATTTTATGAGATGATCATGTTTTGTAAAAGTTATCGGCAACTGGCAGGAGCCTTATGGTTGTCGCTTTATTGTATGAAATGCAAACGCCATGTAATTGCTTTACTTTATCACTAAG
This sequence comes from Triticum dicoccoides, assembly GCF_002162155.2. Lineage (NCBI taxonomy): Eukaryota > Viridiplantae > Streptophyta > Magnoliopsida > Poales > Poaceae > Triticum > Triticum dicoccoides. Next base: position 393,486,247 of record NC_041385.1, on the reverse strand, counting down.
CGGTAGCGATAGTTGTAGAAGCAATAGTTGGCGAGACGACCATGACGCTATGATGGAGATCAAGGTGTCAAGACGGTGACAATGGAGATCATGATGATGCTTAGATGGAGATTAAAAGCACAAGATGATGATGGCCATATCATGTGACATATTTTGATTGCATGTGATGTTTATCTTTATGCATCTTATTTTTCTTAGTACGGCGGTAGCATTATGTAAGCCCCGAATCCTATGCGCCAGATGTCTTCCAGTTATTTGTCGTCATTGCCATGTCATTTGCTTGCGTGTTGCATCTTGCCATGTCATCATATGCATTTCATCTGCATGTTTTTCAAAACTTGCGTCCGTTCGGGTTCCCCCGGTTCTCTCCGTTGTCCGTTTCGGATTCCGACTCTCTCGCACGCACCCATCGCCCCTCTCAGACCTTGTTTCGTGAGCGGGAGAAAAACGCACTCGGAATAGGCCGGGAGTTGATGAGTGGCCTTGGTATATCACCGGTAGACCGCCCGTCAAATTTCGTTCCATTTGGAGGTCGTTTGATGCCCCAACGGTTAACCAGGTAGCCACAAAAGCCCCTCTCTCTTTGCATCCCAACACCCCTCCAAACAGCCCGCTATCCCGTCAAACTCCCATCCATGCTCTCCGCCGTTGGATCACGATCGTGTGGGCGAAAACCACACCTCATTTGGATTCTCCTAGCTCCCTCTACCTACAAATAGGCCCTCCCCTTCCATTTTCGCGGATGAATCCTACCCCTAACCCTAGCTCCCCTCCTCTTCGCGCCGCCGGACAAGTCCGCCCACACCGGACACGTCCACCGCCGCCTCCCGCACCAACCCCGTCGCACCACCTGTCCACCACCGCCGCTAGCCACCGCAGGCCCGCGAGGCCCAGGCACGACCCGCCCGAGCCGCCCCGGGCCCGTTCCCCGTGCCCCGTGCCTCCTCATCACCGCCGCCGGCGCGCCTCGCCTCGCTGGTGACCGCGGCAGCTGGTGCGCCTTGCCTCGCCTCCGTCCGCTCCCGCCACCGGGCCGAGCACCGCCCTCCGCCACCTGCGCGTCACCGCCCTTCGTAGCCCGCCTTGCTGCACCGCCCCACCACCTCTGCGCGTCCGCCGCCGCGCTGCTCGCCGGCCTCGCCCCTGTCTCGCCGTCCTCTGTCGCCACCGTGACCCGCGACGCCACCTCACCACTGCGCCGCGCCACCGCCTCGCCGGACGGGCGCCGGAGCCGCGCCGCCATCCACCTCCACATCCTGCTCCTCCCCGTCCACCTCTGTTTGTGTTTCATCCGTAGTCGGATGTTGCTCTTATGTATGATGATGTTGTATTTGTGTGGCATTGTATGCCTCTTGTATGTATCCCCAAGTATTATGTAATGCTACGATGTAATGATATCCACCTTGCAGAAGCGTCTCCAATATGCGCTTCTATCCTTGGTGGGACCTTTGAGTTCCTTTAGGATAGGGTCACATATTGGGCGTGACAAGTTGGTATCAGAGCCTCAACCGACCATAGGAGCCCCCTTGATTGTTCGTAGTATGATTGTTGTTGAAGAAAACTATTTTCAGAGTCTAGTTATATCGGAGAGTAGAATTCTTTTTACTCCTCAGTCCCTTCGTCTCTCTAGTGAGGAATCTTGACGTAGGTGTTTTCAATTACTCCTCTTCCCTTCAAATTTTTCTTTAGGATCACGCAATTGGTTTTTCGATCGTTGGTTCTCAGCTCTTTTCATCCGGTGCATTTCTCGTCAAGTTGATTCGACCCTCTTTGTTTTTGCAAGATCAATCCTCAGCTCTTTTTTGGACGGGGAAGCAACGTCGTCTGAAGAGAGACAATGTCTTCCTCAGCTGTTTTCTTTTCCCACCCGCCCACCCCTTTTCTCTTCTCGGAGCAGGAGTCACTAATCAAGTATCCATCCTACTCGTGCGAAGTCTTTGCATTCTTTCCTCAATTATTTCAACCGGTGTTTTCTCTTCAAGTTATTCGTTGATTCCCCCTTCCAAGTTGCCTTTGTTTTTCCCACCCTCCCACCCTTTTATTCCCGGAGCCTGAGTCTGTTTCGAGCATCAATTTCATTTGTGCGGAGCCTTGTCAGTATTTTGTCAATTGTTTCAACCGGTGGTTTCTTGTCTAGTTTGTCATCCTTAATCTTTTTCTTTTCTGGTGGATTCAATTCAAGATTTTTTGGGTTGATCATATTCTTTCCTTGGATCAAGTGTTTCCCCTGCTCGTTCGCCTCTCGCCAGTTTATCCTTCTGCAGTGCTCAAGACATCTCAGGAGATTCATTCGTGTTCCAATTAATTCGAGGTTGTCACCTCATTCAAGTCCTTCAGTCTTTCCAGTGCATCATCTATTCTGCAATCCTTTTCAAAGGTGTTTTCTTTTAGTGGTCCCTAACCCACAGGTCTTTTCCCAGGATCTAATTATTCTGGAGCTATTCCCAATTCTTTTCAGAGTTTGATCTAAGAATGAATTTCATCAGTCAGATGCCTTTCCAAGGTTGATTTCAACTCATTTCTTTGTTGGCTCAACCTCTTCGCTTCCCATTCTCCCGGAATATCTAAACAATTTTTGGTGTTGTTTCCCGTCGTCATTGGAAGACCGAAGAAGAGTTTTTCCTCTAAATCTTGTGTGTTCTCTGGAAGATTCGTGGTTCTAACTTCATGTTATCCTCTCGAATTATTCCATTTGTCAGATATTCTTTTCTTACCCATCTGGAGTATGTTAGGAGTTGTTTTCCATTTCTTTTCACCGGAGGCCATCATTCCAAAAGAATTATTCGTCCTCACATTTCAGTTACCGTTATCCAATTATCCCGGCGCTTCGTTCAAGTGTTCTTTAATCAGCTCATGATCTCTTCGTTCTTTTGCATCTAAATCCCCTCAAGCATATTTGTTCTTCTAATTCTTCCCGATGATTCATTCTCTTTCATCAGTCATTTTTGAATTCTTACGGTGGTTCCTTCATATTCCTTTTCCTTTGTTATCATATTAATTCATTCATTATTTCTAATCCTACCGGTGGTTCATTGAAGACCTTCCTCAAGGTTGCGCTAGATCCCCCTTAATCCTTTTCCAACAAGAATAAGTAGTATGCAAAATCCATTGCTTGTCATCAATTTAATTTGATGAGGATAAGCATAACATAATTCTTATTTCTATTTCATCATCGTCAAGTAATCCCTTCCTTCGGAGTTTGTTCTTGATGAATAAATTCTAGTTCCAAGTGTTTTCATCTTTTCTTTTCTGGAGTTCAAATTTCCACATCCATTTCATCGAAACCTCTATCTCAATCATTGCAAGGCTTTAATCTTATTCTTTTCAGCCTACATTTCTATCTTGTCATACTTTTGTACCGGAGTTCTTCATGATTTAATCCATTCTTCAAGAGTTCATCAAGAATTTTGTTGGAGGAGTTCAAGTATCTTTTCTTCTCGTGTCTCAAAGTGAAAATAATTCTCTGTTTTCTTCTGAAGTGGAGCTTGGCATTTCTTCATTGTTCTCAGATATTCAGACATTTGGTTGTGGCGTAATTTCACCTCAAGTTTTGAGATGTTTTTGATAAGTCCACAACAAGCTTATTCTTTTGTTGTTGAATATCTCAACAACTTCGTTCTACCCTTCCTCTAAGGATGCTATCGAATTCATTCATGGTGGAAGTTGTTGTTCTTTCATCCGTTCTTTTCATTCCATTTTTTCAATTCTTCCCAAGGCATTGTGTTGTTCATCTCGTCAAGTGTCATTCCATCTTGTGAAGTTCATGTTCTATTCCTTCCATTTTCAGTCGGAGTGCTGCCCAAATTCTTATGTTACTATTACTTTTCTATCTTGTTCTAACCGGAGTGGTTTTCAGAGTCTATCTTATTCCATGAGATTTTGATTCTCGTCATATTCGTCGTTCCTCTTTCTACCCGAGTGCTCTCGACTTGGTTCATCTTTTCTCTTGCATTCTTACTTCACCTACTCCTCTTTCTCTTCCATCTCGTTCCTAAGATCTCGGGACGAGATCTCTTGTTAGTGGAGGAGAATTGTAACGCCCCGAATCCGATGCGCCATATGTCTTCCATTTACTCGCTGTCGTTGCCATGTTGTTTGCTTGCGTGTTGCATCTTGCCATGTCATCATCTGCATTTCATCTGCATGTTTTTCAAAACTTGCGTCCGTTCGGGTTCCCCCTGTTCTCTCCGTTGTCCGTTTTGGATTCCGACTCTCTCGCATGCACCCGTCGCCCCTCTCAGACCTTGATTCGTGAGCGGGAGAAAAACATTCTCGGAATGCGCCGGGAGTTGACGAGTGGGCTTGGTATATCAACGGTAGACCGCCCGTCAAATTTCGTTCCATTTGGAGGTCGTTTGATGCCCCAACGGTTAACCGGGTAGCCGCAAAAGCCCCTCTCTCTTTGCATCCCAACACCCCTCCAAACATCCCGCTAGCCCATCAAACTCCCCTCCATGCTCTCCGTCGTTGGATCACGATCGTGTGAGCGAAAACCGCACCTCATTTGGACTCTCCTAGCTCCTTCTACCTATAAATAGGCCCTCCCCTTCCATTTTCGCGGATGAATCCTACCCCTAACCCTATCTCCCCTCCTCTTCGCGCCACCGGACAAGTCCACCCGCGCCGGACGCGTCCACCGCCGCCCCTGCACCAACCCCGTCGCGCCACCTGTCCACCGCTGCCGCCAGCCACCACAGGCCCGCGAGGCCCAGGCACGGCCCGCCAGAGCCGCCCCGGGCCCGTTCCCCGCGTCCCGCGCCTCCTCATCACCATCGCCAGCCTCCACCGCCGCTGGTGCACCTCGCCTCACCTCTGTCCGCTCCCACCACCGGGCCGAGCGCCGCCCTCCGCCGCCTAGGTGCCTCACGCCGTCGCCCTTCGCCGCCCACCTCGCTGTGCCGCCCCGCTGCCTCTGCGCGTCTGTCGCCGCGCTGCTCGCCGGCCTTGCCATCCTCCGCCGCCACCGTGAGCCGTGACGCCACCTCGCTGCTGCGTCGTGCCACTGCCTTGCCGGACGGGCCCTGGAGCCGCACGTCGTCCACCTCCACGTCCCGCTCCTCTCCATCGTCGCGGGAGGTCGCCGGAGCCGCCCCGCCGCTCGCCGGAGTCCTCTTCGGCCAGATCCGCCGCGGGTGGACGAGATCCACCCATTCGCTCAAGCAAACGCCGACTCCGTCCCTGGACCTATCCTTCCTAGTACCCCCTTCGTCCAATGTTTCCCCGAGGTGCAGATTCCACTGTCCCTGAAATTCAAACTTCATGTGTGCATGTTTGACCCATCATAACTTCATGCATATAGCTCCGATTTGAGTGTATAATATGTCAAAATGTTCATCTCAGAGTGCTTTTCAAGATGGAGTAGTTTGCATGCCTGTTACTATTCATATTGATGCCTTAATCTTCGTTGCAAAACTGCTAAGTGATATAAGCTGCTGAAATCTGCTGATTGTTAACATCATGTATGCATATTGTGAGTGCTATAACTTCATACATGTTGATCCTATGATGATGATCTTGATATGCACATGTTTTGTTATTCATGATCTACACGTTGGTATGCTTTGCATTCCTGTTAGGTGACATATTCATATTTTCATATCTGTTGCAAAAGTGCATGTTGCTGTTAACTACTGAAAACTGTTGTAACTTGATGATTTGTCTTTTTTATATCATTTTGTGTGATTTTCTTTTGAGCATCATGTATACATATTTTAGGAGAATAATCATGACATCTTTATAGTGGTGCAATCTATGTAGTTTTATATGCCCTGTAGTGAGTGAATCAGGCTTGTGAAGTGGGCTACCTGCTGTTAACTTTCTGTCGATGTTGAATCTGTCATATCATGTTGCCATGTTTGCTTGATGCTACCAATTAATCCATGCATAATATGGAGATTCTTAGTTGAGATGTTTTGTTTTCTATGATATGCTATATCATGTCATGCCTTTTGATGCTCTATATATCTCCTGTAGCATATATTTTCATTGCCACGAAGATGCCTATATGCTGTTCCAGATTTCTGTTCACTTCATGATGCTATGTTGTGAGCTTGATAGTAATTATTATACGCCTATTATAGAGATTTTACAATTACATATTTTATAGTATGTTATGAGTAATTTCTTCACATGTCAAGTTTGTTAATTTTGGAGATCATATGCCTCTGTTCCATGCTTGCAAACATGCTATCATAATGTTGTTGTTTTACATTTGCTGAAACTGTTTCAACATTCAATCTTGTCATGTTGTTTCTCACTAATCCATGAGGCATATGTATATGATGCCATGATGTTATTTCCTCTTTATTATGTGTACATTGATGTCATGCCCTTGGTTGCTATGTTTACTTGTTGTAGCTTTTCTATTTCTTGCTCTCAAGTTGCCATCATATTAACTCTGCTCATGTATATGCTCCTGTGTTATAAAGTTGCATTTGGCTTTGATCATATTGGTTTAATATTGATGCCTATGAACCTGAACCTTAATGATATTTGAAGAATGTTATCTTTACATGAAGTGCATGTCAAGTTTATGCTCACATGTTTCCTGTAGCATGTTGTTTTGACGATTGCAAAATGCCAACTTGTTGTTTTGGGCAGATTGTTGTTATATCTTGTTTGGAGTGTATGTGTTGCACCGTTGCTCCGTTTTGAGCATGCTCTATATGAAAATTGATTAAAATTGCATGTAGTTTCATCATGTCATGTTGAATCCTTGTTTTAAGAGTGTTTTCTTGATGTTTGAATGCAATTTGCATCAATGCCATGTTTAACTTGTTTTGCTCATATTTTATAGGCCGTAGCTCCGAATTAAATGAACTTTATATGTAACTTGACTAGAATTTCGTGTAGATCATGATGGTGCATCTTAACTTGCTGTTTAACAACTTGAATATAAGTTTTATTTAGTTCTGGACCAATTTCGAAATTTGCATATGAGGACTTACCGGAATTGTTATGTGTCGTTTTCGACCTCATTTAAACTTGCTTTGATGTGTTGTTCTTGTATGCCTCATCTCTTGCCATGGGTAGCATCATATAGTATTTTTCATGCATCATGCTTGGTTGTGCATCATGTCATGTTTATGTGTTGTGTGTTTACCATGTTGTTTGCTTCTTTTCGGTTGTGCTTCTTCTCGATAGTTCCTGTTTCGTTGCGATCATGAGGATTCGTTCGTCTACGCTTGGTTTGTCTTCCTCCGTTCGTCTTCTTCATGGACTCGTTCTTCTTCCTAGCGGGATTTCAGGCAAGATGACCGCTACCCTGGATCTCACTACTATCATTGCTACGCTAGTTGCTTCGTTCTATCGCTATGCTGCGCTACCTATCACCTGTTTATCAAGCCTCCCAAATTGCCATGTCAGCCTCTAACCTTTTCACCCTTCCTAGCACACCGTTGTTTCGCTATGTTACCGCTTTTGCTCAGCCCCTCTTATAGTGTTGTTAGTTGCAGGTGAAGTTGAAGATTGCTCCATGTTGGAACAAGATTATTTTGGGATATCACAATATCTCTTATTTAATTAATGCATATATATACTTGGTAAAGGGTGGAAGCTCGGCCTTATGCCTGGTGTTTTGTTCTACTCTTGCCGCCTTAGTTTCCGTCATACCGGTTTTATGTTCCTTGATTTTGCGTTCCTTATGCGGTTGGGTTTATGGGAACCCCTTGACAGTTTGCTTTGAATAAAACTCCTCCAGCAAGGCCCAACCTTGGTTTTACATTTTCCTAACAACCTATAACCTTTCCCTTGGGAGTAATTAACACGAGGGTCATCTTTATTTTACCCCCCCCCCGGGCCAGTGCTTCTCTAAGTCTTGGTCCGAACTAGAGCCACTTGTAGCGCCACCTCGGGGAAACTTGAGGGCTGGTTTTAGCTGTACGTAGTGTTCATCCGGTGTGCCCTGAGAACGAGATATGTGCAGCTCCTATTAGGATTTGTCGGCACATCCGGGCAGTCTTGCTGGTCTTGTTTTACCATCGTCGAAATGTCTTGTAACCGGGATGCCGAGTCTGATCGGGTCTTTCTGGGAGAAGGAATATCCTTCATTGATCGTGAGAGCTTATAATGGGCTAAGTTGGGACACCCCTGCAGGGTTTAAACTTTCGAGAGCCATGCCCGCGGTTATGTGGCAGATGGGAATTTGTCAATGTCCGGTTGTAGAGAACTTGACACTTGACTTAATTAAAATGCATCAACCGCGTGTGTAGCCGTGATGGTCTCTTCTTGGCAGAGTCTGGGAAGTGAACATGGTTTGGGTTATATTTGGACGTAAGTAGTTTCAGGGTCACTTCTTGATCATTACTAGGTTACGATCATTTGCGTAGCTTCTCATCTTATTCTTGTATTTATAAGTTAGCCACCATATCATGCTTAGTCGCTACTGCAACCTCACCCACTTTTCCTTTCCATACCCATTAAGCTTTGCTAGTCTTGATACCCATGGTAATGGGATTGCTGAGTCCTCGTGGCTCACAGATTACTACAACAACAGTTGTAGGTACAGGTAATGCGATGATCATGACGCGAGAGCAATGTTTACTTGTTTTGGAGTTCTTCTTCTGCTTCTTCATCGTTCAGGGGATAGGTTCCAGGTCAGCAGCCTGGGCTAGCAGGGTGGATGTCATTTGAGTTTCTGTTTGTGTTTCGTCTATAGTTAGATGTTGCTCTTATGTATGATGGTGTTGCATTTGTGTGGCATTGTATGCCTCTTGTATGTATCCCCAAGTATTATGTAATGGTATGATGTAATGATATCCACCTTGCAGAAGCGTCTCCAATATGCGCTTCTATCCTTGGTGGGACCTTCGAGTTCCTTTAGGATAGGGTCGCATATTGGGCGTGACACATTATAAGATGATCCCTTAACTAAATTTCAAGGTATAAGTGTTCTCACTGAGTATGCACCATTGCGACAGTTCTTCATGTTGAGACACCACGTGATGATCGGGTGTGATAGGCTCTACATTCACATACAATGGGTGCAAGACAATTTTGCACATGCGGAATACTCGGGTTAAACTTGACGAGCCTAGCATGTACAGACATGGCCTCGGAACATTGGAGGCCGAACGGTCGAACATGAGTCATATAGTAGATATGATCAACATAGAGAGTTTCACCATTGATGACTACTCCATCTCATGTGATGATTGGACATGGTTTAGTTGATTTGGATCACATATCATTTAGATGACTTGAGGGATGTCGATATAAGTGGGAATTCTTAAGTAATATGATTAAGTAAACTCAATTTATCATGAACTTAGTCCTGATAGTTTTTGCATATCTATGTTGTAGATCAATGGCCCGTGTTACTGTTCCTTTGAATTTTAATGCGTTCCTAGAGAAAGCTAAGTTGAAAGATGATGGTAGCAACTACACGGACTGGGTCCGTAACTTGAGGATTATCCTCATTGTTGCATAGAAGAATTATGTCTTGATGCACCGCTAGGTGAAAGGCCTACTGCACGACCAAATGTTGATGTTATGAACATCTAGCAAGCTTGATCTAATGACTACTCGATAGTTCAGTGTGCCATGCCTTACGGCTTAGAATCGGGACTTCAAAAACATTTTGAACGTCATGGACATTATGAGATGTTCCAGGAGTTGAATAACATTTCAAGCAAATGCCCAAGTAGAGAGATATGAAGTCTCCAACAAGTTCTATAGCTGCAAGATGGAGGAGAACAATTTTGTCAGTGAACACATACTCAAAATGTCTAGATATCATAATCACTCGACTTAGCTGGGAGTCAATCTTCCAGATGATAGTGTCATTGACAGAGTTCTCCAACACTGCCACCAAGCTACAAAGGCTGCATGATGAACTATAATATGCAAGGGATGGAAAACACTATTCCCGAGCTCTTTGCAATGCTCAAAGCTGCAGATGTAGAAATCAAAAAGGAGCATCAAGTGTTGATGGTTAACAAGACCACTAGTTTCAAGAAAAAGGGCAAGGGAAGGAAGGGGAGCTTCAAGAAGAATGGCAAGAAAGTTGCCACTCTCGGGAAGAAGCCCAAAGCTGGACCCAAGCTTGAATCTGAGTGCTTCTACTGCAAAGGGAGCCGTCACTGGAAGCGGAACTACCCCAAGTATTTGGCGGATAAGAAGGATGGCAAAGTGAACAAAGGCATATTTGATATACATGTTATTGATGTGTACCTTACTAATTCTCGTAGTAGTGCCTGGGTATTTGGTACCGGTTCGATTGCTCATATTTGTAACTCATAACAGGGACTACAGATTAAATGAAGATTGACTAAGGACGAGGTGACAATGCGCGTCGGGAATGGTTCCAAGGTCGATGTGATCGCCGTTGGTATGCTACCTCTACATCTACCTCTGAGATTAGTTTTATACCTGAATAATTGTTATTTGGTGCCAGCATTGAGCATGAACATTATATGTGGATCTTGTTTAGTGCGAGAAGGTTATTCATTTAAACTATAGAATAATGGTTCTTCTATTTATATGAGTAATATCTCTTACAGGCATGCAGCCTTGAAGAGTGGTCTATTTCTGTTAAATCTCGATTGTGGTGATACACATATTCATAATATTGATGCCAAAAGATGCAAAGTTGATAATCATAGTGCAACATATTTGTGGCACTGCCCTTTAGGTCATATTGGTGTAAAGCGCATGAAGAAACTCCATGCAGATGGACTTTTGGAATCACTTGATTATGAATCATTTGATACTTGTGAACCATGCCTCCTGGGCAAGATGACTAAAGCTCCGTTCTCCGAAACAATAGAGCGAGCAAATGACTTGTTGGAAATAATATGTACTGATGTATGTGGTCCGATGAGTGTTGAGGCTCGCGACGGGTATCATTATTTTCTGACCTTCACAAATGATTTGAGCAGATATGGGTATATCTACTTAATGAAACACAAGTCTGAAACATTTGAAAAGTTCAAAGAATTTCAGAGTGAAGTGGAGAATCATTGTAACAAGAAAATAAAGTTTCTATGATCTGATCACGGAGGCGAATATTTGAGTTACGAGTTTGGCCTTCATTTAAAACAATGTGGAATAGTTTCACAACTCACGCCACGTGGAACACCACAGCTTAATGGTGTGTCCGAACGTCGTAGCCGTACTTTATTAGATATGGTGCGATCTATGATGTCTCTTACCGATTTACCACTATCATTTTGGGGTTATGCTTTAGAGGCAGCTGCATTCACGCTAAATAGGGCACCGTCTAAATCCGTTGAGATGACACCATATGAACTGTGGTTTGGCAAGAAACCTAAGCAGTCGTTTCTTAAAATTTGGGGTTGCAACACTTATGTCAAAAGGCTTCAGCCTGATAAGATCGAACCCAAATCGGAGAAGTGCGTCTTCATAGGATACCCTAAGGAAACAATTGGGTACACCTTCTACCACAGATCTGAAGGCAAGACCTTTGTTGCCAAGAACGGAACCTTTCTAGAGAAGGAGTTTCTCTCGAAAGAAGTGAGTGGGAGGAACGCAGAACTTGATGAGGTAATTGTACCTTCTCTTGATTTGGACGGTAGCTCATCCGAGAAATCCATTCCCGTGATGCCTACACCAACTAGATAGGAAGCTAATGATGATGATCATGAACCTTAGGATCAAGTTACTACTGAACATCGTAGGTCAACCAGAGCACGATCCGCACAAGAGTGGTACGACAATCTTGTTCTCGAAGTCATGTTACTTGACCATGACGAACCTACGGACTATGAAGAAGCTATGATGAGCCCAGATTCCGATAAATGGCTTGAGGCCATGAAATCTAAAATAGGATCCATGTATGAGAACAAAGTGTGGACTTTGGTGGATTTGTCCAATGATCGGCGACCCATAGAGAATAAATGGATCTATAAGAAGAAGACTGATGCTGATGGTAATGTTACTGTCCATAAAGCTCGACTTGTCACAAAATTTTTTTGACAAGTTCAAGGAGTTGACTATGATGATTCTTTCTCACCCATAGTGATGCTTAAGTCCGTCCAAATCATGTTAGCAATTGCCGCAATTTATGATTATGAAATCTGGCAAATGGACGTCAAAACTGCAATCCTTAATGGATTTCTTAAAGAAGAGTTGTATATGATGCAACTAGAAGGTTTTGTCGATCCTAAAGGTGCTAAAAAAGTGTGCAAGGTCCAGCAATCCATTTATGGACTCGTGCAAGCATCCCAGAGTTGAATATACGCTTTGATGAGGTGATCAAAGCATATGGTTTTATACAGACTTTCAGAGAAGCTTGTATTTACAAGAAAGTGAGTGGGAGCTATGTAGTATTTCTAATATTATATGTGGATGACATATTGTTGATTGGAAATGGTATAAAATTTCTGGATAGCATAGAAGGATACTTGAATAGAAGTTTTTCAGTGAAAGAACTCGGTGAAGCTGCTTATATATCGGGCATCAAGATCTATAGAGATAGATCAAGACGTTTAATAGGACTTTCACAAAGCACATATCTTGATAAAGTTTTGAAGAAGTTCAAAATGGATGAGTCAAAGAAAGGGTTCTTGCCTGTGTTACAAGGTGCGAAGTTGAGTCAGACTCAATACCCGACCACTGTAGAAGATAGAGAGAAAATGAAAGTCACTCCCTATGCCTCAGCCATAGGTTCTATCATGTATGATATGTTGTGTACCAAACCTGATGTGTGCCTTGCTATAAGTTTAGCAGGGAGGTACCAAAGTAACCCAGGAGTGAATCACTGGACAGCGGTCAAGAACATCCTGAAGTACCTGAAAAGGACTAAGGACATGTTTCTCGTTTATGGAGGTGACAAAGAGCTCATCGTAAATGGTTACGTCATTGCTAGCTTTGACATTGATCCGGATGACTCTAAGTCACAAACCGGATACGTATTTATATTGAATGGTGGAGCTGTCAGTTTGTGCAGTTCCAAGCAGAGCGTCGTGGCAAGATCTATGTGTGAAGCGGAGTACATAGCTACTTCGGAAGCAGCAAATGAAGGAGTCTGGATGAAGGATTTGATATCCGATCTAGATGTAATACCTAGTGCATTGGGTCCAATGAAAATCTTTTGTGACAATACTCTAGCAATTGCCTTAGCGAAGGAATCTAGATTTCACAAAAAGACCAAACAAATCAAGAGACGCTTCAACTCCATCTGTGATCTAGTCAAGGAGGGAGACATAGAGATTTGCAAAATGCATACGTATTTGAATGTAGCAGACTCGTTGACTAAGCCTCTTCCATGAGCAAAACATGATCAGCACTAGGACTCCATGGGTGTTAGAATCATTACAATGTAATCTAGATTATTGACTCTAGTGCAAGTGGGAGACTGAAGGAAATATGCCCTAGAGGCAATAAAAAAGTTGTTATTTTATATTTCCTTATTCATGATAAATGTTTATTATTCATGCTAGAATTGTATTAACCGGAAACTTGATACATGTGTGGATATAGACAAAGCACCGTGTCCCTAGTAAGCCTCTACTAGACTAGCTCGTTAATCAAAGATGGTTAAGTTTCCTAACCATAGACATGTGTTGTCTTTTGATGAACGGGATCACATCATTAGAGAATGATGTGATGGACAAGACCCATTCGTTACCTTAGCATAATGATCATTCAACTTTATTGATATTGCTTTCCTCATGTCAAATACATATTCCTCCGACTATGAGATTATGCAACTCCTGGATACCCCAGGAATGCCTTGTGTGCTATAAAATGTCACAACGTAACTGGGTGATTATAAAGATGCTCTACAGGTATCTCCAAAGGTATTTGTTGGGTTGGCATAGATCGAGATTAGGATTTGTCACTCCATGTATCGGAGAGGTATCTCTAGGCCCTCTCGGTAATGCACATCATAAGAAGCCTTGCAAGCAAAGTGACTAATGAGTTAGTTGCAGGAAGATGCATTGCGGAATGGGTAAAGAGACTTGACGGTAACGAGATTGAACTAGGTATGAAGATACAGATGATCGAATCTCGGGCAAGTAATATACCGATGACACAGGGAATAACGTATGTTGTCATTACGGTTCGACCGATAAAGATCTTCATAGAATATGTGGGATCCAATATGAGCATCCAGGTTTCGCTATTGGTTACTGACCGGAGATGTGTCTTGTTCATGTCTACATAGTTCTCGAACCCGTAGGGTCCGCACGCTTAATGTTTGATGATGATTTTTGTATTATATGAGTTATGTGATTTGGTGACAGAATGTTGTTTGGAGTCCCGGATGAGATCACGTACATGACGAGGAGTCTCGAAATGGTCGAGAGATAAAGATTGATATATAGGATGATAGTATTCGGACACGGGAAGTGTTCCGGGTAGTATCAGGTATATATCGGACTATTGGGGGGGGGGGTTAAGGAACCCCCTGGGGAATAATGGGCCTTATGGGCCATAAGAGGGGAGCACACCAGCCCACAAGGGGTGGCACGCCCCCCTTAAGGCAGGAGGCCGAATAGGAGAAGGAAGAGGGGGTTCGGCCCCCCTTTCCTTCCTCCCTTCCCTCTTCCCTTTTCCCCCTTCCGGTAACAGGAAAGGGAGGGGGGCGAATTGGACTAGGGCCCCAAGTATGATTCCTCCTACTTGGGGTGCTCCAAGGCTGCTCCCCTCCCCCTCCCACCTATATATACATGGGTAGGGGTCACCTAGAACACACACCAACAATTGTTAGCCGTGTGCGGTGCCCCCACGACAGTTTACGCCTCCGATCATATTCTCGTAGTGTTAGGCGAAGCCCTGCGCGGATAACTTCACCATCACCGTCACCACGCCGTCGTGCTGACGGAACTCATCTACTTCCTTGACACCCTGCTGGATCAAGACTTTGAGGGACGTCATCGAGCTGAACGTGTGCAGAACTCGGAGGTGTCATACGTTCGGTACTTGATCGATCGGAACGAGAAGAAGTTCAACTACATCAATCGCTTTGTCAAACGCTTCCGCTTTTGGTCTATGAGGGTATGTAGACACACTCTCCCCCTCTCATTGCTATACATCTCCTAGATACATCTTGCGTGAGCGTAGGAAATTTTTCGAAATTGCATGCTACGTTTCCCAACAAGTTCCACCTTGTTTTTTCTGAAAACTTGTCCTAAGGCTACCCAGAGGTAGTACCGCTCTAGTCAGTGGCAGTGCTTCTTGTAACCGGTACTTCCGCTGATCCAGTGCCACGTTTACTGCTGCTTATATTGGGCGTTCTGTTGTCTATTTGAGCTCAGAGGAAGTAGCGCGGTAGTAGGGTAGTAGTACCGCTTGTTGTACTTCCGCCCCTACCATCGCTCCACTACCGCTGATCTCGATGTAGCGCAGTGATACGTCTCCAACGTATCTATAATTTTTGATTGTTCCATGCTATTATATTATCTATTTCAGATGTTTTATATGCATTAATATGCTATTTTATATTATATTTTGGACTAACTTATTAACCTAGTGCCCAGTGCCAGTTTATGTTTTTCCTTGTTTTTTACTTTTACAGAAAAGGAATATCAAACGGAGTCCAAATGGAATAAAACTTTACGGTGATTTTTCTTGGACTAGAAGAAACCCATGAGACTTGGAGAGGAGGCCAGAAGCCCTACGAGGAGGTCATGAGCCGTAGGGGCACCCCCAGGGCTTGTGGGCCCCTCGGTGACCTCCCAGCCCTAATCTTTGCACTATAAATCCTCAAATTTCCCCCCTATACCAGAGGGCACACCAAAATTACTTTTCCGCCGCCGCAAGTCTCTGTTCCCATGAGATCTCATCCTGGGGCCTTTTCCAGCACTGCACCGGAGGGGATTCGATCATGGAGGGCCTCTACACCAACCTTCCTGCCTTTCCGATGATGTGTGAGTAGTTTACCATAGACCTATGGGTCCATAGCTAGTAGCTAGATGGCTTCTTCTCTCTCTTTGATCTTCACTACAATGTTCTCCTGGATGTTCTTGGAGATCTATTCAATGTAATCTTCTTTTGTGGTTCTTTTGTTGAGATCCGATGAATTATGGATTAAGTTCAGATTATCTATGAATATTATTTGAGTCTTCTCTGAACTCTTTCATGCATGATTGAGATAGCTTTGTATTTCTCTCCGATCTATTGATTTGGTTTGGCCAACTAGATTGGCTTTTCTTGCAATGTGAGAGGTGTTTTGTGATGGTTCAATCTTGCGGTGTCCTGATACGTCTCCAACATATCTATAATTTTTTATTGTTCCATGCTCTTGTATTATCATTCTTGGATGTTTTACAATCATTTTATAGCAACTTTATATCATTTTTGGGGACTAACCTATTGACATAGTGCCTAGTGCCAGTTGCTGTTTTTTGCTTGTTTTTTACTACGCAAAAAATCAATACCAAACAGAGTCCAAACGCAGCGAAACTTTTTGGAGATTTTTTCCGGACCAGCAGACACAACTTGGGCCAAAGAAGTACCACAGGGGGGCTCTGAGGGGAGCACAACCCACCTGGGCGCACTTGGGTCTGGTTGGTTGTGCCCACCTCGGCCGCCTCTCGCACCGCCTCTTTGCTCTATAAATACCCCAATATTCGAAAAACCATAGTGGAGTCGACTAAACACAATTCCAGCCGCCACAATTTCCAAAAACCACAGATCCAATCTAGACACTATCACAGAGGGGTTCATCATCCTCATTGGTGCCTCTCCGATGATGCATGAGTAGTTCATTGTAGACCTACAGGTCTGTAGTTAGTAGCTAGATGGCTTCCTCTCTCTCTCTCTTTTAATTCTCAATACAATGGTCTCTTGGAAATCTATTTAATGTAACTCTTTTTGTGGTGTGTTTGTTGGGATCTGATGAACTTTGAGTTTATGATCAGATCTATGTTTTTATCAATGAAAGTTATTTGAGTCTTTTGATCTCTTATATGCATGATTACTTATAGCCTCTTATTTGTTCTTCGAATCTTTGGTTTAGTTAGGCTGACTAGCTCCTTTTTTCTTGCCATGGGGAGAGGTGCTTTGTGATGAGTTCGATCTTACGGTGCTCAATCCCAGTGACAGAAGGGGAAATGACATGTATGTATCGTTGCTATTAAGGATAACAAGATGGGGTCTATTCCTACATGAATAGATCTTGTCTACATCATGTCATCGTTCTTATTGCATTACTCCATTTTTCCATGAACTTAATACACCAGATGCATGCTGGATAGTGGTCGATGTGTGGAGTAATAGTAGTAGAGGCAGGCAGGAGTTGGTCTACCAATCTTGGTCATGATGCCTATATAATGATCATTGCCTGGATATCGTCATAATTATTTGAAGTTCTACCAATTACCCAACAGTAATTTCTTTACCCACCGTATGCTATTTTTCTCGAGAGAAACCACTAGTGAAATCTATTGCCCCGGGGTCTCTTCTTTATCATATTTGCCTTCGAGATCTATTTTTATTCGCTTTTATTTTCAGATCTATTAATCTAAAAACCAAAAAATACCTTGCTGCAATTTATTGTTATTTATTTTATCTCACGTTCCCGCAAGATCCAATCTACTACAATTTTACTTATCTTTTTACCTGGGAGGGATTGACAACCCCTCTTTTACATCGGGTTGTAAGTATTTGTTCTTTTTGTGCAGGTACCGTTTACATAGTGTTGATTGGTTCTCCTACTACTTCAATAACCTTGATTTCATCACTGAGGGAAATACCTACCGTAGCTGTGCCACATCATCCCTTCCTCTTTGGGGAAATACCAACGTAGTTCAAGCCGCATCAAAAGGAATTTCTAGCACCGTTGGCGGGGAGGATCATGTCAAGATAGTCTCCAGGCCACGTGCCAATTTTTGACGCCATTGCCAGGAAACATCATCAACATCTACCAGGTTCCTAATCACAAATCTCATCTCCTTGCAATTTACATTATTTGCCATTTGCCTCTCGTTTTCATCTCCCCCACTTCGCAAAAAAATTCCGTTTTATTCGCCCTCTTTTTCGTTCTCCGTTTTTTGTCAAATCTGTTTTTGTTTGCAATCTTGTTTGCGTAGTTGCGATGTCTCAAGATAATATGAAGTTGTGTGATTTTTCTAATACCAATAATAATTATTTTATTAGCACTCCGATTGCTCCTCCCGCCACTAGTGCGGAGTCTTGTGATATTAATGCCCCTTTGTTGAATCTTGTTATGAACGATCAATTTTTTGGTACTCCTAATGAGGTATGCCGCATCTCATCTTAACACGTTCGTAGAATTATGTGATATGCAAAAGAAAAAAGATGTTGACAATTATATTGTGAAGTTGAAATTATTCCCGTTTTCTTTGCGAGATCGTGCAAAAAATTGGTTTTCTTCTTTGCCTCACAATATTATGGAGTCTTGGGATAAGTGCAAGGATTCTTTTATTACTAAGTATTTTCTGCCTGTGAAAATTATTTCCCTTAGGACACAAATCATGAATTTTAAGCAACTTGAGCATGAACATGTTGCGCAAACTTGGGAAAGAATGAAATTGATGCTAAGAAATTGTCCTACTCATGGTTTAATTCTTTGAATGATTATACAAAAAATTTATGCAGGATTGAATTTTGTTTCTAGAAATCTTTTAGATTCTACCGCGGGTGGTACTTTTATGGAAATTACTTTGGGTGAAGCTACTAAATTTCTTGATAATTTTATGGCAAATTATTCACAATGGAATACCGAAAGAGCTCCTACTAGTAAAAAGGTTAATTTAGTAGAAGAAATAAATTCTTTGAGTGAAAAAGTTGATGCTCTTATGAAGTTGGTTTCTAATAAAAATGCTCCTATTGATCTTAATGATGTGCCTTTATCTACTTCGATTAAGCGATGCCGTAGATGTGAATTTTGTTTCGCGAAATAATTTTAATAACAATGCTTATAGAGGTAATTATAATCCGAGACCTTTTCCGGGAAATTCCTCTAATAATTATGGTAATTCCTATGGTAATCCTTCTTACAAAAATAATAGTAACACCCTCTGATCTTGAGGATAATATTAAAGAATTTATCAATGCTCAAAAGAATTTTAATACTATGATAGAAGAAAAGTTGAGTAAGATTGGTGATATGTCCAGAAGCATTGATAGAATTTCCCATGATGTAGTTAAAAAAATTGTGCCTAAGGTTGAGGAATCAATTAAAGCTATGTATGTTTCTATGTATGAAAGTAAGAAAAGAACCTCTATGCTTAGAGCTAAAAGGTAAGTTTTAGAAAAAGCATTTTCTAGCGATTGCTTTCATAAAAATGATGAAGATCTTAAATTGATTGGTGTTTCTTCTATTGAGAGCTTGTTTAGTAAAATTAAGATTGATGATAAATGGACTGAAGAAGAGTCAAATTTAGCTAGAAGGCGTCCCAACAAATTGGAGGGTGAAAATCTTGTTGAGAAAATTGATAAAAGTGGGTTTGGAGAGGTCAAAACTTTAACTAGTGATGTGCCCACTCTTTTGGATTACAAAGACTTTAATTATGATAATTGTTCTTTGATTAATTGTATTTCTTTGTTGTAATGCATGATAAATAAAGCTTTTACTATACATATTGTCGATGCTATGATGAAAGCTTTGGAAGAAAAGTTGGAATTAGAGTTTTCAATTTCTAGAAAATTACATGATGAATGGGAACCCACCATTAAAGTCAAGATTAAAAATTATGAGTGTTTTGCTTTGTGTGACTTGGGTGCTAGCGTTCCTAGAATTCTGAAATCTTTATACGATGTGCTTGGTCTTACCGATATTGAAGAATGTTCTTTAAATTTGCACTTGGCAGATTCTACTATTAAAAAGCCATTGGGAAGAATTAATGATGTTCTTCTTATTGCAAATAGGAAGTACATGCCCATAGGTTTTATTTTTCTTGATATTGATTGCAATCCGTCTTGTCCAATTATACTTGGTAGACCATATTTACGTACTATTGGTGCCGTGATTGATATGAAAGAAGGCAATATTAAATTCCAATTCCCACTAAGGAAGGGTATGCAACACTTCCCTAGAACAAGAATTAAGCCACCATATGAATCAATCATGAGGGCATCTTATGGATCAGTAAATAAAGATGACAATACTTGAATCTTTGCATTATGCCTAGCTAGGGGCATCAAACGATAGCGCTTGTTGGGAGGCAACCCAATGAATAAAATTTATTTTTGTTTTTTCTTTCTGTTCTTGAGTGTTTGCATACCTATGCTACTGCTATGATTGTGTTTTTTATGTTTTAATTCTTGTTTGTGCCAATCAAAGCCTTTGGGATCATATTGGGTGATAGTTGATTTGGTCTTGTTAAAAAACATAAACTTTTGCGTCAAGTAAAACAATTTTGAAAATTCATAGAAGCGCAATAAAATCTTGATTTTTGTACACGAGATTGATATAAAAAATGCCCACATTGGGCTAAGTTTTAATTTTTTTTGGAGTTACAGAAGTATTCGTTTTCAGATTGCTATAGACTATTTTGTTTTTGACAGATTCTATTTTCTTTCCGTTGTGTGCTTATTTTGATGAATATATGGTTTTTATTAGAGGGTATAAGCCATGGTAAAGTTGGAATACAGTAGATATAATGCAAAAATAAAATATGAATGGGTTTGCAACAGTACTTAGAGTAGTGATTTGCTTTATTATACTAACGGATGTCACGAAGGTTTTGTTGAGTTTTGTGTGATTGAAGTTTTCAAGTTTTGGGTGAGATCATGATGGATGAAGGAATAAGGAGTAAGAAGAGCCTAAGCTTGGGGATGCCCATGGCATCTAAAGCTATTATCTAAAAGAGAAGCAAGCAACTAAGCTTGGGGATGCCTGAGTGGCATCCCCTCTTTCTTCTAACGACCATCAGTATTTTACTTGGAACTATATTTTTATTCGTCACATATCATGAGTTTTGCTTGGAGCATCTTGTATTATATGAGTCTTTGCTTGTTTTGCTTTCTAGTTTAAGTCAGGTATTCTTGCCGAACACACCTATTTGAGAGATCCAAAATTATGCTATGGCTTGTTAGAATTGCTCTCTATGTTTCACTTATATCTTTTTGAGCTATGGAATTGCTCTAGTGCTTCACTTATATAATTTTGAGCATGGTGTGCTTTAATACTTTTGAACAAATGCTCTCATGCTTCACTTAGATTTATTTTAGAGTTAGTATTTTTTTAAGAAATTCTCTCATGCTTCACTTATATTATTTTGAGAGAAGAAAATTTTATGTTCATGTTCTTCACTTATATTTGTTTGAGCTATCAAAAGCAACATATGAGACTAGTCCCAAAGTGATAGATATTCAAGAGGGATATAATAAAAACTTTCATGAAAATCATTGGACAAAATAATTTCTTCGTAATAGTTTTGTGGTGTGATGATATAATATGTGAGTCATGTTGATGAGTAATTATGCTTTAGTAATGTCAGGGAAACGACACCTATGGGATCACGAGGATCCCATATACGGTTGACGGGGAGAGAGTTGCGCAAAGAGCAGGTCTACTGATCAGCGTGAGGGATTTTTACCCAAGTTTGGGCCGCAATGGTGCGTAAAACCCTAATCCTGCTTTTGGTGTATATTTAGTGTTCTTGAGTTCTTGAACTAGATGCGGTGCATGTCCAGTCCAAAAAGTCCCAATCCTCTCTTAGTACGCCTCGATCCAACTTTTATACGTCAAAGGGGTCACCACAGTGGCACACAGGAGGTGGAAAGTTTCTACAGTGCTCAAGCTTATCACTGACATCGTAGGACAAATGCATTTATTGTGGTGCCTACGTGCCCTCTTACTTTATCGGGGACGGCAACAGAAACCGTCCTGTGCGTCGCCGCCTCTCTTTGCCTTGACATGCGTCCAGGCTGATGAGGCAAGCAATGCCAGGCTGGCTGTTTAGCTATTGTGCTGGCGCAGTTGTAGAGCCTCCACGAAGATCTACATGCCGCCGCGCAGGCGCCTGCCTAGTTTGCAAGCTAGTCGTCACGCTGGAATGGCCGTGAGGTGGAGAAAGCCTTGTCGGGTATGGGCCTGGTTGTGGCCCCGCAATTGTCCCCGGCAAGGGTCTTGCCGAGGGCCTTGCAGGCTGCCCCGGCAAGGGTCTTGCCGGGGCTATGTAGGTCGCCCCGGCAAGGGTGTTGCCGGGGGAGGCCAAGCTAGTCTTCTGTTCTTTGGTTACTGGCTTGAATGTTGTCCTGGTATCTCGCCTCCTACTGCCCTGCCAAGCCTTGCCACGGGCGTGGCTACGACTGCCCGTGCATAAGTAAGGGGTACAGAAGAGCCCATACTTTTGTACACCGACAGGAGCCCCGGGGCCTGGGCCACACATAAGCACAGAGCATAGTTGGGCCAGGCCCAAAGCAGTGTGTGGGCACGCGTGGCAGAGATTAACCACTTTAATCTTCTCATCGATTGTGCTTCCCCATGATCCGCATTGAGTGCATGACATGGGGGTCGTGCGTGGAACAGTCGCAGCGTGCCTGCGTCACCTTGCAGTGAATAGTAAAGAGGCGGCCCGTGCCTTCCCCATAAAAAGAGGAATCTGCAGGGGCGCTGCTCAATTACCCTTCCTTCCTGTCCCAATCTAGGAGCCGTTGTTCCCCTCTTCTTCCTCGAGTGTAAACCAGTGTTCTCGCCCCTCCTCACCGGTTCTGCGCTTCCATTGCTTCTTGATCCCTCACCCCTTCTCAGCTGCCATGGCGCCCAAGGCAAGCAAGGGCAAGGGAACGACCAAGGCCGCCGAGGGGAAGGAGGTGTCGGAGAGTGAGCTGGTGAAGCTACGGGAGAAGCATGCCCTCTTCGTCTCGATGATCGGCGCGCTCACCCCCAGGGAAAATTCAAGTGCCTGTGGGGGAGGGAGACGGCAGGGCATCCCGCCACGGTCATCATCCCCACTCCCCTCGCCAAGCCTGGCCTAGATAAATACCCTTTATTCATTGATTACTTCTCTTCGGGCTCTGCCCCCCTTTCTCAGATTTCTTCAACGACATCATGCACACCTACGGCTTCCATCTTCTGGATTTTATGCCGAATGCTGTGGCGGTCATGGCCTTCTTCGCCCACCTTTGCGAGGGCTTCGCCGGGGTACACCCCAACATGGCGCTCTTCCGCCACTACTTCTTCCCTTGCATCCAGTCAGGGGGTGCCATCTCTGGCTGTGTTACTTGGATCCCAAGGGCCTTGAGGAAGGGCACGTACCCGGAGGGTTCCCAAAAGGATAAGTGGGACAAATGGCAGGGCCGGTGGTGCTAGATCGAGGAGAAGGATCCGCAGGAGTTCTACGAGGTCCGTCGAAGGCGGCCCGCCCGCGGCAGTGACTGGGGCGAGCTCGACACCAACAATGAGAAGCTCACGGTTGCCACCACCAGGATTCATTGCCTCACCTCAGCCGGGCTTACGCTTGAGATGATTGGGGCCGATTTCATCCACCGCCGTATTGCTCCCCTACACAATAAGGGGAGGCCAGCCTGGGACTTCAAGAATGTGGCAGACATCATGAGGCTTCGCCCCGGCCTGAATCATAACTTCACGGTGATGTAGCACGCACATCTCTGCCAGAGGCTTTTCTAGCTCAAGGTCGACGAGACCAACAAGGCCGAGAAGTCCGGCAAGGCCGCAAAGACCGGAAAGGTTAATAATCCATTCCGGTTGCTAGTGGGGGTGGTCCCGTAGAGCAACAACTCTTGCCTGACCGCCATCATCACCATCATGCCGGCGTTCAACATGCACGGCCTCGACTCGACCTAGGATGAGCCAAAAGCAGAGCTGGTGCAGAAATTCTTTGACAACTTGTCGGAGAAGTACATTTGTGCCGAGCCGCAACTCATCCGCCCTACCACTAAAGAAGAGGTGGCGTACATTGCTGCTAGGGCAGAGGAGGCAACACTTGCCGAGGAGGCCGGCAGCCTTGGCACCGTGGAGGATGAGGGCAAAGAGGAGAAGAAGTTTGCTGAGTGGACGGGGTCTGCCGGGGAGCCCAGCGGCACTGGTGCCGGGGCTCCCCTTTTCGAAGAAACGACTAAGGAGACGGCCGAGAAGGCAGCCGAGGAAGCGTCTGAGGCGGACGAGCCATCAGCCCTGAAGAAGCGCGTCCTGCAACAGGCCGGCTCCAGCGAGCCAGTCCGGCCCGGCAAGGCCATGCAGTGGTAGGAGGCTCAGGCGCAACCCGTGCGCCAGACGAGGTGCGCGGCCGTGGAAGCGGTGAAGGAAGCTGCGGCGGTGAAGAACGTTGTGGCCGCTGCCTCCTCCTCGACCAAGTGTGCCGCTGCCTCCTCCTCGACCAAATGGCCAAGGACTGCATCTCCTCCTCCCCCCTTGCGGACACCGTCCCGGTGGCCGATTTTGACCTCGGGTCCTTTAGCCCGAAGAGGAAGAGGAGGCCAGAAGAGGAAGACGAGTAAGCGCCTTACCTTCCCATCCATTTCCTGATCCTTTATTAAGATTATCTTATCTTAACTTGATCTTGTCTTCACAGTGACACGAAGACACTAGCTCAGAGGGTGGAGAAGAGAGCCAAGGCTTTGACGGGCGATGAGCCCCCGGCAAGCACTTCACGTGCACCGGGAATGATCGTGATCAGTTCGGACACCAGCCCTCAACGCAACCCCCACTCCAGCCCCCAGCGTGAGTCCGTTACTCATTTCCCACTGGCGAGCGTTGGAGTATGTATCTTCAATGCTGACCTTGTCGGGTTCGCAGGAGGAGAGCGGCAACAGGAGGAGCCGCCAAGGACCACACCCGAGATGCCGCCCCTGTCGACCACGCCACCCAGAGGGGTGTCCCGGCAAGGGCATCCACCGACAAGCACATGCGCATGGAGGAAGAGGTGGTGGGCACAGGCGTTGGTGGCTCCATCCTAGTAACGAGCATGGCTGGGGAGGGAACCACTTCTCCTCAGCTCTTCACAGGTAAGCCGTTTGCCTCCCGTCCCTTACCATCTTTGTCATGCGATTTTCTTTCTTTTCTTTGTTCTGAACTTTGACTTTGGCTTCGCCTCATTCTCCTTTTTGGTTTCCAGACCCTCCCTCAATGGACCAGACGAACGTCGACACCGTCATCGAGGAGACCTCCAAGGATGCCAAAGCTGAGGCCACCAAAACTGCCGCCGAGGAGGCCGCCAAGGGGTTTGCCGGGGAGGCCGGCAAGGCTGCTGCTGAGGAGGCCGCCAAGGGTTCTTCGGGGAGGCCGGCAAGGCTGCTGCCGAGGAGGCCGCCAAGGGGCCTCCTGGGGAGGCCAGCTAGACTGCCGCTGAGGAGCCTGCCTGGGAGGCTGGCGAGGCTGCCACCGAGGAGCCTGCCGGGGAGGCCGACAAGGCTGCTGCCGAGGAGGCTGCCAAGGATCTTGCCGGGGAGGAGGGGGTCGATGACCAACCATGTTCCTCTACAGCCCCTGCCCCGAGCAAGTACATGAAAGTGGGCGGCGATCCGTTCGTCAGCCTCCCAGGGACGGCAAGCACCGGGGCGCCAGCCGAAGGGGAGGCGTTTGACAATGGGGTCCTCGATGCTGCTGGGCTCCAGGTTGTCAACGAACCGAGCACCAGCAGCAGCGGCTCCAAGGAAGACCAGCTCCTCCAGGCCATGAGTGCTAATTTCCAGAAGCTCTAGGCGCTCTACCGCGCCCGCAAGGATAAGATGGACTCCAGGATGGCGGCCGTGGACAAGGCAGAAGCAGACTTCGAGGAGCGCGTTGCTCAGATGCAAGTCTGGTTTGCCAAAGCCCAGTAGGATCTGGAGGCCACCCAGGACCAGCTAGGCGAGTGCCAGCGAGAGCTCCTCTTGAGGTAGGCCGACATCGAGAAGGCCCAAGAGGTGGCGAAGGCACAGGCTGCCAAGGATGAAGCAGACCAGACGCAGCGCCGCATCCTTCTTGATGCTCAAGAAGGAGACCTGGTTGCCCGTGAACAGGTGCTTGCCTTCAAGCTTCATGCCAAGGATGAGGAGGTAGAAAAGTTTGTCATGCAGCAGACCCAGGAGCTGGAGCAGAAGCACAAAGATGCACTTGATGCTTTGGCACTAGACCATGCCGGCAAGCTGAAGGAGGCGGTTTATGGTACTGAGGCCATAGAGGCCGCCAAGAACGAGTTGGAGCTGGAACTGGAGGAGGAAGGAGATCTCGAAGCTGAAGAAGGACAGGGACATGACTGCCCACACCTTAGCGGAATTGCAGGTCACCATCTCCAACAAGACCAAGCTTCTCTCCGAGGCCAACAACTCCATCGCCGATCTGAAGCTAAATCTAAAGACCTTGGAGAGGACGCTCTCGGAGATCAGGGCCCGCGAAAAGACCCTGATCAAGGACCTCACAAACGAGAGACAGCTACTGCAGAATGCTGCCGCCACCCACAACGACCTTGTGGACGACAGGAAGCTCTGGACCAGCCTCCTTGTCAACGTTGCGGAGAGGCTCACCACACAGCTGTCCATCATGGGCATGCCAAACTTCAGGTTCTCCCACGAGGTGAATGTGACCGATACTGCCAGGATGACCATGTTCTTCGAGGGCATCCTCGACGCCCTCAAGCTGCTCCACTCCAATAGGGCAACTTATCTGGGCAATGAGGCCTGGAAGCTTTGCCGGGCGCCTTGATCAAGGTGCTCACCAAGGTGGAGCACTGGAATCCCAGCGTAGACTTCACCAACGCGCTTGAGAGCTTGTTAGAGGATGTAGACCTCTAGGCGCTCAAAGAGCATATCGAGCCCATCATCAGCTGCGTCGACGGGGTCAAGAGGCTGGAGGGCTAGCGCCGGGATTAGCTGCTCCATTTCTTGTTGCTGCTGCGAGTTCGTACCCAATACAATTTTATCTTAAGTTAGAACTGCGGCAGTGCGCACCACCTTGCCGCGGCACTTTGAGAACAGATCCTTAGCAGCCTGCTGGGGGTGTTGCTGCCGGGCAAGCCACCTTGCCGTTCTTGGCTCAGCCACTTGAGCTGTTGAGTGGACTCGAAACAGAACAAGGGCGCTGCCAATAATGGAAGGGTTCCTTCGCGTGCAGGTTTTTCCATACAAAAGTTGAAACCATTCGAGGGAAAATAACCTTACAAAAGAGAAATCACTCATAGTTTAGCGTGACTTAGCTTTTTGTTGCTGCGTTGGTCGTCATCGAGGCTGCAAATGACACCGCTCGCCTAGCTGCTGGTACCAGGGCGGCATGGATGATCTTTCTCTCCAGCGCCACCAGCGTCTGCCACGTCGCCCGTCCGTGCTGGCACGGGTGGACAGGCTCCAGACGAACTGATCATCATGATCGTCTTCTTCAGAGCCATGGCGATGAACAAGCTGCTGCACTAACTACCAGACCAGATTTTGACAACCTCCTCCCCCTACCCGGCGTGCCAAAGATGTCGGGGAAACGACACCTATGGGATCAGGAGGATCCCTTCTACGGTTGGCGGGGAGAGATCTGCGCAAAGAGCAGGTCTAGTGATCAGCGCGAGGGACTTTTACCCAGGTTCAGGCTGCAATGACGCGTAAAACCCTAGTCCTGATTTTGGTGTATATTTAGTGTTCTTGAGTTCTTGAACTAGCGGCAGTGCATGCCCAGTCCAAAAAGTCCCAATCCTCTCTCAGTACGCCTCGAGCCTCCTTTTATATGTCAAAGGGGTCGCCATAGTGGCCAACAGGAGGTGGAAAGTTTCTACAGTGCTCAAGCTTATCATTGACATCATAGAACAAACACATTTAATGTGCTGCCTATGTGCCCTCTTACTTTATTGGGGACGACAACAGAAACCGTCCCGTCCGTTGCCGCCTCTCCTTGCCTTGACACGCGTCTAGGATGACGAGGCATGCAACGCCAGGCTAGCTGGTTAGCTGTTGTGCTGGCGTGATGGTAGAGCCTCCACGAAGATCTGCATGCCGCCATGCAGGCGCCTGTCTAGTTGGCAAGCTGGTTGTCGCGCTGGAACGGCCGTGAGGTGGCGAACGCCTTGTTGGGTGCGGGCCTAGCTGTGGCCCCGCAATTGTCCCCGGCAAGGGTCTTGCCGGGGGCCTCGCAGTCGTTCATGACAAGGGCCTTGCCGGGGGCGTTTGCCTTTTGGTCTTCATGTGGACCTGCAGGCCATCAGTCTTCACAAAGATCTGCATGCTACTACGCATGCACCCCCGAGTCTTCACCTTGACGCTGTCGATGGTTGATCTCTACTACACAATCTTCTTCTTGTAGACGTTGTTAGGCCTCCAAGTGCAGAGGTTTGTAGGACAGTAGCAAATTTCCCTCAAGTGGATGACCTAAGGTTTATCAATCCGTGGGAGGCGTAGGATGAAGATGGTCTCTCTCAAACAACCCTACAACCAAATAACAAAGAGTCTCTTGTGTCCCCAACACACCCAATACAATGGTAAATTGTATAGGTGCACTAGTTCGGCGAAGAGATGGTGATACAAGTGCAATATGGATGGTAGATATAGGTTTTTGTAATCTGAAAATATAAAAAAATCAAGGTAACTAATGACAAAAGTGAGCGTAAACAGTATTGCAATGCTAGGAAACAAGGCCTAGGGTTCATACTTTCACTAGTGCAAGTTCTCTTAACAGTAATAACATAAGTGGATTATATAACTATCCCTCAACATGCAACAAAGAGTCACTCCAAAGTCACTAATAGCGGAGAACAAATGAAGAGATTATGGTAGGGTACTAAAACACCTCAAAGTTATCCTTTCTGATCGATTTATTCAAGAGTCCGTAGTAAAATAACACGAAGCTATTCTTTCCGTTCGATCTATCATAGAGTCCGTACTAGAATAACACCTTAAGACACAAATCAACCAAAACCCTAATGTCACCTAGATACTCCAATGTCACCTCAAGTATCCGTGGGTATGATTATACGAGATGCATCACACAATCTCAGATTCATCTATTCAAACCAACACAAAGTACTTCAAAGAGTGCCCCAAAGTTTCTACCGGAGAGTCAAGACTAAAATGTGTGCCAACCCCTATGCATAAGTTCATTGAACCCGCAAGTTGATCACCAAAATATACATCAAGTAGATCACGTGAATATCCCATTGTCACCAGAGATAAGCATGGCAAGACATACATCAAGTGTTCTCAAATCCTTAAAGACTCAATCCGACAAGACAACTTCAAGGGGAAACCTCAATTCATCACAAGAGAGTAGAGGGGGAGAAACATCATAAGATCCAACTATAATAGCAAAGCTCAGGATACATCAAGATTGTATCACCTCAAGAACACGAGAGAGAGAGAGAGAGAGAGAGAGAGAGAGATCAAACACATAGCTACTGGTACATACCCTTGGCCCTGAGGGTGAACTACTCCCTCCTCGTCATGGAGAGCACCGGGATGATGAAGATGGCCACCGGTGATGGATTCCCCCTCTGGCAGGGTGTTGGAACGGGCTCCCGAGTGGTTTTTGGTGGCTACAGCGGCTTGCGGCGGCGAAACTCCCGATCTAGGTTATTTTCTGGAGGTTTCAGTATTTATAGGAATTTTTGGCGTAGGTCTCACATCAGGGAGGTTTCCGGGCTGTACACGAGGCAGGGGGCGCACCCATGGGGAGTGGGCGCGCGGGCCACCCTCGTGGGCAGCCCGGGACTCTCCTGGCCCAACTCTTTCACTCCAGGAGCTTCTTTTGGTCCACAAAAAATCGTCAAAAATTGGCACGTCAATTGGACTCAACTTGGTATTCCTTTTGTGTAAAACTCAAAAACAAGGGAAAAAATTACTGGCACTGGGCTCTAGGTTAATAGGTTAGTCCCAAAAATGATATAAAAGTGTAAAGTAAAGCCCATAAACATCCAAAACGGGTAATATAATAGCATGGAACAATCAAAAATAATAGATACGTTGGAGACGTATCAAGCATCCCCAAGCTTAATTCCTGCTCGTCCTCGAGTAGGTAAATGATAAAAACAGAATTTTTGATGTGGAATGCTACATAGCATATTTCTCAATGTAATTTTCTTTATTGTGGCATGAATGTTCAGATCCAAATGATTCAAACTAAAAGTTCATATTGACATGAAAACAATAATACTTCAAGCATACTAACAAAGCAATCATGTCTTCTCAAAATAACATGGCTAAAGAAAGCTATCCCTACAAAATCATATAGTCTGGCTATGCTCTATCTTCATCAGACGAAGTATTTAATCATGCACAACCCCGATGACAAGCCAAGCAATTGTTTCATACTTTAGTATTCTCAAACTTTTTCAACTTTCACGCAATACATGAGCGTGAGCCATGGACATAGCACTATATGTGGAATAGAATGGTGGTTGTGGAGAAGACAAAAAAGGAGAAGATAGTCTCACATCAACTAGGCGTATCAACGGGATATGGAGACACCCATTAATAGATATCGATGTGAGTGAGTAGGGATTGCCATGCAACGGATGCACTAGATCTATAAGTGTATGAAAGCTCAACAAAAGAAACTAAGTGGGTGTGCATCCAACTTGCTTGCTCACGAAGACCAAGGGCATTTTGAGGAAGCCCATCATTGGAATATACAAGCCAAGTTCTATAATGTAAAATTCCCACTAGTATATGAAAGTGACAACATAGGAGACTCTCTATCATGAAGATCATGGTGCTACTTTGAAGCACAAGTGTGGTAAAAGGATAGTAGCATTGTCCCTTCTCTCTTTTTCTCTCTTTTTTTATTTTTTTTTACTTGGCCTTTCTCCCCTTTTTTTAATTTGGCCTTTCTCTTTTTTTGTGACGTCCGAAGTCTCATCCCGACTTGTGGGGGAATCATAGTCTCCATCATCCTTTCCTCACCTGGGACAATGCTCTAATAATGAAGATCATCACATTTTTATTTACTTACAACTCAAGATTACAACTCGATACTTAGAACAAAATATGACTCTATATGAATGCCTCCGGCGGTGTACCGGGATATGCAATGAACCAAGAGTGACATGTATGGAATTATGAGGGTGGCTTTGCCACAAATACGATGTCAACTACATGATCATGCAAAGAGCAATATGACAATGATGGTGCGTGTCATAATAAACAGAACGGTGGAAAGTTGCATGGCAATATATCTCGGAATGGCTATGGAAATGACATAATAGGTAGGTATGGTGGCTGTTTTGAGGAAGGTATATGGTGGCTATTTTGTGGAAGGTATATGGTGGGTGTATGGTACCGGCGAAAGTTGCGCGGCACAAGAGAGGCTAGCAATGGTGGAAGGGTGAGAGTGCGTATAATCCATGGACTCAACATTAGTCACAAAGAACTCATATAATTATTGCAAAAATCTACAAGTCTTTGAAAAAAAGTACTATGCGCATGCTCCTAGGGGGATTGATTGGTAGGAAAATACCATCGCTCGTCCCCGACCGCCACTCATAAGGAAGACAATCAATAAATAAATTATGCTCCAACTTCATCACAAAGCGGTTCACCATACGTGCATGCTACGGGAATCACAAACTTCAACACAAGTATTCCTCAGACTCATAATTACCCCACTAGCATGACTCTAATATCACCATCCTCATATCTCAAAACAATTATCAAGCATCAAATTGATCATAGCATCCAATTCACTTTCTATGGTAGTTTTTATTATACCCAACTTGGATGCCCATCATTCTAGGACCAATTTTATAACCATAGCAAATACCATGCTGTTCTAAAAGACTCTCAAAATAATATAAGTGAAGCATGAGGGATCAACAATTTCTACAAAATTAAACCACTGCCATGCTCTAAAATATATAAGTGAAGTGCTAGAGCAAAAGACAAACTACTCCGAAAGATATAAGTGAAGATCAATGAGTAGTCGAATAATTATGCAACTATGTGAAGACTCTCTGAACATTTAAGAATTTCAGACCTTGGTATTTTATTCAAACATCAAGCAAAACAAAATAAAACAAAATGACGCTCCAAGCAAAACACATATCATGTGGCGAATAAAAATATAGCTCCAAGTACAGTTACCGATGAACGAAGACGAAAGAGGGGATGCCTTCTGGGGAATCCCCAAGCTTAGGCTCTTGGTTGTCCTTGAATGTTACCTTGGGGTGCCTTGGGCATCCCCAAGTTTAGGATCTTGCCACTCCTTATTCCATAGTCCATCGAATCTTTACCCAAAACTTGAAAACTTCACAACACAAAACTCAACAGAAAACTCGTAAGTTCTGTTAGTATAAGAAAATAAAACCACCACTTAGGCGCTGTTGTGGACTCATTCTATATTCATATTGGTGTAGTATCTACTTTATTCCAACTTCTCTATGGTTCATACCCTCCGATACTACTCATAGATTCATCAAGATAAGCAAACAACACATAGAAAACAGAATCTGTCAAAAACAGAACAGTCTGTAGTAATCTGTATCAAACGTATACTTCTGGAACTACAAAACTCCTACAAAATTAGGAAGTCCTAAGAAATTTGTGTACCAATCCAGAGCAAAAATAATCAGATCAAAATCACGTTTCTGTGAATTATCAAAACTAATTTACTGGGTGCAAAAGTTTCTGATTTTCAGCAGGATCAACACAACTATCACCGTAAGCTATCCTAAAGGTCTTACTTGGTACTTTATTGAAACAAAAGCTATAAAACATGATTACTACAGTAGCATAATCATGTGAACACTCAAAAATATTAAAGGTAAATATTGGGTTGTCTCCCAACAAGCGCTTTTCTTTATTGCCTTTTTAGCTAGGCATGATGATGACAATGATGCTCACATAAAAGATAAGAATTGAAACAGAAAGGGAGCATCATGAAGAATATGACTAGCACATTTAAGTCCAACCCACTTCCTATGCATAGGGATTTTGTAAGCAAACAACTTATGGGAATAATAATCAACTAGCATAGGAAGGCAAAACAAGCATAACTTCAAGATTTTAAGCACATAGAGAGGAAACTTGATATTATTGAAATTCCTACAAGCATATGTTCCTCCCTCATAATAATTTTCAGTAGCATCATGAATGAATTCAACAATATAACCAGCACTTATAGCATTCTTTTCATGATCTACTTGCATAGAAAATTTACTACTCTCCACATAAGCAAAATTCTTCTTATTCGGAATAGTGGGAGTATCATAAGAGACTCTCATACTATAAATTGTTTCCATATTAAAAGAGTAATGTTCAGAAAAAGGGTACTCATAATCATGACAAGTTTTATAAATATAATCATCACTACTTTTTATACCATAATTTTCATCACAATAATCATCATAAGTAGCAACTTTGTTCTCATCATAGTCGATTGAAACCTCTTCCAAGATAGTGGAATCATCACTAAATAAAGTCATGACCTCTCCAAATCCACTTTCATATTCATCACAATAAGATTCAACATCCTCCAAAATAGTGGGATCATTACCTCCTAAAGTTGACACTCTTCCAAACCGACTTTCATCAATATAACCATCATAAATAGGAGGCATGCTATCATCATAACAAATTTGCATATCAAAACTTGGGAGGCTAAAAATATCATATTCATTAAACATAGCATCTCCAAGCTTGGCACAAACATTAATTGCAGAAAATATATTCTCAAATATGTCATTCTCATCAAACATAGCTTTCCCAAGCTTGGGCCTTTTCATAGCATAAGCATAATCACTCTCATCATTAATAGTATGGATAGCACCAATAGTATAGCAATTATCATCATCACAATGAGTAATAGGAGCAACATCATTTGGGAGGGATACCTTTCTACCTTTGCTTCTCCGTCTTTTCTTTTTCTTATTCATATCATGTGTGGGTTTAACCCTCTTTTTTGAGCTCCTTATTAATGAGATTGGTTGAATAGAAGGCTCCTCCTCGTTACCTGATTCATCATAAGAAATAATAGGAGGATATTGGGAAGTCTCTTCCCTTTCATTAGTATTCTCTTCATCTTCTATTTGCTTTCTTTTCTTTATGTAATTGGCAATATAAGGATTTTCAATGCAATTCACCGCACAATACATATAAATTTCCTCTAGGTCAATATCAAGAAATTTCTTAAGGTTAAATTCTGGAATATGCTCAGTTGCACGTTTCAATTCTCCATGACCCAAAAGAAAACTAAGTTCGTTATGATGTGCAAGGGAAATCAGGTCATCACAATTTTTGGACACGATTCAATCATGAAACAATTTGCATCGGAGATTTAAATGTCCATGTTCATTGCAAAGTTCACAAGTTCGGTAAAGATATTTTAAATTTTCAGCACTAACATCAAGCCTTTCTTGCAACCATTTAGTTTCTAAATGCTTATGCCTCTTGCAATATCTATCTTCCCTATTTGGTGTGTACTTGCAAACCCAATGCACTCCACAAAAATTGACATGCTTATAGGAGACATTTTCATCATAACTAGTGCAATCATCATTAGTACTATGGATGTTCAAAGAGTTCATACTAAAAACATTGCAATCATGCTCATCATTCAAAGATTTAGTACCGAACATTTTATAGACTTCTTCTTCAAGCACTTCAGCACAATTTTCCTTTCCATCATTCTCACGAAAGATATTAAAAATACGAAGCATATGAGACAAACTCAATTCAATTTTTTGTAGTTTTCGTTTATAAACTAAACTAGTGATAAAACAAGAAACAAAAAGATTCGATTGCAAGATCTAAGGATATACCTTCAAGCACTCACCTCCCCAGAAACGGCGCCAGAAAAGAGCTTGATGTCTACTACACAACCTTCTTCTTGTAGACGTTGTTGGGCCTCCAAAGATGGTCTCTCTCAAACAACCCTGCAACCAAATAACAAAGAGTCTCTTGTGTCCCCAACACACCCAATACAATGGTAAATTGTATAGGTGCACTAGTTCGGCGAAGAGATGGTGATACAAGTGCAATATGGATGGTAGATATAGGTTTTTGTAATCTGAAAATATAAAAACAGCAAGGTAACTAACGACAAAAGTGAGCATAAACAGTATTGCAATGCTAGGAAACAAGGCCTAGGGTTCATACTTTCACTAGTGCAAGTTCTCTCAACAATAATAACATAACTGGATCAAAGAACTATCACTCAACATGCAACAAAGAGTCACTCCAAAGTCACTAATAGCGGAGAACAAACGAAGAGATTATGGTAGGGTATGAAACCACCTCAAAGTTATCCTTTCTGATCGATCTATTCAAGAGTCCGTAGTAAAATAACACGAAGCTATTCTTTCCATTCGATCTATCATAGAGTTCGTACTAGAATAACACCTTAAGACACAAATCAACAAAAACCCTAATGTTACCTAGGTACTCCAATGTCACCTCAAGTATCCGTGGGCATGGTTATATGATATGCATCACACAATCTCAGATTCATCTATTCAAACCAACACAAAGTACTTCAAAGAGTGCCCCAAAGTTTCTACCGAAGAGTCAAGACGAAAACGTGTGCCAACCCCTATGCATAAGTTCATTGAACCCGCAAGCTGATTGTCACGCCCAATATGCGACCCTATCCAAAAGGAACTCGAAGGTCCCACCAAGGATAGACCTGCATATTGAAATGCTTTTGCATGGTGGATATCATTACATCAACATTACATAATAGATGGGGATACATACATAAGGCATACAATGCCACACGAATACAACATCATCTTACAAGAGATCAACATCCAACTACGGATGGAACACAAACAGAAACTCAAACGACATCCACCCTGCTACCCCAGGCTGTCGACCTGGAACCTATCCCCTGATCGAAGAAGAAGCAGAAGAAGAACTCAAGCAAGCAAGCATCGCTCTCGCGTCATGATCATCGCGTAACCTGTACCTGCAACTGTTGTTGTAGTAATCTGTGAGCCACGAGGACTCAGCAATCCCATTACCATGGGTATCAAGACTAGCAAAGCTTAAAGGGAAAGGAAGGGGGTAAAGTGGTGAGGCTGCAGCAGCAACTAAGCATATATGGTGGCTAACATACGCAAATAAGAGCGAGAAGAGAGCAAGCAGAACGGTCGTGAAGCTAGCAATGATCAAGAAGTGATCCTGAACTCCTACTTACGTCAAACATAACCCAGAAACCGTGTTCACTTCCCGGACTCCGCCGAAAAGAGACCATCACGGCTACACACACGGTTGATGCGTTTTAATTCGGATCTGGTGTCAAGTTATCTACAACCGAACATTAACAAATTCCCATCTTCCTATAACCGCAGGCACGGCTTTCGAAAGATTATACCCTGCAGGGGTGTCCCAACTTAGCCCATGATAAGCTCTCACGATCAACGAAGGATATACCTTCTCCCAGGAAGACCGAATCAGACTCGGAATCTCGGTTTACAAGACATTTCGACAATGGTAAAACAAGACCAGCAAAGCCGCCCGCTGTGCCGACAAATCCCGATAGGAGCTGCACATATCTCGTTCTCAGGGCACACCGGATGAGCCATACGTCGGGTTGGCATAGACCCTGGTTGCCCAGGGGGCGCCGGACATCGCTCGGTTTGGACCAACACTTAGACAAGCACTGGCCCGGGGGGGTAAAATAAAGATGACCCTCGAGAGCGCGACTCCCAAGGGAAAAAGGGCTAGGTGAGGCAAATGGTAAAACCAAGGTTGGACCTTGCTGGAGGAGTTTTATTCAAAGCAAACTGTCAAGGGGGTCCCATAAATCACCCGACCGCGTAAGGAACGCAAAATCCAGGAACATAACACCGGTATGACGGAAACTAGGGCGGCAAGAGTGGAACAAAACACCAGGCATAAGGCCGAGTCTTCCACCCTTTACCAAGTATATAGATGCATTAATAATATAAGAGATATTGTGATATCCCAACCAAAATCCTGTCCACCATGGAGCAATCTTCAACTTCACCTGCAACTAGCAACGCTATAAGAGGGCTGAGCAAAGCAGTAACATAGCCAAGCAACGGTTTGCATAGGAAGGGTGTCAAAGGTTAGAGGTTCAAGGCAATATAGGAGGCTTTATGAGCAAAAGATAGGTTACACAGCAAAGCGATAGAACGAAGCAACTAGCATAGCAATGATAGTAGTGAGATCCAGGGTAGCGGTCATCTTGCCTGAAATCCCGCAAGGAAGAAGAACGATTCCATGAAGAAGATGAAGCCACGAAGACAAACCAAGCGTAGACGAACGAATCCTCACGATCGCAACGAAACGGGAACTATCGAGAGAAGCACACAACATGGTAAACACACAGCACAAGAACAAGACATGATGCACAACAAGCATAATGCATGACAAGGCTACATGAAGCTACTCATGGCAAGGGATGATGCATACAAGAGCAACACATCAAAGCAAGTTTAAATGAGGCCGGGAGCAACATATAACAATTCCGGTAAGTCCTCATATGCAAATTTCGAAGTTGGTCCAGATCTGAATAAACCTTATGTTCAAGTTGTTAAACAGCAAGTTAAGATGCACCAAGATGATCTACACGAGATTCTAGTCAAGTTACATATAGAGTTCATTTAGTTTGGAGCTACGGCCTAGAAGATATGAGCAATACAAGTTAAACATGGCATTGATGCGAAATGCACCCAAACATCAAGCAAACACCTCAAAACAAGGATGCAACATGATAATATAAAACTACATGCAATTCTAAGCAAGTTTCATATAGAGCACACTCAAAACGGAGCAACGGTTCAGCACGCACACATGGAACAAGTTATAGCAACAATCTGTCCAAAACAGCAACTAGGCATATTGCAAGCATCAAAACAACATGCTACAGCATCTCAACATGAAAAAAAAGACATGGGCATGATGTACAGTTAAAGCATAACAAAACATGAACATTGAGCTATCTCCAGAATTCACTAGAACATACTCAAACACACATGGCAAGATTGCAAATAATAACAGTTTCAGACTTTAGCAGAAATAACATCAGGTTGCAATGTTTAGAGCTATCAAACAACATGTTACAGGAACTTATCATGGCAAACAAAGGCATGGCAGGAACCTACTAATTGCATAGATCAAATGTCCTTTACTGACCATGAGCCAAAAAGAATCAGAAAATATGATGGCACCCATGTAAACATAGCAAGTTATATTACAGATTCAAACATGGCAGGAACAGAATTATGAAGGCATGTAGATGAGCTTGTACCACTCACCATAGAGCAATACATGGCATGGCAAGGCAACCAATAGTAAGAAGACATGTTTATGAAGCTAATCATGGCAATAACAAGTTCATAGCATGCAAGGATCAACTACAACAACCTTGGCAAAATTGAATAACATGTAAACAATCTGCCAGGAAACATTTTGAAGCAAAAGTAGAGCACGAAAATGACATGCTAGACTACACCATAATTTCAAATAGGGGCATGAATGGATAGAGCATAACCATATGTTCAAAACATCCTTACTGAAGTATCTCAAAATAAGCATGGATCTCTCTGTAGCATCAAGTTTACATGGCATAAAAATAACAGCAGAACAGGGACTAAAATCAGCAACATTACGAAGCCTAGTTTGCATGCTTGTGCTAGTTACCACATTGATCACAAAAATACATGGTAAGCACCTCTATAAAGAAGACATGGCATAGTTCAAAACACATGTAGACATCAGCCTCATAGGATGCACACATCAATCATGGCAAAAATGACAAAAGTGCATGTTCTGTTAACAGACAGCAGACAACATTGTGAAGCACTCTTGCAACGATGATTCAGGCATCAAGATGAGCTCAAATGAATATGATGCAATGGAATGAAATGAAGTACTCGTCGAGGCGGACAATTTGACATATTACACGCACAAAATGGAGCTACGGATGCAGAGATACGATGCGTTGAACATGGCATGATAATGTTAAAAATCTGGGACAGTCGTTTTTTCGGGGAAGAGGGAAAAAGTCAACCTCGTTCAGATCTGGCTTGCACGGGTCCCGAGGCGGGCTGAGCTCACCGGGGTTGGAGGAGTGGTGGCCGGAGATGGGTTGGCCCGGCCGGATCCGGCGCGGCGGCGGCGGAGGGCGAGGCCGGGCGGCACGGCGAGGCATTGCGGGGCGGCGCAGCTCCAGCGGAGCTCGCCTGAGTCGCGGGGCGGACGGGACCGCGCCGGAGGTTGACGGCGCAGAGGCGGGGCGGCAGGGGCGCGAGGCCGCGGCCGGCGGCGGCGGAAGCCGGGCGGCGGGGCGCGGTGGAGCAGGGCCACGTGGCGCGGCACCAGTGGCTGCGGGGCGGCGGCGATTTCGTCCGGTGGCGGCGGACGTGTCCGGTGGCGGCGGAGGGCGATTTTTAGGGTTTGGACCCGGGATTAGAGGAGGGGTGCATATATTTATAGGTACAGGGAGCTAGGAGAGTCCAAATGAGGAGCGGTTTTCGCCCACACGATCGTGATCGAACGACCGAGAGCATGGAGGGGACTTAGATGGGTTTTGGGCCACTTTGGAGAGGCGTTGGGCTACAAGACGAAAGGGGCTTTTACGGTTACCTGGTTAACCGTTGGAGTACCAAACGAACTCCAAATGGCATGAAACTTGATAGGCGGTCTACCGGTGCTATACCAAGGCCGCTTGGCAAACCTCGGGTCATTCCGAGAAAGTTTAACACCCGCTCACGAAGAGAGGCAAGAAGAGGACGCCGGAGGACATAGGAGCACCGGATTGCAAAACGGACAACGGGGAAAAGGCTCGGATGCATGAGACGAACACGTATGCAAAATGAGATGCACATGATGACATGATAGCATGCAACACGCAAGCAAATGACATGGCAATGACGGCGAATAACTGGCAGACACCTGGCGCATCGAACTCGGGGCGTTACACTGATCACCAAAACATACATCAAGTAGATCACATGAATATCCCATTGTCACCACAGATAAGCACGACAAGACATACATCAAGTGTTCTCAAATCCTTAAAGACTCAATCCGACAAGACAACTTCAAGGGGAAAACTCAATTCATCACAAGAGAGTAGAGGGGGAGAAACATCATAAGATCCAACTATAATAGCAAAGCTCGCGATACATCAAGATCATATCACCTCAAGAACACGAGAGAGAGAGAGAGAGAGAGATCAAACATATAGCTACTAGTACATACCCACAGCCCGAGGGTGAACTACTCCCTCCTCATCATGGAGAGCGCTGGGATGATGAAGATGGCCACTGGTGATGGATTCCCCCTCCAGCAGGGTGTCAGAACAGGCTCCCGAGAGGGTTTTGGTGGCTACAGAGGCTTGCGGTGGCGGAACTCCTGATCTAGGTTACTTTCTGGGGGGTTTCAGTATTTATAGGAATTTTTGGCGTAGGTCTCACATCAGGGGGGTTTCCGGACTGTCCACGAGGTAGGGGGCGCGCCCAGGGGGAGTGGGCGCGCGGGCCACCCTTGTGGGCAGCCCGGGACTCTCCTGACCCAACTCTTTCACTCCAGGGGCTTCTTTTGGTCCATAAAAAATCGTCAAAAATTGGCACGTCAATTGGACTCCGTTTTGTATTCCTTTTCTGTAAAACTCAAAAACAAGGAAAAAAACAGAAACTGGCACTGGGCTCTAGGCTAATAGGTTAGTCCCAAAAATGATATAAAAGTGTAAAGTAAAGCCCATAAACATCCAAAACGGGTAATATAATAGCATGGAACAATCAAAAACTATAGATACGTTGGAGACGTATCAATGGTGTCAAAGCTCTCAGCCTCAAGGGTGATGACCTTGCTGGTGCTTTGCAGGCTGCCCCGACAAGGGTCTTGCCGGGGCAACGTAGGTCTCCCTATCAAGGGTGTTGCCAGGGGAGGTGTCATTGTCAAAACCGGTGAATCTCAGGTAGGGGGTCCCGAACTGTGCGTCTAAGGTCGATGGTAACAGGAGGCGGGGGACACGATGTTTACCCAGGTTCGGGCCCTCTCTATGGAGGTAATACCCTACTTCCTGCTTCATTGATCTTGATGAATATGAGCA
This sequence comes from Triticum dicoccoides, assembly GCF_002162155.2. Lineage (NCBI taxonomy): Eukaryota > Viridiplantae > Streptophyta > Magnoliopsida > Poales > Poaceae > Triticum > Triticum dicoccoides. The sequence continues at coordinate 393,445,443 of NC_041385.1, read as the reverse complement.
TTACAAGAGTTAATCTACCACGAGATCATAATGGCTAAAGCCTAGAAGTCTAGCCTATATGATTATGATTGCCTCTACAAACTAAGCCCTCCGGTTTATATAGACGCCAGTGGGGACTAGGGTTATATAAAGTCGGTTACAGAGAAAGGAATCTTAATATCCGCACGCCAAGCTTTCCTTCCACGCCAAGGAGAGTCCCGTCCGGACACAGGTGGGAGTCTCCGGTCTTGTATCTTCACAGCCCATCAGTCCGGCCCATATCAATAGGCCGGACGCCCAAGGACCCCTTAATCCAGGACTCCCTCAGTAGGCCCAGCTAGTCTTCTGTTCTTTGGTTACTGGCTTGAATGTTGTCCTAGTATCTCGCCTCCTACTTCCCCGCCAAGCCTTACCGCGGGCGTGGCTACGACTGCCCGTGCACAAGTAAGGGGTACAGAAGAGCCCATACTTTTGTACACCGACAAGTAAGAATATTGGTGTTAAGGTTTGTGATTCCCTATGCAAGCACGAAAGTCAATAGTTATGGAATGAAAATACATCCTACTTGTGGTGCATTATTTGATGTTAGTTATGCTTAATGTTCACTTATGAGATTTTTCGTTTCTTCGTTGGATGCTTCTCAATCTTTTGCTAGCCTTCACTTGTACTAAGTGGGATTACTACTTGTGCATCCAAAATCCTTAAACCACTTTTGCCATATGAGTCCATTATACCTACCTATATGCGGTATTATTTTGCCGTTCTAAGAAAATTTGTATGTGCCATCTCTAATCTTCAAAATAAATTTCCTTTTTATGTGCTCGTACCGCTCATGAAACAGTAGGGCGTGGCTGATATTTTTCCATGCTAGATGTGTTATTCTCAAGATGAGTGTTTATTCACTTGTCATTGCACGAGAGTATGGCAAAGGTATTAGGGATGCCCAGTCCCGAAATGAAAAGTTAATTTACTTTATGTTGTCAAATAATAAATTCTTTGGAAAGTGTTGGTATGGATAACACCCGTGGATTCGGTTAGCCGTGGAATGTGAAAGTATGGTGGAAAAGGAATAAACTTTATTTTCTGTTTGGGAACCGCCTATGATATATCTAGCATGGAAAGTATTGGGAACTACTCCAATGTTTTCGTTCACAGGAAAAGCATGCCACCCAAAATGTTTTTATCTCTACCTTATTCACTTTGAGCTCTGGCACCTCTACAGATCCCTACTTCCCTCTGCAAAGGGTTTTTCTATTTAATTTATGCAATTTTTATTTGAGTCTTCATCTTCTCTTATAAAGCACCAACTAAGGGGCACTATGATCGTACTTGAGCATTGGGTGTAGCTAATATGCGAGTATGTTTCATGAATGGATCAATGATTGGGCATAATGGGCTAGGGATAACTTGCTTTAGTGTTGATATTTTGAAAGACATGGTTGCTTATTGATATGCTTGAGTATTGAAATATTCATGTCAAAACTAGACTATTGCTTTGAATCATATAAAAGTCCAAATGTCCACTCTACTAGGAAAATAATATGTGATGAACATGTTAGGCAGCATTCCACATCAAAAATTATGTGTTTTTATCATTTACCTACTCGAGGACGAGCAGGAATTAAGCTTGGGGATGCTGATTCGTCTCCAATGTATCTAGAATTTTTTATTGTTCCATGTTGTTATATTATCATTCTTGGATGTTTTACAATCATTTTATGGCAACTTTATGTCATTTTTTTGGGACTAACCTATTGACATAGTGCCTAGTGCCAGTTGTTGTTTTTTTGCTTGTTTTTTACTTCGCGGAAAATCAATACCAAATGGAGTCCAAACGCAGCGAAACTTTTGGAGATTTTTTCTGGACGAGAAGACACAAGTTGGGCAAAAAAGTACCATAGGGGGGATCTAAGGGGAGCACAACCCACCTGGGCACGCCTGGGGGCCCAGGCGCGCTCTAGTGGGTTGTGCCCGCCTCAACCGCCTCCCGCGCCGCCTCTTTGCTCGATAAATACCCCAATATTCCAGAAACCCTAGGGGAGTCAACAAAACAAAATTCCAGCCGCCGCAAGTTCCAGAAACCACAGACCCAATCTAGACACCATCATAGAGGGGTTCATCATCCTCATTTGTGCCTCTTCGATGATGCGTGAGTAGTTCATTGTAGACCTACGGGTCCGTAGTTAGTAGCTAGATGGCTTCCTCTCTCTCTTTTGATTATCAATACATTGGTCTCTTGGAGATCTATTTGATATAACTCTTTTTACAGTGTGTTTGTTGGGATCTGATGAATTTTGAGTTTATGATCAGATCTATGTTTTTATCCATGAAAGTTATTTGAGTCTTTTGATCTCTTATATGCATGATTACCTATATTGTCGTGTTTGTTCTTCGAATCTTTGGTTAAGTTAGGCCGACTAGCTCGCTTTTTCTTGCCATAGGAAGAGGTGCTTTGTGATGGGTTCGATCTTACGGTGCTCAATCCCACTAACAAAAGGGAAAATGCACGTATGTATCGTTGCTATTAAGGATATCAAGATGATGTCTATTCCTACATGAATAGATCTTGTCTACATCATGTCATCATTCTTATTGCATTACTCTGTTTTTCCATGAACTTAATACAGTAGATGCATGCTGGATAGCGGTCGATGTGTGGAGTAAGAGTAGTAGATGCAGGCAGGAGTCGGTCTACTAATCTTGGACGTGATGCCTATATAATGATCATTGCCTGGATATCGTCATAATTATTTGAAGTTCTATCAAATGCCCAACAGCAATTTGTTTACCCACCGTATGCTATTTTTCTCGAGAGAAGCCACTAGTGAAATCTATGGCCCCCGGGTCTCTTCTTTATCATATTTTCCTTCGAGATCTATTTTTATTCGCTTTTATTTTTAGATCTATTAATCAAAAAACCCAAAAATACCTTGCGGCAATTTATTGTTATTTATTTTATCTCACGTTCCTGCAAGATCTATTTATCCAATCTACAACGATTTTACCTATCTTTTTACCCCGGAGGGATTGACAACCCCACTTTTACGTCGGGTTGCAAGTATTTGTTCTTTGTGTGCAGGTACCCTTTGCATAGTGTTGTGTGGTTCTCCTACTGGTTCGATAACATTGGTCTCATCACTGATGGAAATACCTACCATAGTTGTGTTGCATCATCCCTTCCTCTTTGGGGAAATAGCGACATAGTTCAAGATGCATCATGTCCTCACCCATGATAGACGGGGCAGCGAGGCACGTATTGTATTTTTTTCATTAAGGATAAAAACATGGTGTTTATATCATATTGCTTGAGTTTCTCCCTCTGCGTCGTGTCATCTTGTTTAAGGCATTACTCTGTTCTTACGAACTTAATACTCTAGATGCAGGCAGGAGTCGGTCGATGTGTGGAGTAATAGTAGTAGATGCAGGCAGGAGTTGGTCTACTTGACATGGACGTGATGCCTATATTCATGATCATTGCCTTAGATATCTTCATAATTATGCACTTTTCTATCAATTGCTCAACAGTAATTTGTTTACCCACCGTATGCTTTCTTCAAGAGTGAAGCCTCTAGTGAAACCTATGGCCTCCGGGTCAATTTTCCATCATATATTTTTGAATCTATAAACCAAAAAAATCAAAAAATACCTTTCTACACTTTATTTATATTTACTTTATTTTTCCTTTTATTTATCTTTTATATGTATTTCTATTAGATCTCACTTTTATTCGTGACCGTGAAGGGATTGACAACCCCTTTTTCGTATTGTGCGCAAGTGTTTGTTAGTTTGTGCAGGTGCGTACATTGGAGACTTGCTTGTGCCTCCTACTGGATTGATACCTTGGTTCTTAACTGAGGGAAATACTTATCTCTACTTTGCTGCATCACCATTTCCTCTTCAAGGGAAAAATCAACGCAAACTCAAGAAGTAGCAGGAAGAATTTCTGGTGCCGTTGCCGGGGAGGTTCTACATCAAGCCTACCAAGTACCAATCATAAACTCTCATCTCTTGCACTTACATTATTTGCCATTTTCCTCTCGTTTTCCTCTCCCCCACTTCTAAAAAGTTTTTAGAAAAACACAAAAATATTTTCCTTTTTATTTGCCTTCGTTTGTTCGTCTTTTTGTTTGCTTGTGTGTTAGATTGCTTGCTTGAGTTCATGGTTCAACCCAAGAATATTTATTTTACTATATAATGTTGGAAAAAATTAAAAATAATACAAAAGCTTCATGTCCTTGCAATTTGGGCATAATAGTTTCTTTAGGAACAAACTTAAAGAACAAAAATCTATGATGGAATATATTAATAAAGAGTTTGATGATGTTACTAAGGAAATATATGGCCTTAAATCTCAGTTTGCTCATATTGAAAATTTAGTAGGCCAAATTTCCGACAAGCAAACCACTTTGGTAAATAAGATGGCCGCTAAACCGGAGTGGTTAAATAATGATGAAGATCTTAAAGTGATTGGTGTGACTCCTATTGAATATTTGTTTGCTAATATAAAACTTGATAAATATGGGACTGGAGATGAGTTAACTTTAGCTAGAAGGCGTCCCAATAATTTGGAGGGTGAGATCTTAACGAAAAAAATGATAAAAGTGGGATTGGCGAGGTCAAAACTTTAAGTAGCAATGAACCCACTCTTTTGGGTTCCAAGGACTTTAATTATGATAAGTTTTCTTTGATTGATTGCATTTCCTTGTTACAATCCATACTTAATTCACCTCATGCTTATAATCAAAATAAGGCTTTTACTAAACATATCGTTGATGTTGTCATGAAATCTTTTGAAGAAAAACTTGAGTTGGAAGTTTCAATCCCTAGAAACACTACAAAAAATACACTTCCATGATGATACGTGTCTGTCACAGTAGGTCACGTTTTTTATCATGCATGTACATCCATGAAGATTTTATGACAGAATCAAGATAGTCATACATGTGCTGTCGTAGAAGTGTTCCATGAGATTACCAAAATTATCATCACGGAAGTGTCCACTTCCATGACGATAAATCACACGTCATAGAAGTGCTTTCGTCAAGGGTGACCGACACGTGGCATCCACCATAACGGGTCGCCGTTAAGCTATTGCTACGTCTTGAGCTTGCGTTGCTTTTCCTTGAAGAGGAAACGGTGATGCAGCAATAGTAGCGTAAGTATTTCCCTCAGTTTTTGAGAACCAAGGTATCAATCCAGTAGGAGGCTCCTTAAAAGTCCCACGCACCTACACAAACAAACAAAGAACTCGCAACCAACGCAGTAAAGGGGTTGTCAATCCCTTCACGGCCACTTGTGAAAGTGAGATCTAATAGAGATAGTATGATAAGATAAATATATTTTTGGTATTTTATAATATAGATGCAAAAATTAAAGATGCAAATAAAAGTAGATTGAAAGCTTATATGATAAAAGATAGACCCGGGGGCCATAGGTTTCACTAGTGGCTTCTCTCAAGATAGCATAAGTATTACGGTGGGTGAACAAATTACTGTCGAGCAATTGATAGAAAAGCGAATAATTATGAGATTATCTAGGCATGATCATGTATATAGGCATCACGTCCGCGACAAATAGACCGACTCCTGCCAGCATCTACTACTATTACTCCACACATCGATGGACTCCTGCCTGCATCTAGAGTATTAAGTTCATAAAGAACAGAGTAAAGCATTAAGAAAGATGACATGATGTAGAGGGATAAACTCAAGCAATATGATATAAACCCCATATTTTTATCCTCGATGGCAACAATACAATACGTGCCTTTCTGCCCCTGCTGTCACTGGGAAAGGACACCTCAAGATTGAACCCAAAGCTAAGCACTTCTCCCATGGCAAGAAAGATCAATCTAGTAGTCCAAACCAAACTGATAATTCGAAGAGACTTGCAAAGATAACTCAATCATACATAAAAGAATTCCGAGGAGATTCAAATATTTCTCATAGATAAACTTGACCATAAACCCACAATTCATCGGATCTCGACAAACACACCGCAAAAAGAGTTTACATCGAATAGATCTCCACAAGAGAGGGGGAGAACATTGTATTGAGATCCAAAAAGAGAGAAGAAGTCGTCTAGCTAATAACTATGGACCCGAAGGTCTGTGGTAAACTACTCACAACTCATCGGAGGGGCTATGGTATTGATGTAGAAGCCCTCCGTGGTCGATTCCCCCTCCGGCGGAGCGCCGGCAAAGGCTCCAAGATGGGATCTCACGAATACAGAAGGTTACGACGGTGGAAATTGTGTTTCATTGGCTCCCTGGATGTTTTCGGGGTATGTAGGTATATATAGGAGGAAGAAGTACGTCAGTGGCTGCCTGTGGGGTCCAGGAGATAGGGGCGCGCCCAGAGGGGGTGGGCGCGCCCTCCTGTCTCCTGGCCACCTCGCAAGCTTCTTGACTTGCACTCTAAGTTCTCTGGATCATGTTCGTTCCAAAAATCACGCTCCCGAAGGTTTCATTCCATTTGGACTCCATTTGATATTCCTTATCTTCGAAATACTGAAATAGGCAAAAAAAAACAGCAATACGGGTTGGGCCTCCGGTTACTAGGTTAGTCCCAAAAATGATATAAATGTGTAAAATAAACCCCATAAACATCCAAAAGGGGTAATATAATAGCATGGAACAATCAAAAATTATAGATACGTTGGAGACATATCAAGCATCCCCAAGCTTAATTCCTGCTCGTCCTCGAGTAGGTAAATGATAAAAACAAAATTTTTGATGTGGAATTCTACCTAGCATAATTATCAATGTAATTTTCTTCATTGTGGCATGAATGTTTAGATCCAAATGATTCAAGATAAAAGCTTATAAAACATAAAAATAATAATGCTTCGACGCATACTAACAAATAATTATGTCCTATCAAAATAGCATAGTCAAAGAAAGATTATCCCTACAAAATCATATAGTTAGGCCATGCTTCATTTTCATTACACAAAATACTCCCATCATGCACGACCCCGGTTTCAGCCAAGCAATTGATTCATACTTCTTAACGCGCTTCAGCTTTTTCAACTCTTACGCAATACATGAGCGCAAGCCATGGACATAGCACTATGGTGGTATAAGGTGGTGGTTGTGAGGACAAAAAGAGGGAGAAGATAGTCTCACATCAACTAGGCGTATCAATGGGCTATAGAGATGCCCATCAACAGATATCAATGTGAGTGAGTAGGGATTTCCATGCAACGGATGCACTAGAGCTATAAATATATGAAAGCTCAACAAAAGAAACTAAGTGGGTGTGCATCCAACTTGCTTGCTCACGAAGACCTAGAGTATTTTGAGGAAGCCCATCATTGGAATATACAAGCCAAGTTCTATAATGAAAAATTCCCACTTAGTATATGAAAGTGACAACATAGGAGACTCTCTATCATGAAGATCATGGTGCTACTTTGAAGCACAAGTGTGGAAAAAGAGATAGTAGCATTGTCCCTTCTCTCTTTTTCTCTCATTTTTTTTTCTTTTCTCCTGTTTTTTCTTTTTTTTCTTTGGCCTTCTTTTTTTTCTTTTTGGTCTTTCTCTTTTTTTTGTAAAGTCCGAAGTCTCATCCCGACTTGTGGGGGAATCATAGTCTTCATCATCCTTTCCTCACTGAGACAATGCTCTAATAATGAAGATCATCACACTTTTATTGATTTACAACTCAAGAATTACAACTCAAAGCTAGAACAAGATATGACACTATATGAATGCATCCGACGGTGTACCGGGATATGCAATGAATCAAGAGCGACATGTACGAAAATTATAAAGGTGGCCTTGCCACAAATACGATGTCAACTACATGATCATGCAAAGAGCAATATGACAATGATGGAACGTGTCATAATAAACGGAACAGTGGAAAGTTGCATGGCAATATATCTCGGAATGGCTATGGAAACGTCATAATAGGTAGGTATGGTGGCTGTTTTGAGTAAGGTAAATAATGGGTGCATGATACCGGCGAAAGTTGCGCGGTATAATAGAGGCTAGCAAAGTGGAAGGATGAGTGTGCGTATATCCATGGACTCACATTAGTCATAAAGAACTCATATACTTATTGCAAAAGTCTACTTGCCCTCGAAGCAAAGTACTACTACGCATGCTCCTAGGGGAAGGGTTGGTAGGAGTTAACCATCGTGATATCCCGACCTCCACACATAAGGAAGACAATCAAAAGAGCACCTCATGCAACAAATTTTTCACACAACTTTTACCATACGTGCATGCTACGGGACTTGCCAACTTCAACACAAGTATTTCTCAATTTCATAATTACCCACTAGCATGACCCTAACATTACTACCTTTATATCTCAAAACAATTATCAAGTATCAAATTGATAATAGCATCCAATTCACTTCCTATGATAGTTTTTATTATACCCAACTTGGATGCTCATCATTCTAGGACCAAATTTGTAACCATAGCAAATACCATGCTGTTCTAAAAGGCTCTCAAAATAATATAAGTGAAGCATGAGAGACTAGCAATTTCTTCAAAATTAATCCACCGCCGTGCTCTAAAAGATATAAGTGAAGCACTAGAGCAAAAACTATCAAGCTCAAAAGATATAAGTGAAGCACATAAAGTATTCTAGCAAATTCTAATCGAGTGGGCTTTTCCCAAAAGGTGTGTACAGCAAGGATGATTGTGGTAAACTAAAAATCAAAGACTAATATAATACACGACGCTCCAAGGAAAACACATATCATGTGGCGAATAAAAATATAGCTCTGAGTAAAGTTACCAATGAACGAAGACGAAAGAGGGGATGCCTTCCCGGGGCATCCCCAACCTTAGGCTTTTGGCTATTCTTGAATATATTGGGGTGCCATGGGCATCCCCAAGCTTAGGCTCTTGCCACTCCTTATTCCATAGTCCATTAAAGCTTTACCCAAAACTTGAAAACTTCACAACACAAAACTCAACAGGAAATCTTATAAGCTCCGTTAGTGAAAGAAAACAGAACCACCACATAAGGTAATGTAATGAACTCATTCTTTATTTATTTTGACATTAAACCTACTGTATTCCAACTTCTCTATGGTTTATAAACTATTTTACTAGCCATAGATGCATCAAAATAAGCAAACAACACAGGAAAAACAGAACCTGTCAAAAACAGAACAGTCTGTAGAAATCTGTAACTAACGCAAACTTCTGGAACTCTAAAACTCTTACCAAAATAGGAAGTCCTGGACAATGTGTCGACTGATCAGCAGCAAAAAGAATCAACGCAAAAGCACATTTCTATGATTTAACAAAACTAAATTCATGCGTGCAAAGTTTCTGTTTTTCAGCAGAATCAAATCAACTATCATCATAGGTTATCCTATAGGTTCTACTTGGCACAAACACTAATTAAAAGATAAAAACACATCTAAAGAGAAGGTAAATGCAAAATTTATTACTAAACAGGAACAAAAACAAAAAACACAAATAAAATTGGGTTGCCTCCCAACTAGCGCTATCATTTAACGCCCCTAGCTAGGCATAAAAGCGAAGATAGATCTAAGTAGTGCCATAATAATAAGATAGATGTTGAAAGCTCATCTCATATTCTCTATGTTCACCAGCAAGTTTTCTTTGAGGCAAGCAAAAGTAATCAAAAGGGCTAAATTTAGCGGGACAAAAGTCCCCAAGATCAATCTCAGGAGGAACGGGTTCCTCCTTTGGCCCTTCATAATGCACAACTAATTCATCACTAAAAGCATTCTTTTGGCAAAATCTTGTGAGCCTATACTCAAGAGAGTATCCTAGTTCATTATTTCGAAGAGCAAAATCATTATTAAGTTCGGAAATTCTATCAACCAAGACGTTGGTAGGAACCTTTTTTCTAAGGTTTTCATTGAAAGCAACATAGTCCGAAGATTGAAAACGCCTAATTTCCTCTTGATCAAAGAGGATCGCCTCTATGGGAGGACGACCGGAGTCCACCCTATAGTGCGCAAAGATTTCTTTGGCCTCTCTTATAATAAATCTAAACTCATGAGCCAAAAAGATAGTAACAGTGCGCTTAACAGAAGAATGCTCAATATTGGAAAATTCTAGGAAAATTCTTTGTATGCAAGGATGCATATGCATAAATTGTCTTTCAAGTTCAACTACAAGCATAGCGATAGCATCTGCAAGACTACTAGTTCTATGAAGAATAGAACCACCCATGGAAGGTAAAGCACCGGCACAAGTAAAGAAATCTTGAATAACACATTTTCCAATGATGTTACCACTACCGATTCGAAACTTTTTAGTATGCAAGATAGGGGGTTCTTCAGCCGGAGCCTCAGAATTTTCCATGTTATCATTATTGTCCATATCGATGATAATCTCCCCAATTTCAGACATAACGGCAAACAAAAACAAGGAGCAAGAAAGCAAGCGAAAGAGAGAGGAGGAGATTGGGAAAGAGAGGTCGAATAAAACGGCAAGGGTGAAGCGGGGGAGAGGAAAACGAGATGCAAATGGCAAATAATATAAATGCGAGGGAGATGAGTTTGTGATGGGTACTTGGTATGTCTTGACTTGAGCGAAGACATCCACGGCAACGGCGCCAGAAATCCTTCTTACTATGTCTTGAGCTTGCGTTGGTTTGCCTTGAAGAGGAAAGGGTGATGCAACAATAGTAGCGTAAGTATTTCCCTCAGTTTTTGAGAAACCAAGGTATCAATCCAGTAGGAGGCTCCTCAAAAGTCCCACGCACCTACACAAACAAACAAAGAACTCGCAACCAATGCAATAAAAGGGGTTGTCAATCCCTTCACGGCCACTTGCGAAAGTAAGATCTGATAGAGATAGTATGATAAGATAAATATATTTTTGGTATTTTATAATATAGATGCAAAAGGTAAAGATGCAAATAAAAGTAGATTGAAAGCTTATATGATAAAATATAGACCCGGGGGGCATAGGTTTCACTAGTGGCTTCTCTCAAGATAGCATAAGTATTACGGTGGGTGAACAAATTACTGTCGAGCAATTGATAGAAAAGCGAATAATTATGAGATTATCTAGGCATGATCATGTATATAGGCATCACGTCCGCGACAAATAGACCGACTCCTGCCTCCATCTACTACTATTACTCCACACATCGACCGACTCCTGCCTGCATCTAGAGTATTAAGTTCATAAAGAACAGAGTAAAGCATTAAGAAAGATGACATGATGTAGAGGGATAAACTCAAGCAATATGATATAAAGCCCATCTTTTTATCCTTGATGGCAACAATACAATACGTGCCTTGCTGCCCCTGCTGTCACTGGGAAAGGACACCGCAAGATTGAACCCAAAGCTAAGCACTTCTCCCATGGCAAGAAAGATCAATCTAGTAGGCCAAACCAAACTGATAATTCGAAGAGACTTGCAAAGATAACTCAATCATACATAAAAGAATTCAGAGGAGATTCAAATATTTCTCATAGATAAACTTGATCATAAACCCACAATTCATCGGATCTCGACAAACACACCGCAAAAAGAGTTTACATCGAATAGATCTCCACAAGAGAGGGGGAGAACATTGTATTGAGATCCAAAAAGAGAGAAGAAGTCGTCTAGCTAATAACTATGGACCCGAAGGTCTGTGGTAAACTACTCACAACTCATCATAGGGGCTATGCTATTGATGTAGAAGCCCTCCATGGTCGATTCCCCCTCCGGCGGAGCGCCGGCGAAGGCTCCAAGATGGGATCTCATGAATACAGAAGGTTACGATGGTGGAAATTGTGTTCCGTTGGCTCCCTGGATGTTTTCGGGGTACGTAGGTATATATAGGAGGAAGAAGTATGTCGGTGGCTGCCTGTGGGGCCCAGGAGATAGGGGCATGCCCAAAGGGGGTGGGCGCGCCCTCCTGTCTCCTGGCCGCCTCGCCAGCTTCTTGACTTGCACTACAAGTTCTCTGGATCACGTTCGTTCCAAAAATAATGCTCCCGAAGGTTTCATTCCATTTGGACTCCATTTGATATTCCTTTTCTTCAAAATACTGAAATAGGCAAAAAAAACAGCAATACGGGTTGGGCCTCCGGTTAGTAGGTTACTCCCAAAAATGATATAAATGTGTAAAATAAAGCCCTTAAACATCCAAAAGGGGTAATATAATAGCATGGAACAATCAAAAATTATAGATACGTTGGAGACGTATCAGCTATCGGGCCTGATTTTTTATTCGATAACCCGTTAACAGCCCGGACCAATGGCGGTTTTCCATGTGTAAAATTCTCATTGGCCGAAGGAAACATGTGTCAGCTCGTCATTGAGTCAGATAGGCTCCTATGATATAAAGCCCAACACTGGCCCATTTAGCTTACAAAGGTCGGCCCGTTCGACTTGGTCAAAAGTTAGCGAGCCGGACCATGAAAAGCTTGTTAATGGTTTGTTCGCATATAGCCCATTTTACGGCCCGGTAAGTCACAACCCGTTAGGGCCTTCCCGAAATCGGCCCAACAGCATCATGTGGGCCATCGAATATAACACCAACCTGTTTCACTTTCAGCCCATGTATGGCCCACGACGTCTTCCAACCCATATGAGGCCTTCCATATCTTTAGGCCCTTGAGTGGCCCACGGTGACTCTGGCCCATAATGAACAGTAAATTTCTTTGTACCCATTAACGTCCCATGATTTCCTTGGGCCGTTTCTAGCTCGTGTTAGCTTTCGGCCTACTGACGGCCCATACGTTCTTGGGCTCCTTTCTGGCCCTCGATTACTTCTGGCCCGTTAGTGGCATGTTCCCCTAATGGGCCAAATTCGGCCCGTGATTAGAATCAGCCCGTTTGTGGCCTATTAACCCGTTGTGCCATTTCCAGGCCGTCCTATATTCTGGCCCATTAACGACCCGTTATGCCTGTGACAGAATTAAGCCTTTGCTGTCTTCTGGCCTATTAATGACCCGTTACCGTGCTGTCCCGATACCAATTACGCCTATTTACGGCCCATGTGGACCCATTTATCCGACAGCCCAAGGCGCACTGATTCTACGACCCGTTGGAGGCCCATTTATCCAATGGCTCGTTGAGGCCCATAAACGGCCCGTAGGAGGCCCATGGATCCTACGGCATGTAGCAGGCTCAAGGTTACCATGGTCCGTATATGGCCCATGGTTGTTGCGGCCACTAGAAAACCAGGGAAAAAGAAGACTAGGAAACAAATAAGCTCGAAACTAACGCTGGGCTATTAAGACGATTGCACAGATTACATCCACTAGGCATCAAAGTTCGCCACCAGTGCAAATATAGGGAACACCCTACACTATACAAAAAATGGCTTGCTGTTTTATTCAGTCGATGGCTGGACATTAAGAACAAATTTTGTATCGCAACAAAACAAATTACAACCATAAAACAAAAGGAAGGTTGGCAAGAAAGTTAATAGTCTGGCAGATAAATGCACCACCAGAAGTTCAGAACCTCAGTTCATTTGACCTGGCTGATATGTTTTCATGTTGTACTGTCCGATGGAGCACCATAACCTTCGCCTTCTTTTGTCCTAGACTCCTGAACAACATAGCAAATGTCTGATAGTCTGGTTTCAAAACCATGCATATCTTGACGACATTGAACAATGGATGTCCTTGTTTCACAAAGGGTCTCTATTAGGGAATGGACTTGTGTCCGGAGCGCGGATATAACATTGTTTTGAGCTTGCATATCTTGATCATTAGGCAGTTTGGATGAGATTGCCTTAACAACCAACCCAGTATTACGCAGGAACATGCTTTTGGCACTGTTAGTGGACAGGTACTGACCCACTACAGCAAGAGGTGGCATTGCGGTTATAGTTGCCTCGTCACCTTTAGAAGGTGGCGGTTCCACCATTTTTTTCATACCTTGCTGAAAAGTTGAGTTTTTACATTAGTACTACCAGAACAGAAGATATTAAGGAGGCAGCAAAACCGAACAAAATAGCTTTGGTCTATATACAAAACTTATTTTGGTGAACCCATGTAAAATATTAGTTGTATTTTATAGCAAAGTACATAATAAAACCAGGTTCCAAACATATGACTCTGTACCATGGCTAATGTATTGTGTATTTCTTCACATTGGATTGACAACTAAGGATAGAGAGACAAAGTTTATAATACGATAAGCATAGTATGACATCATTCATATCACAAAACAACTGACAAACAAACATGCAATTGTAACATTGTGTGGCCAAGTCCAGCACAGAACTAGATTATAGATCAAGATCAAAGGAACGCCACTCCTATCTTTTAAACCTTGTAAGGTGCAATGATACGCTAAGACAATTGTGTATAAAATTGAAAAGGCATGAGGAGTAAGGACTTATAACAGCGGCTTTGACTGGTGTAGTCATGCCCTTCGTCTTGCTGGTGTGACAGTCCTTGAAGATATACACAACATTTTGTTGAAGTACATTTTAGTCCTTGCGGGCTTTCCTCTACATTTGGAACAAGTCAATATAGATCTGATAATATGGCACAGCGAAAAGAGTGAAACAACAACTAATTACAAGAGCCTCGTAGTGTGCAATATAGCTATGAGATCCTATCGTCTGTTGGAATTTCACTTTCGTACGGTTCGCCTTGTTCTTTGAACAGTTCACCTACAAGAAGATAGATTTGTGAGGCACATGCGTAAATAGGAGTTCAACATGTGATCATATCACATATATATATAACATACTTGATACTTTGGATCAGACGAGTGTTTAACGAGGCCTCTCCAGTCTTCATCCAATATATTTTCCACTGGAGATGTTTGTGCAAGTTCACTGTTAGCCTTGCCTTCAAAGTGAGTTTTCCTCAAGTTATACCGATACTGTCGCAGTGTAGACTTGAAAACATGGGTGTAAGCTTGTCTGGTTGCATCATCTTGGTTATCCAACTTGAACCTCGTCTATTGAGAATTATGGGAGTCTCCTTATCAGCAACCTAGAAAGTATGGGACAGAGCAAGACCATATTACTAGTTTCCATACATAATTGTAACACCCCGATAATCATGCTACAGTAAACCCCTGTTTATGATGCCATGTCATTAAATTAAAATTTTCCTAAAAATCTCACTTGTTTCAAACTAAGTTCAAATACAAATTCAAATAACAAATCAACTATAGTTTCATAAAGAAGTGAATAAAAAAAGTTCAAAATGTTACAAGTATTCGGTAAGTAATTTTCATGTAAAAACTAACAACCTTTGAATTGTTAAAAGGCCCCTAACCTAATTAAAATAGTACCAGCAGCAAATTAATTAACAAATTCAATTTCTAAAATTATTAAACAATTGCTATTGCCCTAAAACTTTTTGTGCACTCCTAGAATGTTAACTAGTATTTATGTTCCAAGTTTCAAGTTAAAGAAAAGGCCATCTACTAGCTAAACTAAAATGCAAATCGGAGAAGAAGAAACAAAAAACAGAAAAGGCCGAAAGGACGACGCTGTGCATTTGGCCCAGAAACTGCCACAGTGCGGCCCAGCCCGAGTCACGTCGTCTCCCACCTCTCTCCTTGTGTGTCAACGTGCGCACGGTTTAGATCATGCTCACCGGCTGGATCGGCGCCACCGAGATGCTACAGGGCGCCAGGCGGGGATAAGTGCCCCACCCTAATCCCTTGGAAAAACCCTAGTCTCTCCTTCCTCTCCCCCTGCTTGTTCTCTTCCCTCAATCTCCACCGAACGGAGCCAAAGCTGCCGCCATCGTTGCCATGCTCCGGGGCCTCCTCGATCTGCTGTGAGCCGGCCAAGCGGATCGCCGCGGTCGACCACATCCTCTCCCTGCTTCAATTTGAGCGAAGGCGTCGCTACACCGTCGCCATCACCATCACATCCGCCCACGCCGTCGTCCACCTCCCTGACCGGCCGTGGATCCGCTGCTCCGATGTCTTTCGACCTCCCCGAGCCCGTTGCCACTCCCTACAACAGCCTCGTGAGCCCCCTCCCTCAATCCCCCCTGCTGCTATGCTGCCATTTCCCTCCCCGCCTGCTGCTGTTGCCTAGGTTGTCAGAATCGTGATTCTGAATCGGAACAGAGCTCCAATGGCAGGATCCCAAATCATAGAATCTTCACTATCAGGATCGTAAAAATGTAGATTCTATGAACCAAAATCATAGAATCAGAGGTGTTAGTTTGCATCATAAAGTCGTAGAATCGTACAATAGAATCACGATTCTGACAAACTTGGATGTTGCTGACTGCTACTGCCACCGCCGGCTTCGCGCGCCTACGCCGCCCGTCCTGCCTCGCGCCGCCCGCGCCTGGCCCCCTTCGCCGACCACGCCCTCGCCCCGCCACCTCCCTCTTCACCCTGTGCCTCCCCACTAGGCCCGCTCGCGCCCGCGTCGCCTGTAGCCGCCCCCGCTCGCCCCTGACCATGCTTCGCCCGCACCCTGCAGTCGCCGACCGCGCCCTTGGCCGCGGCCTTGCCGCCGCCTCCCTAGCACCCATGCGCCGTAGCCCCTGCTCCGCCTCCCCCTACTGCTGCTGCCCGCCTGAGGCTGCTGCCGCTGCTTGCTGACGCTGCTGCTGGCCGTGAGCTCCACCGCCTGCACCTGCTCGCGCGCCCTCCTCCCGCGCCTCGCGCGTGCTCGTCCACCGGCTGCCGCTCCCGCTTGTCCTGCCCGCCCCTGCGCCGCGCACGCCGGCCCGAGCCGCAGCTGCTACCACAGCCGACCGCCCCCGTGACCCGTCGCATCTCCTGGGGCCCGGCCGCCATGCACAGCGCGCATGCGTGCCCGACCTGGGTGGTCGGCTGGTTTAATTAGGGGGCCTAACCCCCTGCTGACCCCCTCCACTGACACGTGGGCCCGCGTCATTTAACTAAAAGAATTCCCCCTGTGACACTGACCACTGGACCCCCACAAGTTAATTAGATTAAATAACTGTGTTTAAAAAAATGTTAATTGGCATGTGTCCATGACACCTGGGCCCCACTACCCAGGTTTGACCAGTCAACAGTTGACTAGTCAACTGTGACTGTACTAATTGACTGGATCAACCCAGCCCCCTGGCCCCACATGTCATTGACAGCTGCTAGCCCCTGCTGAGTATAAAATGTATATTTTGTTTTTAATTCGATTTAATAATAAATCTAAGAATTTTAGAAAAACTTTAAAACTTTAGAAAATCATAGAAATTAAACTGTAGCTCGGATCGAAAAACTTTGAACTTGAATGTTGCTTAGAACGACGAGACGAATCCGGATACGCAGCCCGTTCGTCAGCCACACGTCCCTAGCATAGCGAGCATGCAACATTTCACCTCCGGTTCATCTGTCCGAAAACGCGAAACACCGATGATACTTTCCTGGATATTTCTCCCCTTCACCTGTATCACCTTCTATCGCGTTAAGGCACACCTAGCACCGCTCATTGTCATGTCTTGCATAATCATGCTTATGTTTGCATTATATTTATTGTTTCTCCCCCCTCTTCTCTCCGGTAGACTACAAGACTGACGCTGCTACTGCCCCGTTCAACTACGGAGTTGACGACCCCTCCTTCTTGCCAGAGC
>NC_041385.1:393387652-393427706 GCF_002162155.2 Triticum dicoccoides | reverse complement strand
AGATATCACCTATTATTCCCTCTACTGCTTGCATTAGAGTAGTGTAGCATGTTACTGTTCGGTAAATCCTATTCTGTTGCATAGCCTGTCATTGTTGCTACAGTTGTTGATACCTTACATGCAATCCTAAATGCTTAGTATAGGATGCTAGTTTATCATCTGTGGCCCTACATTCTTGTCCGTCTGCCTTGCTATACTATTGGTCTGTGATCACTCGAGAGGTGATCACGGGTTTATACTATACATACATACTATACATATGGTGACTGAAGTCGGGTCGGCTCGTAGAGTACCCGCGAGTGATTCACGGGTTGGGGGCTGAAAGGACATTTGTCCCGACGGTCCTCTGTGTGCATCTTTGTGGCGGAGCGACAGGGCTGGTTGAGAGCACCTAGGTGGGAGGTGGGCCTGGCCCTGGTCGGTATCCGCGGTTACTTGAAAATAACACGCTTAACGAGATCTTGGTATTTGATCCGAGTCTGGCCACTGGCCTATACGCACTAACCAACTACGCGGGAATAGTTATGGGCACTCGACGTCGTGGTATCAGCCGAAGCCTTCTTGATGTCAGCGACTGAGAGGCGCGCTCCGAATTGGACTGGAACGCCTGCTCTTGTATTAGGGAGGCTAGGTCTGCTTCCGGCTGCCCTCGCAACATCCAGGTGTGCAATGGGCGATGGGCCCAGACCCCTGCACGCATAGGATTTAGACCGGCGTGCTGACCTCTTTGTTGTGCCTAGGTGGGGCTGCAACGTGTTGTTCTTCCGAAGCCAGGCATGACCCAGCAAAGTGTGTCCGTCCAGAGGGATCGAACGTGTTGGGAAATGTGGTGCACCCCTGCAGGGAAGTTTATCCATTCGAATAGTCGTGTCCCTCGGTAAAAGGACGACCCAGAGTTGTACCTTGACCTTATGACAATTAGAACCAGATACTTAATAAAACACACCCAGACAAGTTCCAGAGAAAACCCGGTGATCGCTTTCCCATAGGGCGACGAGGGGAGGATTGCCGAGTAGGATTATGCTATGTGATGATACCTGGTGGACTTCAATCTACTCTCTTCTACATGCTGCAAGATGGAGGCTGCCAGAAGCGTAGTCTTCGATCAGACTAGCTATCCCCCTCTTATTCTGGCATTCTGCAGTTCAGTCCACCGATATTGCCTCTTTACACATATACACATGCATATGTAGTGTAGATCCTTGCTTGCGAGTACTTTGGATGAGTACTCACTATTGCTTTGCTCCCTCTTTTCCCCCTTTTCCCTCTTCTTCTCGGATGCCGCAACCAGACGTTGGAGCCCAGGAGCCAGACGCCACCGTCATCGACGACTCCTACTACACTGGAGGTGCCTACTTCTACGTGTAGGCCGCTGACGACGACCAGGAGTAGTTTAGGAGGGTCCCAGGTAGGAGGCCTGTGCCTCTTTCGACCTGTATCCCAGTTTGTGCTAGTCATCTTATGGCAATTTGTTTAACTTATGTCTGTACTCAGATACTGATGCTTCCGCTGACTCGTTTAAGTTCGAGCACTTGTATTCGAGCCCTCGAGGCCCCTGGCTTGTAATATGATGCTTGTATGACTTATTGTACTTTTAGCGTTGTGTTGTGATATCTTCCCGTGAGTCCCTGATCTTAATCGTACACATTTGCGTGCATGATTAGTGTATGATTGAATTGGGGCGTCACAAGTTGGTATCATAGCCGACTCCCTGTAGGAATCCCCCTTTCTAGCTCCTTGGCCAAAGTTGAGTCTAGTCACAACAAAACTTTTACTAACATGACTGTGTGTCTTACGGGTCCATGTCGCCATTGGGTGGTATTAGGATCTTTTACTCCTCTTCTATACTCTGGGACTCTGATATCTCTTATATTCGTGTTAAATGATTTTACTAACTCCGACTCTAGGTTCTCGTAACTACTTCCTCCCGAAGAGGCCTTCAGTTCAGATGATCGCCTGCTTCATGAGAAGATTTCGATGATACTCTTCGATGTATTCTCGAGACCCTTGTGCCCATCGCCGATGCGTTTCCCTACCACCGTTATATCCTTATGGAACCTACACTTCCCGTTCATATATCCTTTCCCAATTGATCTTGTTATTACAAGATACCATGAAACATTTTCCTATATTCTGAGAAACCCTTCGTGTCTACTGCCTTGCAGTTCTATGCCACCTGAATACCCCCTACGGATAATTCCTCGTACATACTAAGTATCCGTTCTTCCCTCGTTGTTCATATGATTCAGAAGATACATTGAAATACTATCTGATCTTCTGGTAATCCTATGCCCACTATTGCCCTTCAAACACTTGTCTGCTTGCATTATGGTTGTGTTCCATTTGTCTAGCAATATTTGTTAGTATCCTTTGTCATTACCATTTCGAGTCCCTTTATTCAATATGTTGAGAATGCTTGCAATCCTCAATTAGATCCTAGAATTCATCCTTCCGGCTTAGACATCATTTTAAGCATGAGTTGGATCTCGACCAATCAATCTTAAGACTACTCAACTTATCCATCATTAATCAGAGCATTTGCTTCTGACCCCTTGATATGGAATTCATAATTCCTTTGCAATTGAGCTTTAATTAGTCAGTTGTTTCCATCTTCTAATCTCCTAGCATTTGAGTACCGATGCTCACATCAGATCCTTTGTGGACCACCAGATCCTTTATTGGACTTCATACAACAACGTCCTTCATATTCAATAACCTTGTGAGCCTTTCCACTTGTATATAATGCCTTTGGTAAATTGTATCCTCTACTTTGTCAACCATGCTCTACTTTCGAGCTTGTCTTATTGTACTCCTGAAGTTGTGGTATATGTTCCTAAGATGCCCCGATGGGTTGAGCCTATGTCTTCCCTAATCTGTGTGAACTCGAGAGTTTTCACGAGTCATACTCTTCTGGTATTTTGCCAGATAAAATTTCAACGCCATAACTTTATCGAACGCGAGGAGTGAATGAAAGGTTATGCATTGGAGAAGTGGGAGTCGACCTTGAACTTTGCGTTCATGCCCATGGAAACGATATAGATCCTATCATGGAAGCTCCTTGTAATAATAATTACCCCCTTGATATAATATCATCTCGTGTTTGTGAATTGATCCCTTTATGATTGTGGTTCCAACCATACTTCTCCTTGATTCCATTTCTCAAACAAGTTGAAACACTTGCCTTTTGCAGATCAATACATCTCTGCAACCTCTATTTTTGATCTTCCTTCGAGTATTACCCTCTGGTATCTCGAGGATATCGTGCTATTGCACTACCTCTAATAAATTCTTTATCAAGTATTACTTCTCATCGATTTCAGTTATTCCCCGTGTTCTGAGTTTTTTATCACTCAGGAACACCGTACCGACTAGGGAATCGAGTCCACTCTATGATTCAATAACTCTTAATAATCTTTGTGACTTATGAGAGTTTGTACTCGATCATGTCATTCCCAGTCAATTGGATACATCATCATCGTCGTGCTAAAGATTGATCGTACTACCTATGTCCTTCATCCCCAGAACACAATCTTGACAGTGCGCTAAGCTACATCGAGCTTTCAACATCATACTGTTTGTCTTGAAAGGCAACTCTAACTCTAAGAGTGCATCTTATCTGTGGTTCAAATAACCTTTTGCTTCACTATTCCTTTGCTTGATGTCGTCGATGATCAATTACATCTTCATGAAACCCCTCGACAAAACGTGTCAGGATCAGCATTAACATTTTAACTTCTTCCGATATATCAATTGAGTTCATGATGAGAAATTCCATGCTTGCCCCTCGATGACCTATGTTATCATCAACCACATGCATGCCTTCTTTCCAAACACAGACTTGGTCTTGTTTTGGTTGAACCTTAAGCTCCTTGCTATCCAGCTTATGTTATGTTCTACCTTGGAGTATTACCGCCTTTTAATTCAAGGGTGTTGTGAGAATTGCTCCACCTCTTAAGAATTCTTGATATAGTAATACTTCTCGCCGTCTCCGTTCATTACTAGGTTCCCGTGTTGTTTCTGACCGGAATACCGACAAATGGATTGCGATGTGTAAATTCAAAACTTCTAACAACCCTATTGCTTGTAAGTTAATGATCGATAATATCATGCTTGTGTGTTAGCTATTGAATTAACATTCTAACATAGATCATGCTACCTAGTCCAGATTTCCAGGTGCACTTTCAATCAATGTTTGATTGTGGATGTTCTCCACGAACATACTTCATTATATACTTTGATATGTCCAATGCTATCACCTTGTTCTCTTAATTATGAAAATCCATGTTATGGAAATCTCGATGAATTGTTGCTGAGCCCATGGGCCCCATCCTAATCTTTTCCTTGCTGAAATTGTACGACTTATTTTATAAGTTGTTTCTGACGGATCCTTTGTGTATCCAAAGACTGACCTTTACCTGATGACCATGTCAATGCTATCTCGAAGCACGATTGTGGTACTCCATTCATCAACAAGAACATTGGCAGTGCAATGTTAAATGTTTCTTGATCAAGTACCCAAACACCATTGTATGGGTAACATCGTGAGTTTCCCCGCCCTTTTCCCTAGTTGGTTAACTACTTGCAGTCATGTCATGATTATCATGCTCTGCTTGGCCTTGGAAAGGAGATACACCTAATACACATGTATACAACCTTTCCTTTCCATTGTTCTGTTTAAATCTGATAAACACATTTTCCTTTCCACTGTTTTGTTTAACCTTTCTTGTGATATGTATGATCTAAGCAGTATTTTTCCTGCTTATGCAAACACCTCGGTGCACAACTCTGCCAGTAAGACCTAGTTCCTATTGTTGATGACATTTCGGTAACCACCGATGGACAAGAACTTTGCCTACTGGTCCGCCTCGTTTCAACGAACAGGAAAATGGTTCTCTTCGTCCCTCACCCTTGGTACCAACATTGTTGCCAACAATACTGACAGACTATCCTCTGACATGCCTTGCTAACATGACCGTGCAAGCTGGCAGCACCCTTCCTGCTTTTAACCCACATGGTGGGCCCATAACCCACATGCCCCAGGATCGACACCTGACTATCCTATACCCCCCCCCCATTGTTTCCAAAGTTATTCCTTGCGCGTGACCTCGTATGTAATTCACGAGCCACCTTTCGAGAGATCATCAATTTTGGTATCAGACGCAATACTTATTTTCGTTGCTCCGGACCCCTTTCACACTTTGTTTCAGGTATCGAACGATTGCCTACCCTCTCAAAACTTCTCATGGTACCTTCTTACTTTGCTCTTGATATTTCTTAAGTTTCAATTCGAGAGTTACTTTCCGGCACTTTCCCTGATGTTATCTACCAGATAAGCAACCTTATAAAGGTCCGTTCTTCCGAAGTCACCCCCTTGTCCTTTCGTAAGTACGATGGAGTTCCCGAAGAAAGGATGACAACTTCGTCACGACACCCTGATGTAGAGAAATGAAGACATCAACACAATGGATTGACCTCTTCGATAATAGCAACCAAGACAAGAAGACTTGTCAGAATTTCATAACCAAATCCTTTCCCCTCATCCTACCTCTTAAATCTCGGGACGAGATTTCTTGTAGTGGAGGAGATTTGTAACACCCCGATAATCATGCTACAGTAAACCCCTGTATATGATGCCAGGTCATCATAATTAAAATTTTCCTAAAAAGCTCACTTGTTTCAAACTAAGTTCAAATACAAATTCAAATAACAAATCAACTATAGTTTCATAAGGCAGTGAATATTTTTTTTTCAAAATGTTAGAAGTATTCAGTAAGTAATTTTCATGTAAAAAATAACAACCTTTGAATTATTAAAAGGCCCCTAACCTAATTAAAACAGTACCAACAGCAAATTAATTAACCAATTCAATTTCTAAAATTATTAAATAATTGCTATTGCCCTAAACTTTTTGTGCACTCCCGGAATGTTAACTAGTATTTATGTTCCAAGTTTAAAGTTGAACAAAAGTCATCTGCTAGCTAAACTAAAATGCAAATCAGAGAAGAAATTTAGGAAACAAAAAAAAACAGAAAATGCCGAAAGGACTACGCTATGCATTTGGCCCAGAAACTGCCACAGTGAGGCCCAGCCTGAGTCAACATCGTCTCCCTCCTCTCTCCTTGCGTGCCAATGTGCGCATGGTTCAGATCGTGCTCACCGGCTGGATTGGCGCCACCGAGACGCTACAGGCCGCCAGGCAGGGATAAGTGCCCCACCCTGATCCCCTGGCGAAACCCAAGTCTCTCCTACCTCTCTCAACTGCTTGTTCTCTTCCCTCGAGCTCCACCGAACGGAGCCAATGCAGCCGCCGTCATTGTCGTGCTCCGGGGCCTCCCCGATCTGCTGCGAGCTGGCCAGGAGGACCGCCGCGGTCGACCTCGTCCTCTCCCTGCTTCAATTCGAGCGGAGGCGCCGCTACGCCGTCGCCATCACCATCGCATTCGCCCACGCCCTCGTCCGCCTCACTGACCGGCCGCGGATCCGCTACTCCGACGTCTTCCGACCTTCCCGAGCCCGCTGCCACTTCCTACAACAGCCTCGTGAGCCTCCTCCCTCGATTCCCCCTGCTGCTACTCTGCCGTTTCCCTCCCCGCCTGCTGCTGTCGTTGACTGCTGCAGCCACCGCTGGCTTCGCGCGCCTACGCCGCCCGCCCTGCCTCGCGCCGCAGGCGCCTGGCCCCTTTCGCCGACCACGTCCTTGCCCCGCCGCCTGCCGCTTCGCCCTGCGCCTCCCCACCAGGCCCGCTCGCGCCCGCGTCGCCTGTAGCCGCCGCCGCTTGCCTGCTGACCACGCTCCGCCGGCACCCCGCAGTCGCCGACCGCGCCCTTGGTCGCGGCCTTGGCGCCGCCGCCCTAGCGCCCGTGCGCCGTAGCCCCTGCTCCGCCTCCCCCTGCTGCTGCTGCCCGCTGCTTGCTGACGTTGTTGCTGGCCGCGAGCTCCGCCGCCTGCACCTGCTCGCGCGCCCTCCTCCCGCGCCTCACGCGTGCTCATCCACCGGCTGCCGCTCCCGCTCGTCCTGCCCGCCCCCTGCGCCTCGCGCGTTGGCCCGAGCCGCGGCTGCTACCACCGCCAACCGCCCCCGTCGCATCTCGTGGCGCCCGGCCACCGTGCACAGCGCGCGTGCGTGCCTGACCTGGGTGGCCGACTGGTTTAATTAGGGGGCCTAACCCTCTGCTAACCCCCTCCACTGACATGTGGGCCCGCGTCATTTAACTAAAAGAATTCCTCCTGTGACACTGACCACAGGAACCCCACAAGTTAATTAGAATAAATACATGTGTTTAAAAAAATGTTAATTGGCATGTGTCCATGACACCTGGGCCCCGCTATCCAGGTTGACCAGCCAACTATGACTGGACTAGTTGACTGGGTCAACCCAGCCCCCTGGCCCCACATGTCATTGACTGTGGCTAGCCCCTGCTGAGTATAAAATGTATATTCTGTTTTTAATTCGATTTAATAATAAATCTAGTAATTTTAGAAAAACTTTAAAACTTTAGAAAATCATAGAAAATAAATCGTAGCTCGGATCGAAATACTATGTACATGGAAGTTTCTCATAACAACGAGATGAATCCGAATACGCATCCCGTTCGTCGGGCCACTGCTACCTCTTGAGCACTGCGTTGGATTTCCCCGAAGAGCAGAGGATGATGCAGCAAAGTAGCGTAAGTATTTCTCTCAGTTTTTGAGAACCAAGGTATCAATCCAGTAGGAGACCACGCACAAATCCCTCGTACCTACACAAAGCGATAGTAACTCGCAACCAACGCGATTAGGGGTTGTCAATCCCTTCACGGTCACTTACGAGAGTGAGATCTGATAGAGATGATAAATAATATTTTTGGTATTTTTGATAGATAGATGCAAAGTAAAAAGTAAAAGGCAAAGTAAAAACAAAGCAAGTAAATAAAGTGATAGAGATTGATATGATGAGAATAGACCGGGGGTCATAGGTTTCACTAGTGGCTTCTCTCAAGAGCATAAGTATTCTACGGTGGGTGAACAAATTACTATTGAGCAATTGACAGAATTGAGCATAGTTATGAGCATATCTAGGCAATGATCATGTATATAGGCATCACATCCAAGACAAGTAGATCGAAACGATTCTGCATCTACTACTATTACTCCACTCATCGACCGCTATCCAGCATGCATCTAGAGTATTAAGGGTGTGTTTGGTTTGGGAGCGAAGTGTAATGGAATTGCATGGTTTCATTCCAATGTAATGGGTCGGTTCCGTCCTTATGTTTGGTATGGATAAATCTAAGGAATGGAACGATTACGTTTTGGTGTTTGGTTTGAAGAATGGAATGGAATAGATTTGTAAGTGGTCATCCATCCATCCATGCAACAAAGCTCGCTAAACATTGAGTTTGATTTCTGAACAAGGGTGTGGTCATCAATAAATCAGACTCAAGCAATTTTTGTTTGACCAGCAACGAATCGAATCCATCCATCCATGCGACGAACAATAGTGTAGGTACACCAATCGGACTCAAAGCACAAGATGAACAGCAGCTAGAAGAAATATACGACAGTTGAGCATGGCGGCCGGCTGGATGCGAGGCTTGGCTTTGGCGTCCCCCGCGCAACCGCAGCTTCTGGTGGTGCTTGCTCAGGCGGTCAACGGACGGTGCCTGGATCAAGCGGGGCAGCGCAACCCTCCCGGTGTGTGCCGCCGTTGTTGCCCAGCTTCAAGATCTTCTTGCAGCCGCTCGCCTATCGCGCACGTGCTTCAGAGGAGAGGGTGGATGTGCTTCAGAGGTGGTCGAGATGACGAGGGCCGGCGGCGCAGACCAGTAGAGAGGAGAGCCCGACGGCGTAGATCGGTGGAGGGGAGAGACGAGGGAGAGGAGCCCGCAAGAGAGAGGATAAGGCTGCGGGAGTGCGAGGAAAGAGACTGGTTCCGCGTCGTCTGCCCAATTTGGAGGTCTCACACGGTTCCGGATCTGGGCCGAATATTCGGTTCATGGGAACCAGGTGGTGACCGTTCCATCTGCCAACTAAACGCAAGAATTAGGCCCAAGAACGGGTTGGACCCATGCCATTCCAGTCCATGAATGCAACCAAACACACCCTAAGTTAAAAACAGAGTAACGCCATAAGCAAGATGACATGATGTAGAGGGATAAATTCATGCAATATGATAAAAAAAACCATCTTGTTATCCTCGATGGCAACAATACAATACGTGCCTTGCAACCCTTTCTGTCACTGGGTAAGGACACCGCAAGATTGAACCCAAAGCTAAGCACTTCTCCCATTACAAGAACTACCAATCTAGTTGGCCAAACCAAAAAGGATAATTCGAAGAGACTTGCAAATATAACTCAATCATACATAAAAGAATTCAGAGAAGAATCAAATATTTTCCATAGATAATACTGGATCATAAACCCACAATTCATCGGTCTCAACAAACACACCGCAAAAAGAAGATTACATCGAATAGATCTCCACGAGAGAGGGGAAGAACACTGTATTGAGATCCAAAAAGAGAGAAGAAGCCATCTAGATACTAGCTATGGACCCGAAGGTCTGAAGTAAACTACTCACACTTCATCAGAGGGGCTATGGTGTTGATGTAGAAGCCCTCCGTAGTGGATGCCCCCTCCGGCAGAGCTCCGGAACAGGCCCCAAGATAGGATCTCGTGGATACAGAAGGTTGCGGCGGTGGAATTAGGTTTTTGGCTCCTGTTCTGATCATTCGGGGATACGTAGGTATATATAGGAGGAAGGAGTACGTCGGTGGAGCGTCAGGGGGCCCACGAGGTAGGGGGCACGCCTAGGGGGGCGCCCTCGACCCTCGTGACCGCCTCTGGCACTTGTTGTAGTAGGGTCCAAGTCTCCTGGATCACGTTCGGTGAGAAAATCACGTTCCCGAAGGTTTCATTCCGTTTGGACTCCGTTTGATATTCCGTTTCTTCGAAACACTGAAATAGGCAGAAAAACAGCAATTCTGGGCTGGGCCTCCGGTTAATAGGTTAGTCCCAAAAATAATATAAAAGTGGAAAATAAAACCGAATGTAGTCCAAAATAGTAGATAAAGTACCATGGAGCAATCAAAAATTATAGATACGTTGGAGACGTATCAGGCATCCCCAAGCTTAATTCCTGCTCGTCCTCGAGTAGGTAAATGATAAAAAAGAATTTTTGATGCGGAGTGATACTTTGGCATAATTTCAATGTAAATCTTCTTAATTGTGCTATGTCAGATCCAAAAGATTCAAGACAAAAGTTCATATTGATACAAAAATAATAATACTTCAAGCATACTAATCAAAGCAATCATGTCTTCTCAAAATAACATGGCAAAAGAAAGTTCATCCTACAAAATCATATAGTTAGGCTATGCTTCATTTTTGTCACACAAAGATGTTCCCAACTTCTATACCCCCGATGACAAGCCAAGCAATTGTTTCATACTTAAATAATCTCAAACTTTTTCAACCTTCACGCAATACATGAGCGTGAGCCATGGATATAGCACTATGGGTGGAATAGAATATGATGATGGGGATTGTGTGGAGAAGAAAAAAATGGAGAAAGTCTCACATTGACAAGGATAATCAACGGGCTATGGAGATGCACATCAATTGATGTCAACATGAGGAGTAGGGATTGCCATGCAACGGATGCACTAGAGCTATGAATGCTCAACAAAAGAAAACTAGTGGGTGTGCATCCAACTTGCTTCCTCACGAAGACCTAGGGCATTTGAGGAAGCCCATCGTAGGAATATACAAGCCAAGTTCTATAATGAAAAATTCCCACTAGTATAAAAAAGACAACTTATGAGACTCACTACATGAGGAACAAGGTGCTACTTTGAAGCACAATATATGAGACTCACTACATGAAGAACAAGGTGCTACTTTGAAGCACAAGTGTGGACAAAGAGATGGTAGCATTGCCCTTTTTATTTTTATTTTTTTATTTTTATTTTTTTTGGGCCTTTCTTTTTTTTCTTTTGGCCTTTCTCCCTTTTTTATTTTTTTTATTTGGGCAATGCTCTAAAAATGATGATCATCACACTTCTATTGATTACTACATAAAGATTACAACTCGAAACTTAGAACAAGATATGACTATATAAATGCCTCCGGTGGTGTACCGGGATGGTGCAATGAATCAAGAGTGACACGTATGAAAAATAATGCATGGTGGCTTTGCCACAAATACGATGTCAACTACATGATCATGCAATGGCAATATGACAAAAGTAATGTATGTCATGATGATGATGATGGAAGTTGCATGGCAATATATCTTGGAATGGCTATGGAAATGCCATAATAGGTAGGTATGGTGGCAGTTTTGAGGAAGATATAAGGAGGTTTATGTGTGATAGAGCATATCGTATCACGGGGTTTGGATGCACCGGTGAAGTTTTCACCAACTCTCAAGGTGAGAAAGGGCAATGCACGGTACCGAAGAGGCTAGCAAAGGCGGAAAGGTGAGAGTGCGTATAATCCATGGACTCAACATTAGTCAAAAGAACTCATATACTTATTGCAAAAATTTAGAAGTCATCAAAAATCAAGTACTACGTGCATGCTCCTAGGGGGATAGATTGGTAGGAAAAGACCATCGCTCGTCCCCGACCGCCACTCATAAGGATGCACAACCCAGGTACACTTCATGTTTCAAATTTGTTACACAACTTTAACCATACGTGCATGCTACGGGACTTGCAAACTTCAACACAAGTATTTCTCAAATTCATAATCACCCAACTAGCACGAATTTGATATTATCACCTCCATATCTCAAAACAATTATCAAGCATCAAACTTATCTTAGTATTCAATTCACTCAAAAGAAAGTTTCACATATCTTGAATACCAAGTATATTAATATTAAGCAAATTACCATGCTATTAACGACTCTCAAAATAATCTAAGTGAAGCATGAGAGATCAATAGTTTATTTAAAACAAATCCACCACCATGCTCTAAAAGATATAAGTGAAGCACTAGAGCAAAAATTATCACGCTCAAAAGATAAAAGTGAAGTATTATGAGCAAAACTATCAAGCTCAAAAGATATAAGTGAAGCACATAGAGTATTCTAACAATTTCCAATTCATGTATGGATCTCTCAAAAGGTGTGTACAGCAAGGATTATTGTGGTAAACTAACAAGCAAATACATAAATAATACAAGACGCTCCAAGCAAAACACATATCATGTGGTGAATAAAAATATAGCTCCAAGTAAATTACCGATGGAAGTGAACGAAAGAGGGGATGCCTTCCGGGGCATCCCCAAGCTTTGACTTTTTGGTGTCCTTGGATTATCTTGGGGGTTCCATGGGCATCTCCAAGCTTAGGCTCTTGCCATTCCTTGTTCCATAATCCATCAAAAGAATTCACCCAAAACTTGAAAACTTCACAACACAAAACTCAACAGAAATCTCGTGAGCTCCGTTAGAGAAAGAAAACAAAAGACTACTTCAAGATACTGTAATGAACTCATTATTTATTTATATTGGTGTTAAACCTACTGTATTACAACTTCTCTATGGATTATAAACTATTTAACTAGCCATAGATTCATCAAAATAAGCAAACAACACACGTAAAACAGAATGTGTCAAAAACAGAACAGTTTGTAGCAATCTGTAACTAACGCAAACTTCTGGAACTCTAAAACTTGTACCAAAATATGAAGTCCTGTACAATTTGTTTATTGAACATCAAAAAAAAGAATCAACGCAAAAGCACGTTCCTATGATTTAACAAAATTATATTCGTGCGCGCAAAGTTTCTGTTTTTCAGCAGAATCAAATCAACTATCATCGTAGGTTATCCTATAGGTTCTACTTGGCACAAACACTAATTAAAAGATAAAACCACATCCAAACAGAAGTTAGATGGATTATTTATTCCTAACTAGAAGAAAAACAAAAAACACAAAATAAAATTGGGTTGCCTCCCAATAAGCGCTATCGTTTAACGCCCCTAGCTAGGCATAAAAGCAAGGATAGATCTAGGTATTGCCATCTTTGGTAGGCAATCCATAAGTGGATCTCATGATAGATTCATATGGTAATTTTATTTTCTTTCTAGGGAAGTGTTCCATGCCCTTATTTAAGGTAAATTGGAATCGAATATTCCCTTCCTTCATATCAATAATTGCACCAATCGTTCTAAGGAAATGTCTACCAAGAATAATAGGACATGAAGGATTGCAATCTATATCAAGAACAATAAAATCTACAGGCACATAGTTCCTATTTGCAACAATAAGAACATCATTAATTCTTCCCATAGGTTTTTTAACAGTGGAATCCGCAAGATGCAAGTTTAGAGAGCAATCATCAAAATCGCGGAAATCTAGCAAATCACATAAAGCTTTGGGAATAGTAGAGACACTAGCACGCAAATCACACAAAGCATGAAACTCATAACCTTTAATTTTAATTTTAATACTAGGTTCCCACTCATCATAGAGATTTCAGGGATAGAAACTTTCAACTCAAGTTTTTCTTCATAAGATTGCATCAAGGCATCAACAATGTGTTCGGTAAAGGCCTTATTTTAACTATAAGCATGAGGAGAATCTAGCACAGATTGAAACAAGGAAATACAACCAATCAAAGAGCAATTTTCATAATTAAATTTCTTGAGATCCAAAATAGTGGGTTTAGCAACATCTAGGTTTTTATTTCTTTCTATCCTACTTTCATCAATTTCATCATCAAGATCTAGAAACTCTGAATTCTTAAAACGCCTTCTAGGTAAGGGAAGATAATCTTCAGTTTCATCAAGATTCATATTGAAAAACAAGGATTTAATGGGGGACACATCAATAACTTTTAGATCTTCATCTTGATTTTCATAGGAATTGGAAGAACACGCTTTAATAAAGGCATCTTTGGAAGCACGCATCCTAGCTGTTCTTTCTTTGCACTCATCAATGGAAATTCTCATGGCTTTGAGAGACTCATTGATATCATGCTTAGGAGGAATAGATCTAAGCTTTAAAGAATCAATTTCAAGAGAAATTCTATCAACGTTCCTAGCCAAATCATCAACTTTAAGCAATTTCTCTTTAAGCAAAGCATTAATTTTTTTTTGTGAATTCATAAACTCTTTAACACTACTCTCAAATTCAGAGGGCATCTTATTAAAATTTCCATAAGAGTTGTTGTAGGAATTTCCATAATTATTAGAAGGATTACTAGGATAAGGCCTAGGATTAAAATTCCCTCTATACGCGTTGTTTCCAAAACAATTCCTACCAACAAAATTCACATCCATAGATTCATTATTATTCTCAAGCAAAGTAGACAAAGTCATATCATTGGGATCAAGAGGAGTATTTTTAGGAGCAAACATCTTCATAAGTTCATCCATCTTTTCACTCAAAACATTGATTTCTTCTATAGCATGCACTTTTTTACTAGAAGATCTTTTGGTGTGCCATTGAGAATAATTAGCCATAATATTATCAAGCAATTTTGTAGCATCTCCTAACTTAATTTCCATAAACGTGCCTCCCGCGGCCAAATCTAAAAGATTTCTAGAAGCAAAATTCAATCCGGCATAAAAAATTTGTATGATCATCCATAAATTCAAACCATGAGTAGGGCAATTGCGAAGCATTAATTTCATTCTTTCCCAAGATTGGGCAACATACTCATGATCAAGTTGTTTAAAATTCATGATATCGTTCCGAAGAGTGATAATCTTAGCGGGAGGAAAATACTTATAGATAAAAGCATCTTTGCACTTGTTCCAAGAATCAATACTATTTTTAGGTAAAGATGAACACCAAACTTTAGCACGATCTCTAAGTGAAAACGGAAATAACTTCAATTTGACAATATTGTTATACGTATATTTCTTCTTTTGCATATCACACAAATCAACAAAATTGTTTAGATGAGTAGCGACATCTTCACTAGGAAGGCCGGCGAATTGATCTTTCATAACAAGATTCAGCAAAGCAGTATTGATTTCACAAGACTCATCATTATTAAGAGGATCAATCGGAGTACTAAGGAAATCATTATTATTGGTATTCGAGAAATCACACAATTTGGTATTATCTTGTGCCATGCCAACAAGTAATCCAACGCACAAGCAAACAGAAAGGCAACGGGAAAAAGGCAAACGGGAAAGAGAGGAGATTGGGAAAGAGACGGCGAATAAAATGGCAAGGGTGAAGTGGGGGAGAGGAAAACGAGAGGCAAATGGCAAATAATGTAATGCGAGAGATAGGGATTGCGATGGCTACTTGGTATGGTTGACTTGCTTGCGTGAGCCTCCCCGGCAACGGCGCCAGAAATTCTTCTTGCTACCTCTTGAGCACTGTGTTGGATTTCCCCGAAGAGGAGAGGATGATGCAGCAAAGTAGCGTAAGTATTTCCCTCAGTTTTTGAGAACCAAGGTATCAATCCAGTAGGAGACCACGCACAAATCCCTCGTACCTACACAAAACGATAGCAACTCGCAACCAACGCGATTAGGGGTTGTCAATCCCTTCACGGTCACTTACGAGAGTGAGATCTGATAGAGATGATAAATAATATTTTTGGTATTTTTGATAGATAGATGCAAAGCAAAAAGTAAAAGGCAAAGTAAAAACAAAGCAAGTAAATAAAGCGATAGAGATTGATATGATGAGAATAGACCCGGGGGCCATAGGTTTCACTAGTGGCTTCTCTCAAGAGCATAAGTATTCTACGGTGGGTGAACAAATTACTGTTGAGCAATTGACAGAATTGAGCATAGTTATGAGCATATCTAGGCAATGATCATGTATATAGGCATCACGTCCAAGACAAGTAGATCGAAACGATTCTGCATCTACTACTATTACTCCACTCATTGACCGCTATCTACCATGAATCTAGAGTATTAAGTTAAAAACAGAGTAACGCCTTAAGCAAGATGCCATGATGTAGAGGGATAAATTCATGCAATATGATAAAAACCCCATCTTGTTATCCTCGATGGCAACAATACAATACGTGCCTTGCAACCCTTTCTGTCACTGGGTAAGGACACTGCAAGATTGAACCTAAAGCTAAGCACTTCTCCCATTGCAAGAACTACCAATCTAGTTGGCTAAACCAAAAAGGATAATTCGAAGAGACTTGCAAAGATAACTCAATCATACATAAAAGAATTCAGAGAAGAATCAAATATTTTCCATAGATAATACTGGATCATAAACCCACAATTCATCGGTCTCAACAAACACACCGCAAAAAGAAGATTACATCGAATAGATCTCCATGAGAGAGGGGGAGAACATTGTATTAAGATCCAAAAGGAGAGAAGAAGCCATCTAGCTACTAGCTATGGACCTGAAGGTCTGAAGTAAACTACTCGCACTTCATCGGAGGGGCTATGGTGTTGATGTAGAATCCCTCTATGGTGGATGCCCCCTCCGGCGGAGCTCCGGAACAGGCCCCAAGATGGGATCTCGTGGATACAGAAGGTTGCGGCAGTGGAATTAGGTTTTTGGCTCCTGTTCTGATCGTTCGGGGATACGTAGGTATATATAGGAGGAAGGAGTACGTCGGTGGAGCGTCAGGGGGCCCACAAGGTAGGGGGCGCGCCCAGGGGGCGCCCTCCACCCTCGTGACCGCCTCTGGCACTTCTTGGAGTAGGGTCAAGTCTCCTGGATCATGTTCGGTGAGAAAATCACGTTCCCAAAGGTTTCATTCCGTTTGGACTCCGTTTGATATACCGTTTCTTCGAAACACTGAAATAGGCAAAAAACAGCAATTCTGGGCTGGGCCTCCGGTTAATAGGTTAGTCCCAAAAATAATATAACAGTGGAAAATAAAGCCCAATATAGTCCAAAACAGTAGATAAAGTAGCATGGAGCAATCAAAAATTATAGATACGTTGGAGACGTATCAACCACAAGTCCCTAGCATAGCGAACATGCAAGATTTCACCTCCGGTTCATCTGTCCGAAAATGCGAAACACCGGGGATACTTTCCCGGATGTTTCCCCCCTTCACCGGTATCACCTTCTATCGCGTTAGGGCACACCTAGCACCGCTCATTGTCATGTTTTGCATCGTCATGCTTATGTTTGCATTATATTTATTGTTTCTTCCCCCTCTTCTCTTCGGTAGACTACGAGACCGACGTTGCTGCTGCCCCGTTCGACTACGGAGTTGACGACCCCTCCCTCTTGCCAGAGCAACCATGCAAGCCCCCCCTTGATCACCAAATATCGCCTATTGTTCCCTCTACTGCTTGCATTAGAGTAGTGTAGCATGTTACTGTTCGGTTAATCCTATTCTATTGCATAGCCTGTAATTGTTGCTACACTTGTTGGTACCTTACCTGCAATCCTAAATGCTTAGTATAGGATGCTAGTTTATCATCTGTGGCCCTACATTTTTGTCCGTCTGCCTTGCTATACTATCGGGTCGTGATCACGGGTTTATACTATACATACATACATACTATACATATGGTGACTAAAGTCGGGTCGGCTCGTAGAGTACCCGCGAGTGATTCACGGATTGGGGGCTGAAAGGACATTTGTCCCGACGGCCCTCTATGCAGATCTTTGTGGCGGAGCGACAAGGCAGGTTGAGACCACCTAGGTGAGAGGTGGGCCTGGCCCTGGCCGGTGTCCGCGGTTACTTCAAAATAACACGCTTAACGAGATCTTGGTATTTGATCTGAGTATGGCCACTGGCCTATATGCACTAACGAACTTTGCGGGAACAGTTATGGGCACTCGACGTCATGGTATCAGCTGAAGCCTTCTTGACGTCAGCGACTGAGTGGCGCACGCCGTATTGGACTGGAACGCCTGCTCTTGTATTAGGGAGGCTAGGTCTGCTTCTGGCCGCCCTCGCAACATGCAAGTGTGCAATGGGCGATGGGCCCAGACCCCTGCACGCATAGGATTTAGACCGGCGTGCTGACCTCTCTGTTGTGCCTAGGTTGGGTTGTGACGTGTTGATCTTCTGAGGCCGGGCATGACCCAGGAAAGTGTGTCCGGCCAGAGGGATCGAGCATGTTGGGAAATGTGGTGCACCCCTGCAGGGAAGTTTATCTATTCGAATAGCCATGTCCCTCGGTAAAAGGACAACCCGGAGTTGTACCTTGACCTTATGACAACTAGAACTGGATACTTAATAAAACACACCCACACAAGTTCCAGAGACAATCCAGTGATCGCTTTCCCACAGGGCGACAAGGGGAGGATCGCCGGGTAGGATTATGCTATGCAATGATACCTGGTGGACTTCAATCTACTCTCTTCTACATGCTGCAAGATGGAGGCTGCCAGAAGCATAGTCTTTGATAGGACTAGCTATCCCCCTCTTATTCTGGCATTCTGCAGTTCAGTCCACCGATATTGCCTCTTTACACATATACCCATGCATATGTAGTGTAGATCCTTGCTTGCGAGTACTTTGGATGAGTACTCACGGTTACTTTGCTCCCTCTTTTCCCCCTTTTCCCTCTTCTTCTCAGATGCCGCAACCAGACGTTGGATCCCAGGAGCCAGACGCCACCGTCGATGACGACTCCTACTACACTGGAGGTGCCTACTTCTACGTGTAGGCCGCTAACGACGACCAGGAGTAGTTTAGGAGGATCCCAGGCAGGAGGCCTGCGCCTCTTTCGACCTGTATCCCAGTTTGTGCTAGCCATCTAATGGCAACTTGTTTAACTTATGTGTGTACTCAGATACTGATGCTTACGCTGACTCATTTATGTTTGAGCACTTGTATTCGAGCCATCGAGGCCCCTGGCTTGTATATGATGCTTGTATGACTTACTGTACTTTTAGAGTTGTGTTGTGATATCTGCCCGTTAGTCCCTGATCTAGATCGTACACATTTGTGTGCATGATTAGTGTACGATTGAATCAAGGGCGTCACAATAACCATACTTACAGATAAATGGTCGAGGAAGGTGTTGAAATGGGTTTCGCCTTTGTCATTCCTGTACTGAATCCATGTTGGGAGGATACGTGCATGACACCTAAGGCTGTTGGGGAACGCAGTAATTTCAAAAAAAAATCCTATGTACACGCAAGATCATGGTGATGCATAGCAATGAGAGGGGAGAGTGTAATCTACATACCCTTGTAGACCGAAAGCGGAAGCGTTAGAACAACGCGGTTGATGTAGTCGTACGTCTTCACGGCCCGACTGATCAAGCACCGAAACTACGGCACCTCCGAGTTCTAGCACACGTTCAGCTCAATGACGTCCCTCAAACTCCGATCCAGCCGAGTGTCGAGGGAGAGTTTCGTCAGCACGACGGCGTGGTGACGATCTTGATGTTCTACTGTCGCAGGGCTTCGCCTAAGCACCGCTATAATATTATCGAGGAGGACTATGGTGGAGGGGGGGCACCGCACACGGCTAATAGATCTCAAGGATCAATTGTTGTTGTATCCTTGGGGTGCCCCCTACCCTCATATATATAGGAGCAAGAGGGGAGGCGGCCGGCCTATGGAGGAGGCGTGCCAAGGGGGGAGTCCTACTCCCACCGGGAGTAGGACTCCTCCTTTCCTTGTTGGAGAAGAAAAGAGGAGGAGAGGGAGAAGGAAAAGGGGGCTGCCCCCCTTGTCCAATTCGGACCAGAGGGGGGCTGCGCGCCTCCTTCCTTTCGGCCTCTCTCCTCAATTCCCGTATGGCCCAATAAGGCCCATATACTCCCCGGCGAATTCCCGTAACTCTCCGGTACTCCGAAAAATACCCGAATCACTCGAAACCTTTCTGAACTCCGAATATAGTCGTCCAATATATCGATCTTTACGTCTCGACCATTTCGAGACTCCTCGTCATGTCCCCGATCTCATCCGGGACTCCGAACTCCTTCGGTACATAAAAACTCATAAACTCATAATATAACTGTCATCGAAACCTTAAGCGTGCGGACCCTACGGGTTCGAGAACTATGTAGACATGACTAGAACTATTCTTGGTCAATAACCAATAGCGGAACCTGGATGCCCATATTGGCTCCTACATATTCTACGAAGATCTTTATCGGTCAAACCGCATAACAACATACTTTGTTCCCTTTGTCATCGGTATGTTACTTGCCCGAGATTCGATCGTCGGTATCCAATACCTTAGTTCAATCTCGTTACCGGCAAGTCTCTTTACTCGTTACGTAATGCATCATTCCGTAACTAACTCATTAGCTACATTGCTTGCAAGGCTTATAGTGATGTGCATTATCGAGAGGGCCCAGAGATACCTCTCCGACAATCGGAGTGACAAAACCTAATCTCGAAATACGCCAACCCAACATGTACCTTCGGAGACACCTGTAGTACTCCTTTATAATCACCCAGTTACGTTGTGACGTTTGGTAGCACCCAAAGTGTTCCTCCGGTAAATGGGAGTTGCATAATCTCATAGTTACAGGAACATGTATAAGTCATGAAGAAAGCAATAGCAACATACTAAATGATCAAGTGCTAGGCTAACGGAATGGGTCATGTCAATCACATCATTCTCCTAATGATGCGATCCCATTAATCAAATGACAACACATGTCTATGGTTAGGAAACATAACCATCTTTGATTAATGAGCTAGTCAAGTAGAGGCATACTAGTGACTATATGTTTGTCTATGTATTCACACATGTATCATGTTTCCGGTTAATACAATTCTAGCATGAATAATAAACATTTATCATGAAATAAGGAAATAAATAATAACTTTATTATTGCCTCTAGGGCATATTTCCTTCAGTCTCCCACTTGCACTAGAGTCAATAATCTAGTTCACATCGCTATGTGATTTAACACCAATATTCACATCTGCATGTGATTAATACCCATAGTTCACATCATCATGTGATCAACACCCAAAGGGTTTACTAGAGTCAATAATCTAGTTCACATGGCTATGTGATTAACACCCAAAAGAGTACTAAGGTATGATCATGTTTTGCTCGTGAGAGAAGCTTAGTCAACGGGTCTGTCATATTCAGAGCCGTATGTATTTCGCAAATATTCTATGTCCACAATGCTCTGCACGGAGCTACTCTAGCTAATTGCTCCCACTTTTAATATGTATCCAGATTGAGACTTAGAGTCATCTGGATTGGTGTAAAAGCTTGCATCGTTGTAACTTTTACGACGGGCTCTTTTATCACCTCCATAATCGAGAAACATCTCCTTAGTCCTCACTAAGGATATTCTTGACCCATGTCCAGTGATCTACTTATTAGATCAAAATTGTATTCCTTTGCCAAACACAGAGCAAGGTATACAATAGGTCTGTTCACAGCATAGCATACTTTATAGAACCTATGACTGAGGCATAGGGAATGACTTTTCATTCTCTTTCTGTTTTCTGCAATGGTCGGGTCTTGAGTCTTACTCAACTTCACACCTTGTAACACAGGCGAGAACTCCTTTCTTTGACTATTCCATTTTGAACTATTTCAAAAATTTATCAAGGTATGTACTCATTGAAAAATCTTATCAAGCGTCTTGATCTATCTATATAGATCTTGATGCTCAATGTGTAAGCAGCTTCACCGAGGTCTTGCTTTGAAAAACTCTTATTCAAGTATCCTTTCATGCTACAGAATTTCCATATCATTTCCAATTAACAATATGTCATCCACATATAATATTAGAAATGCTACAGAGCTCCCACTCACTTTCTTGTAAATACAGGCTTCTTCAAAAGTCTGTATAAAACCATATGCTTTGATCAACTCATCAAAGCATATATTCCAACTCCAAGATGCTTGCACCAGTCCATAGATGGATCGCTGGAGCTTGCACAATTTGTTAGCACCTTTAGGATTGACAAAACCTTCTGGTTGC
Organism: Triticum dicoccoides; assembly: GCF_002162155.2. Lineage (NCBI taxonomy): Eukaryota > Viridiplantae > Streptophyta > Magnoliopsida > Poales > Poaceae > Triticum > Triticum dicoccoides. Next base: position 393,405,903 of record NC_041385.1, on the reverse strand, counting down.
ATCATATACAACTCTTCTTTAAGAAAACCATTAAGGAATGCAGTTTTGTTTATCCATTTGCCAGATTTCATAAAATGCGGCAATTGCTAACATGATTCAGATAGACTTAAGCATAGATACGAGTGAAAAACTCTCATCGTAGTCAACACCTTGAACTTGTCGAAAACCTTTTGTGACAATTCTAGCTTTGTAGATAGTAACACTATCAGCGTCCGTCTTCCTCTTGAAGATCCATTTAATCTCAATGTCTCGCCGATCATTGGGCAAGTCAATCAAAGTCCATACTTTGTTTTCATACATGGATCTTATCTCAGATCTCATGGCCTCAAGCCATTTTGCGGAATCTGGGCTCATCATCGCTTCCTCATAGTTCGTAGGTTCATCATGGTCTAGTAACATGACTTCCAGAACATTATTACCGTACCACTCTGGTGCGGATCTTACTCTACGAGGTTTGGTAGCAACTTGATCTGAAGTTTCCTGATCATCATCATTAACTTCCCCACTAATTGGTGTAGGAATCACTGGAACTGATTTCTGTGATGAACTACTTTCCAATAAGAGAGAAGGTACAATTACCTCATCAAGTTCTACTTTCCCCCCACTCACTTCTTTCGAGAGAAACTTCTTCTCTAGAAAGGATCCATCTTAGCAACGAATAATTTGCCTTCGGATCTGTGATAGAAGGTGTACCCAACAGTTTCCTTTGGGTATTCTATGAAGACGCACTTCTCCGATTTGGGTTCGAGCTTATCAGGTTGAAACTTTTTCACATAAGCATCGCAACTCCAAACTTTAAGAAACGACAACTTAGGTTTACTGCTAAACCATAGTTCATACCGTGTCGTATCAACGGATTTAGATGGTGCCCTATTAAACGTGAATGCAGCTGTTTCTAATGCATAACCCCAAAACGATAGTGGTAAATCGGTAAGAGACATCATAGATTGCACTATATCCAATAAAGTACTTGTTATGACGTTCGGACACACCATTAAGCTGTGGTGTTCCAGGTGGCATGAGTTTGTGAAACTATTCCACATTGTTTTAATTGAAGACCAAACTCATAACTCAAATATTTGTCTCCGCGATCAAATTGCAGAAACTTAATTTTCTTGTTACGATGATTCTCCACTTCACTCTGAAATTCTTTGAACTTTTCAAATGTTTCAGACTTGTGCTTCATTAAGTAGATATACTCATATCTGCTCAATTCATTTTGTGAAGATCAAAAAATAACGATACCCGCCACGAGCATCAACACTCATTGGACCGTATACATCGGTATGTATTATTTCCAATAAGTCACTAGCTCGTTCCATTGTTCCGGAGAACGGAGTTTTAGTCATCTTGCCCAAAAGGCACGGTTCGCAAGCATCAAATGATTCATAACCAAGTGATTCCGAAAATCCATCTTTATGGAGTTTCTTCATGCGCTTTACACCGATATGACCCAAACGGCAGTGCCACAAATAAGTTGCACTATCATTATTAACTTTTCATCTTTTGGCATTAATATTATGAATATGTGTATCACTACGATCGGGATCCAACAAACTATGTTCATTGGGTGTATGACCTTCAAAGGTCTTATTCATGTAAACAGAATAACAATTTATTCTCTAACTTTAAATGAATAATCGTATCGCAATAAACATGATCAAATCATATTCATGCTCAATGCAAATGCCAAATAACATTTATTTAGGTTTAACACTAATCCCGAAAGTATAGGGAGTGTGCGATGATGATCATATCAATCTTGGAACTACTTCCAACACTCATCATCACTCCACCCTTCAACTAGTCTCTGTCTATTCTGTAACTCCTGTTTCGAGTTACTAATCTTAGCAATTGAACAAGTATCAAATACTCAAGGGCTACTATAAACACTAGTAAGGCACACATCAATAACATGTATATCAAATATACCCTTGTTCACTTTGCCATCCTTCTTATCCACCAAATATTCAGGGCATTTCCGCTTCCAGTGACCATTTCCTTTGCAGTGTAAGCACTCAGTTTCAGGCTTTGGTTCAGCTTTGGGCTTCTTCGTGGGAGTGACAACTTGCTTGCCATTCTGCTTGAAGTTCCCTTTCTTTCCCTTTGCCCTTTTCTTGAAACTAGTGATCTTGTCAACCATCAACACTTGATGCTCTTTCTTGATTTCTACCTTCGTCGATTTCAACATCACGAAGAGATCGGGAATCGTTTTCGTCATCCCTTGCATACTATAGTTCATCACAAAGTTCTACAAACTTGGTGGTGGTGACTAGAGAATTCTGTCGATCACTATTTTATCTAGAAGATTAACTCCCACTTGATTCAAGCGATTGTAGTACCCAGACAATCTGAGCACATGCTCACTAGTTGAGCGATTCTCCTCCATCTTTTAGCTATAGAACTTGTTGGAGACCTCATATCTCTCAACTCGGATATTTTCTTGAAATATTAACTTCAACTCCTGGAACATCTCATATGGTCCATGACGTTCAAAACGTCTTTGAAGTCCCGATTCTAAGCCATTTAAGCATGGTGCACTAAACTATCAAGTAGTCATCATTTTGAGCTAGCCAAACATTCATAACGTCTGCATCTGCTCCTGCAATAGGTTTGTCACCTAGCGGTGCATCAAGGACATAATTCTTCTGTGCAGCAATGAGGATAAACCTCAGATCACGGATCCAATCTGCATCATTGCTACTAACATCTTTCAACACAATTTTCTCTAGGAACATATGAAAATAAACATATGAAAGCAACAACGCAAGCTATTGATCTACAACATAATTTGCAAAATACTACCAGGACTAAGTTCATGATAAATTTAAGTTCAATTAATCATATTACTTAAGAACTCCCACTTAGATAGACATCCCTCTAATCCTCTAAGTGATTACGTGATCCATATCAACTACACCATGTCCGATAATCACGTGAGATGGAGTAGTTTCAACGGTGAACATCAATATGTTGATCATATCTACTATATGATTCACGCTCGACCTTTCGGTCTCCGTGTTCCGAGGCCATATCTGTATATGCTAGGCTCGTCAAGTTTAACCTGAGTATTCCGCGTGTGCAACTGTTTTGCACCCGTTGTATTTGAACATAGAGCCTATCACACCCGATCATCACGTGGTGTCTCAGCACGAAGAACTTTCCCAACGGTGCATACTCAGGGAGAACACTTCTTGATAATTAGTGAGAGATCATCTTATAATGCTATCGTCAATCAAAGCAAGATAAGATGCATAAAGGATAAACATCACATGCAATCAATATAAGTGATATGATATGGCCATCATCATCTTGTGCTTGTGATCTCCATCTTCGAAGCACCGTCGTGATCACCATCGTCACCGGCGCGACACCTTGATCTCCATCGTAGCATCGTTGTCGTTACGCCATCTATTGCTTCTACGACTATCGCTACCGCTTAGTGATAAAGTAAAGCAATTACAGGGCGTTTGCATTTCATACAATAAAGCGACAACCATATGGCTCCTGCCAGTTGCCGATAACTTCGGTTACAAAACATGATCATCTCATACAATAAAATATAGCATCACGTCTTGACCATATCACATCACAACATGCCTTGCAAAAACAAGTTAGACGTCCTCTACTTTGTTGCTGCAAATTTTACGGGGCTGCTACGGGCTTAGCAAGAACCGTTCTTACCTACGCATCAAAACCACAACGATAGTTCGTCAAGTTAGTGTTGTTTTAACCTTCGCAAGGATCGGGCATAGCCACACTCGATTCAGCTAAAGTGAGAGAGACAGACACCCGCCAGCCACCTTTAAGCACAAGTGCTCGTAACAGTGAAACCAGTCTCGCATAAGCGTACGCGTAATGTCGGTCCGGGCCGCTTCATCTCACAATACCGCCGAACCAAAGTATGACATGCTGGTAAGCAGTATGACTTGTATCGCCCATAACTCACTTGTGTTCTACTCGTGCATATAACATCAACGCATAAAACCTGGCTCGGATGCCACTGTTGGGGAACGCAGTAATTTCAAAAAAATTCCTACGTACACGCAAGATCATGGTGATGCATAGCAATGAGAGGGGAGAGTGTAATCTACATACCCTTGTAGACCGAAAGCGGAAGCGTTAGAACAACGCCGTTGATGTAGTCGTACGTCTTCACGGCCCGACCGATCAAGCACCGAAACTACGGCACCTCCGAGTTCTAACACATGTTTAGCTCGATGACGTCCCTGAAACTCCGATCCAGCTGAGTGTCGAGGGAGAGTTCCGTTAGCATGACGGCGTGGTGACGATCTTGATGTTCTACCGTCGCAGGGCTTCGCCTAAGCACCGCTACAATATTATCGAGGAGGACTATGGTGGAGGGGGGCACCGCACACGGCTAATAGATCTCAAGGATCAATTGTTGTTGTATCCTTGGGATGCCCCCTGCCCTCATATATATAGGAGCAAGGGGGGAGGCGGCCGGCCTATGGAGGAGGCGTGCCAAGGGGGGAGTCCTACTCCCACCGGGAGTAGGACTCCTCCTTTCCTTGTTGGAGAAGAAAAGAGGAGGAGAGGGAGAAGGAAAAGGGGGCTGCCCCCTTGTCCAATTCGGACCAGAGGGGGGCTGCGCGCCTCCTTCCTTTCGGCCTCTCTCCTCAATTCCCGTATGGCCCAATAAGGCCCATATACTCCCCGGCGAATTCCCGTAACTCTGCGGTACTCCGAAAAATACCCGAATCACTCGGAACCTTTCTGAACTCCAAATATAGTCGTCCAATATATCGATCTTTACGTCTCGACCATTTCGAGACTCCTCGTCATGTCCCCGATCTCATCCGGGACTCCGAACTCCTTCGGTACATAAAAACTCATAAACTCATAATATAACTGTCATCGAAACCTTAAGCGTGCGGACCCTACGGGTTCGAGAACTATGTAGACATGACTAGAACTATTCTTGGTCAATAACCAATAGCGGAACCTGGATGCCCATATTGGCTCCTACATATTCTACGAAGATCTTTATCGGTCAAACCGCATAACAACATACTTTGTTCCCTTTGTCAACGGTATGTTACTTGCCCGAGATTCGATCGTCGGTATCCAATACCTTAGTTCAATCTCGTTACCGGCAAGTCTCTTTACTCGTTACGTAATGCATCATTCCGTAACTAACTCATTAGCTACATTTCTTGCAAGGCTTATAGTGATGTGCATTACCGAGAGGGCCCAGAGATACCTCTCCGACAATCGGAGTGACAAAACCTAATCTCGAAATACGCCAACCCAACATGTACCTTCGGAGACACCTGTAGTACTCCTTTATAATCACCCAGTTACGTTGTGACGTTTGGTAGCACCCAAAGTGTTCCTCCGGTAAATGGGAGTTGCATAATCTCATAGTTACAGGAACATGTATAAGTCATGAAGAAAGCAATAGCAACATACTAAACGATCAAGTGTTAGGCTAACGGAATGGGTCATGTCAATCACATCATTCTCCTAATGATGCGATCCCATTAATCAAATGACAACACATGTCTATGGTTAGGAAACATAACCATCTTTGATTAATGAGCTAGTCAAGTAGAGGCATACTAGTGACTATATGTTTGTCTATGTATTCACACATGTATCATGTTTCCGGTTAATACAATTCTAGCATGAATAATAAACATTTATCATGAAATAAGGAAATAAATAATAACTTTATTATTGCCTCTAGGGCATATTTCCTTCAAAGGCAACCGTTGCCTTTGATACTAACTTGGTTGACTCTGTAGCATCACGTGGCCTTTTTAAACCTGCCTCAAAACGGATCTCCATTCTTCCTCCTCGAGATTTAGTTAACCTATCGAGCATTATCCCTGATGTTTGTTTCCTCTTGCGCCTAGGTGCTAGTGCAACAACGAACATAGGAAGTGTTAGGGTACATCAAACTGTGAGATTACATATAAAGAAGCATGCAACTATAACTTGACTCCAACAACTACCTTCTAGTTGTTGAAGCTCACAAGGTTCATCTAATCTTGCCAACTCATCTTGTGTCAAGAGTGCTTTGGAAGTAGTGTCAGGTGGCAAGGGAGCTTGGGAACGTGCTGCTAGCTCAGTTGACGCACGAGTAACTCGTGCAGCTGGTGGTACTATGGAAGGTGTTGCAACAACTAGGATCGTCTCTCGTTGTTTGGTGGCAGCTATTTGTTTTTGTTTGGCTAGTTTTGCAACTCGTGTAGCACGGGATATCGCGTTTGTACAATTTTTCGCTGGATTTTGACCTTCTATTGCACCATCAGTACCACCAGAATCTGCATTATTCGCCCGCTTCTCTTTCCGTGTGTCCTTCGTACTAACACCATCCCATGTCATTTTGTCTTCCTTCCTCTTTCTCTATGCCATGTTAAGTCAAGCCGACAAGAGAAAGGAATAAAAATTTAGTTCTTCAGAACAAATTGATGCGTGATACAGACGAACTGAACTTTGATGTTAGACAACCACGTGATAGGAGGATCTAATATGTACAAAAAACAAGACATCATGAGATAATCAGAACTATGATGAGTAAACTAAGCAGAAGGCATTTCAATAAATTAGAAGCAATGCAATCGAAGATAGACACCATATGAAAGATTCTACAAATATCGCTCTGCCAAGTTAACAGTGTCTCGTCATAACTGGCATTTAAACAAATGTGAAGCAGAACAAGAAATAAATCATATGCAAGATGCAAACAACATCACACTACCAAGTTAAAGGTCTCTTGTCATTAGTTCCATTGCATATCCACAGCTTATGATGTGTAAACTAAGCAGAAGGCATTTCAACAAATTAGAAGCAATGAAAGCTATACACCATATGTAAGATGCAACGAATATCACTCTACCAAGTTAAGACTATCTCGTCATTAATGCCATTTCAGCAAATTAGTAGTACAAGCTAGAAAATAATGCGAGATGTAAACTATATCAGACTCCCAAGTTAAACGTGCCTTGTGAAAAGTGATTGTTGCAGGTTACACAGCCGTAGTACTTTGATGTAAGAACATGCTGTGATAGACAGATATTGTATGTTCTAGAAACAGGAACAGGTATGATATGAGGATGGAATATGTATGAAAAACAAGACGACATGGCATATTCACAACTAATTTTGTAAGCTAAGAAGAAGTAATTTAATCAAATTACATGCAATACAAGTGAGACACTGTATGCAACATGTAAGACAATATCACACTGCCAAGCTAGAGAATCACCTTGGATGCCGGTTTCACCGGAAGACCGCCATCAGTCCCTGCTGTCAGGACCCCGACTCGATGTCACATCGATCTAGCTTGTAACACCTCATATCACTTTGCGGCCTCACGCACGGTATCCCCACGGGTGTCGCCTTACCTTTGCCCGGGACCGTTTGCGCCTTTTGGCTCACGTATATGATAGTGTCGCTAGCATCCATATGATAAAGAGCCCGGGCTGACATGACTAGTCGTAAACCCAAAGTGGCACAGACTTACAGGGACAGGCATCCATGACCCAGCTTCGAACGTGTCGGTCATCAGCAAGTGGGTCCGGGCTGTAGCACTGGGCTAGCAGGACTCCGGTAAACCGGGCTGTAGTGGGCTAACAGGACTCCGGTACTCAATGCGTGACATTTCCCCGAAGGGACAGACACCGGAACAAAGAAGGACACATGCCGGCCAGCCTAAATGTTCCAGAGCAGTAGCAAGCTACCATGGCTCAGTGGTAACACTAGGAGACATTTCCCGGTAAGAGAGGCTACTAAGGATAAACAACTAGATAGTCAGATCCCACACATACCAAGCATTTCAAACATACACACAATATGCTCGATATGTGCAAATACAACAAGGCATCACAACATGACTCTATGACACAAGTACTTTATTTAAGGCTCAGAGAGCCATACATAACATACACAAAGGTACGGGTCACACGACCCAGCATTCAAGTCATACAGGCATACAAACCAGCAGCGGAAGTAACTTGTCTGAGTACAGACAACTAGTAAAATAAAAGAGGCTTGGAAAGCCTAGCTATACTACGAGGTCCTTCACAAGCTCAGGATCACCACCTGGGCCTTAGCCTACTCGTTGATGTCAACGTCTACGTAGAACCCATCAGAAGGGGTTGCAGCGTCTTCTGTAAAAATGTAAATTATAGCAACATGAGTACAAAGGTACCCGGCAAGACTTACGTCAGATCCTACATACATGCATATTATCAAGAAGGGTTGGTGGAGTTGTTGCAGCAAGCCAGCTTTGACTCTTGGCTAGGCTAACCTACGAGACTCCAACTTAAAATGGTTTTGTGCACACGAGTCCACTACTCACCAATTCAATACACTACCGAGGATCCACCTCCGTCTTCCTACGGAAGAGCCCTCCTCGGCACTCACACTTATCTTGAGTCTTTTAGTAGTTTCCATTTACTTGTCTATGAACTGTATAGGCAACCAAGTAGTCCTTTACCGCGGACGCGGCTATTCGAATAGATCATGATAACCCTGCAGGGGTGTACCTCTTCATACACGCTCTCACCACTTACCGTCGTTTACACGACATGTACTCGGCAACCTTCAAGCGGAAGCCCAACGTGGGTGTCGGCCACGACCTACCTAATCACCTAAGCCTCCAGTCCAGGTTTATCGCCTATCCAGGTTCCATCCGCAGGGAGTCCGGCCGAGGTTTCCCATACGGCCCCGAACGATGTGAACAGGGTTCCCGAGATACCTAACGGGTATTCGGTACACCCGGCCACGTACCTACCGCATCACAGCTCACCCCTACGGTCAGCGCTGTCCACGGCCTCCAGTAGGCTACAAACACCAGAAACTACTTGCAACTCCTGGACGGAGAACTAGGGTGAATAAGAAGCCGAGAGGGTCCATTGGTTTCGGGCCCAATGCATGGTAGTAGCTGATTCTTAAATCACACATACAGATCTCAGTGCTTAAGGTCGGCTTCAATGAAACAACCCACCATGTACTCCTACATGGCCTCTCATCGATACCTTTACCAAATCGTGTTCACCACACCACTCTTATTACTGACATAATCATTTCACTCTAGCCCATCACCCAGATGAACCAGACCTGACACGACTCTAAGCATAGCAGGCATAGCAAGGTAGGAACAACACATACATATGGCTCAATCAACTCCTACACATGCTAGTGGGTTTCATCTAGTTACTGTGGCAATGACAGGTCATGCAGAGGAAGTGGGTTCAACTACCGTAGCACACAGCAGTTTGAAACGCGTTGTCTTAATGCAGTAAAAGAGAGCAGGAGCGAGAACATGGGATTGTATCGATATGATCAAATGGTTGGTTGCTTGCCTGATGGTTCGATGCACTGATACGGTTCTTCGTTAGGGTAATCACGATACTCCTCGGAGGCAGATCCTGCCGCAAAGAACACCGATACACAACCATCACCAAACAATGTGCAACAATATGATGCATGCATGAAACATAGCAATATGAGTGTGTTGGGCTAATGCAACTAAGACCAGAAGGGTTTGAACCAATTTGAATCAAAGATTCAAATTTCAAACTCAAACATGGCCCTTTAAAGTGTTTTTCCTTGTTCTATATTAAACATCATGTTAACTTGTTTAATCATGCATGAAAATAGTACAGATGGATAGATTGGATTTTTCTGATCATTTTTCATATATAATTTGTCTGATTTGGAGTTACAGAATAAAAGTTATGAATTTTTGAAGTTTAAATTATATTCTGGAATTTCCTATATTAGAATAGTTCCAGAAAAGCAATTATTGCGTCAGCCTGATGTCAGTGTGACGTCAGCAGGTCAACGGAACACGTCCGGGTCAAACCTGACAGTGGGTCCCGCATGTCAGGGTGATTAAATTAATTAAAGTTTAAATAAAACTAAACCTGTTTAATTAACAGGGCTGGGCCCCACCTGTCATTGACTCAGGGGAGTCAACCAGGGCCCACCCGTGGTCAAACCCGGGTCGGCTGCACCGGCGTTTAGCCGCCGGCGAGCCCGACGCGGCGGCGGAAGTGGTTTTGGCCGTTTCGGCCACCAAATGGGTCGCGGAGACCACCGGAGTGGAGCTGAGGACAAGCCGCAGCTCTTGGTGGAGTCCGTTGGGGTCGGGGTGGCCGGAGTTGGCGCCGGCGACGGCTTTGGCGGCCACCGGGGTTCGGCCGACAACGAACTTGACACTAGGGGGGTCGGTGAGGCTCGGGGAGTGGCTAGCTAGGTGCTAAGTGACACGGTGAGTATGATGGACACCAGTTTGTGGCCGGAGGGTGACCGGGAGCACGTCGGTGACGAGCTCCACGGCGGTGGGTGCGGTTGAGCTCCGGGAGGTTGCTACACGGCTCGGGAGCAAGAACGGAAGGGAGGGGGAGATGGCTAAGCTCACAGTGAGTGCGACGAAGCCCTTGGCGTGGCCGGAGATGGACCGGAGCGACGACGACGTTGAAGGGGATCTCCGGCAACGGCGGTTCGGGCGAGGTCGTTGCGGTGGACTCGGGCGTTGCGAGCACTCGGGGCTCGGCTTGCTCGATGGAGTGGACAGCGGCGGAGCTCCTGGACACGGTGAGAGGACGCACGGGCGGCGGGGAGCACGGCTACGATGAAGGTACGGCGATGGTGGCGTCGGCCATGGCGGGGGAGCGCGAGGGGGAGGAGCTAGAGAGGAGAGGGGGTGTCTGGGAGGTTCGGGGGAGCGAGGGAGGCCGGTCCACGACGTCACCGGGCGCGGGGAACGGCGAGGCGGCGAGCAGGTGCGTGGCGCGCGATGCGGTCGCCGTCAGGCACCTGCCTGCCTGCCTGGCCGGCAAGCAGCTCGCTGGAGCGGCGCTGGGCTGGGCCGGCAGGTGGGCCGGGAGCAGGCGCCAGGTAAGCTTTTTCCATTTCTTTCTGTTTTCTGTTTTTTTAATACTTCTGCAACTTTGTTGAATTAAATAAAATACTTAGGCTACTCCTAAAATCACCAAACTACTCCTGGTCCATAGTTGGATTATTTCCAACATGAAACATTTTAGTTTGGAGATATTTGAGCATTTAAATATTTTATATAATTTTAAATGCCCAAATTCAAATATTTATGATTTAATTCAAAAACCCTAAGATGGCCTAGGAAAATGTGCACCACTTTTGGCAGAGGTTCTGAACCAAGACAAAAATGATGGGCATTTTAGAAGGGCATTTCAGGTTCATTGAAAAAGTTTTTTTAGTAAACCCTAGTTGGTTTCAGAGGGGACTGGGGGTTCTGTCATCCCCATTTCAGGTTTCTGATGAAAGAGTAAACATGATGCAACACTCTAATGCATGGCTAACTAGGATGTGACAACTCACCCCCACTCAAAAGAATCTCGTCCCGAGATTTGGGTTCCTCCGGAAAGAAGGCGGGATACTCAAGTCGAAGACGATCCTCCCTTTCCCAAGTTGCTTCATCCTCAGAATGGTGCGACCATTGTACTTTGAGAAACTTGATATTATGACGTCAAGTGGTACGCTCGGCCTGATCGAGGATACGAATGGGGTACTCTCGATATGTAAGATTATCTTGGAGATCAAGCGTTTCGTAGTCCACTCCACGGATAGGATCCGAGAAGCAACGCCTGAGTTGAGAAACGTGGAAGAGATCGTGGACTCTGGAGAGGTGCGGAGGTAGTTCCAACTGGTAGGCAACTTCTCCTCGTTTGGCGAGAATGTGAAAAGGTCCAATGTAACAAGGAGCCAATTTGCCTTTGATACCGAAACGATGGGTTCCCTTCAGAGGGGTAACCCGAAGGTAAGCCTTCTCGTCAATCTCGAAAGTCATAGCCTTATGTTTTCGGTCATATTGACTCTTCTGACGGGATTGGGCTGTTTTCAACTTTTCACGAACGATGCGAACTTGTTCTTCTGCTTCCTGAATCATATCCGGGCCAAAGAATTGTCTTTCCCCGGTCTCTGACCAGTTAAGGGGTGTTCGACACCGTCGTCCATAGAGAACTTCAAAAGGGGCTTTACCCAAGCTAGATTGATAGCTGTTGTTGTAAGCGAATTCGGAAAATGGAAGGCACTTCTCCCAATCCATTCCGAATGAGATAACAGAAGCTCGAAGCATGTCTTCTAGAATCTGGTTGACGCGTTCCACTTGACCACTCGACTGAGGGTGGAAAGCGGTGCTAAAGGAGAGACGGGTTCCCATAGCATTTCGGAAACTTTCCCAAAATCGAGAGGTGAAAATACTTCCTCGATCTGAGTTAATTTCCAAAGGAACACCATGGAGAGACACTATTCGGGAGATGTATAAGTCTGCCAGCTGACTAGCGGTTATACTCTCACGAACAGGTAGGAAATGGGCTACTTTGGAAAGACGATCGACAACGACGAAAATAGCATTATCCCCTCTCTTGGTCCTGGGAAAACCGGTAATGAAATCCATACCAATTTTATCCCATTTCCATTCAGGAATAGCTAAGGGTTGAAGGGTGCCAGCAGGCCGTTGATGCTCTGCTTTTACACGACGACAGACGTCGCAATTAGCGATATATTGAGCAATTTCTCTCTTCATCCTAGTCCACCAGAACCTCTGGCGTAGGTCCTGATACATCTTAGTACTACCGGGATGAATGGTTAGAGGAGATTCATGAGCCTCCTTAAGGATCAATCGCCTCGGGTTTCGCACTTTGGGAACCACTAGTCGATTCCCGAAGTATACGACCCCTTGATCATTAATGGAGAAACAATTCGCAATTCCTTTCTTGATGTTTCTCTTGATGCGGGAGATTCCCGGATCTACCTTCTGTGCTTTGATGATCTGATCCGTAAGGGTAGGTTTTGTCACCAAGGTGGAAAGAAAACCTTGAGGAACAATGTGAAGGTTAAGCTTCCGAAATTCCTCATGGAGAAGCGGTTGACTTTGTTGTAACATCAGGTTGTTACAATAGGATTTACGACTTAGCGCATCAGCCATGACGTTAGCTTTTCCTGGGGTGTAAGTTATTCCTAAATCGAAATCTGTGATCAACTCAACCCAACGTCTTTGCCTGAGATTCAAATCCGGTTGGGTAAAAATGTACTTCAGACTTTGGTGATCAGTGAATATTTCGCAACGGTTACCGAGGAGGTAATGTCGCCAGGTCTTAAGTGCATAGACTACGGCTGCAAGCTCTAGATCATGAGTAGGATAATTCTCCTCATGTGGGTGCAATTGCCGTGAGGCGTAAGCAATTACATGTCGATCTTGCATGAGAATGCAACCTAGTCCTTGTCGCGAGGCGTCGCAGTAGATAACAAAGTCCTTAGAGAAGTCTGGCAGTACCAGAACGGGAGCAGAAGTCAGGCGTCTTTTCAGTTCCTAAAAGCTGTGCTCACATTGTGGAGTCCATTCGAACTTTTTATCTTTCTTGAGGAGTTCGGTTAGAGGTTTAGCAACTTTGGAGAAGTTCTCGACAAAGCGACGACAATAGCTCGCTAGGCCAAGGAAACTCCGAACTTGCTTGACCGATTCAGGTGGGGTCCAATTAAGGACGGCTTGAACTCGCTCAGGGTTAACAGCAATACCTTTACCAGATATTACATGACCCAGATAGGTCACTTCTGACAACCAAAATTCACATTTGGAAAACTTGGCATAAAGGCGGTGCTCTCGAAGTTTCTTCAACACTAGCCTTAGATGTTTGGCATGTTCCTCCTCGTTCTTGGAGTAGATGAGTATATCATCGAGATAAACTACGACGAATTTATCCAAATACTCCATGAAGATTGAGTTCATTAACCGAGAAAAGGTGGCTGGAGCGTTGGTTAAACCGAAGGACATGACGGTGTACTCGTATTGGCCATAACGAGTAACAAAGGCCGTTTTAGGAATGTCCCCGTTTCTGATTTTGATTTGATGGTAGCCCAACCTCAAATCCATCTTGGAGAAAACTGAGGATCCAGCGAGCTGATCATACAGGTCGTTGATCCTAGGGAGCGGATATTTGTTCTTGATTTTAACCAAATTGACAGGTCGATAATCTACAACCATCCGGTCCGTACCATCCTTCTTCTTGACGAAGAGGACGGGGCAAGCCCACGGAGATGAACTAGGTTGGATGAAACCCTTTTTCAAGGACTCATCGAGTTGTTTCTTAAGCTCGGCTAGTTCTAGTGGTGCCATCTTATAGGGTCTTCTAGCAATCGGAACGGTTCCTGGAATGAGGTCTATTACGAACTCAACATCCCTGTCAGGTGGAACACCTGGCAATTCCTCTGGGAAGACATCCGGGAAATCACGGACTACCGGAACGTCCTCAAGGTCTGGCAAAGGGCTGGCGTTAAGAGAATATAATTGTCGCTTGGCTAATCGGGTCAAGACATTGACTATCTTCCCCGAAGGATGAGTGAGTTGAACAGTCCTAGAGAAGCAATCAATTTTGGCATGATGAGCTGACATCCAGTCCATACCCAAAATGATATTAATATCTGAAAATTTGAGAGCTATCAAAGATGCAAGGAAAACAAGTCTGTCGACTTGGATTTCATTTCCATAACTTACCCTGGAGGTCTGCCATCTAGAACCGGGAGTAGAAATTTCCATAGTGGATGGCATGTTACAGAATGCGGTGTTATGCAAACGAGCATAGTTCTCGGATATAAATGAATGAGAGGCTCCTGTATCGAAAAGAACAGATGCCGGGTGGCAATTAACAAGGAGCGTACCGAGAACGACATTGGGATCCTCTTGAGCTTCTTCGGCAGAGATACAGTTGACATGGCCACGTGTAGCGGTGGCCAGCTTGGCATGGAACACTTTCCCTGTCGGCTTGCCACGGCCAACAGCTTTAGCAGATTGGTTGGGGTTGGTCTGGGGACACTCACGCATATAGTGGCTAGATTCCCCACACTTGAAACAAGTCACGGAACTGGTACGTGGAGGAGCGTTGTTGGTTGGACCACCATAGGGCTTGGCTGGTGCAGACTGTTGAACGGGGCGAGGCGTCTGGAAGGATGGCCTCGGTGTGAACCTGGGTGGCAGGGCGGTGTTGGGCACCCACACGCGGCGCTTCTGAGGACCAGCACCGGATGAGGAACCCATGTCACGGCCATGCTTGCGTGTTGCATCATAATCAGTCTGACCAGTTTCAGCACTGATGGCCTTGTTAACAAGTTTCTGAAAAGATGTGCACTCATGCAGTCGGAGGTCGCGGCGAAGCTCAGGACTAAGCCCCTTACGGAACCTTGCTTGCTTCTTGGCATCAGTAGAAACTTCCTCAGTTGCATATCGTGCGAGGTTACCGAACTCCCTGCTGTAAGCATCCACAGAGAGTCGGCCCTGAGTGAAACTGCAAAATTCCTCACTTTTACGGTCCATGAGACCCTCCGGAATGTGATGTTCACGGAAAGCCTCACTGAATTCAGTCCAAGTAGTGACATGGCCCGCTGGGCGCATAGCTCCATAATTCTCCCACCATAGACTGGCGGGGCCTTCAAGATGATATGCAGCAAAGGTGACCTTGTCAGCCTCCGCTACCAGCGTGGAACACAGTTTGTGTGAAATACTGCGAAGCCAGTCATCAGCGTCGAGAGGCTCGACGGAGTGGTGGAACGTGGGTGGATGTAACTTGATAAAATCACTGAGTGACACCACGTTAGTCCTCTGATGGTGTGCCGTGTTCTGCTCAATACGCTCCAACAAACGGTTGGTCTCCCGCTTGTTTCTTTCGGCTTCCATCATAACCTCGGCTAGGGAAGGAGGATGAGGCAGATTTACATTCCTGACTTCACTGCCTTCGGCCTGCTCTTGAGGAGCAGGGTTAGTGCGCGTGTTGACCATCCTAGGTAAACAAGACAATGATTTAGTCAGAATGATAAAATTCCGACATAGGATACAGAATGTAAGGAATAACTCGAAATGCAGGATGATCATCCGTATGACATGGTAGATACAGAAACTGCTTCTTTATTCCATCGTCATACACACCATACAAGGTTTAGTACAAGACCAAACAAGATACTATTACGGTGAAAAGAGGATTACATCTCATCGGAGGCATTCCAAGCTCCTATACATTATTTTTCTACACCTCCGGAAGGCGATACAAACTAGGTCATATCCCACGAGTCACGCAGGACGATAGACGACATAGCTAACACGAACTAGTGATACTACCACTAACTCAGACCGATCCGTAGTAGTCCTCGTAGAAGTCACCTCCATAGCCTGGAAGCTCAACATGATCATCCGGAAACAGACGATCTCACGGAGCTTGTGGACCATAGGGGCTAGGATGAGGTCTTGGACCAACAGACGGTGGCCTGCGGGGACCGCGAGGTAGGGTGATGCCTCCTACATCACGCCAACCCATCACGTCTGGCAGAGCAGATCTCACAGGATAGAGATCGCGCATATCCGAATATCCAGCTTGCACGGCCGGTGCAAACCGAGTCAATGTGGCCCAGTGGTCAGCACGGGTATTGAAGAGCTCTAACCTCAAGGCCCGATTTTCACGGTCCTTATCCTCGAGCATCTCAGCAGTGGTGCTAGTCCGTGAATCCTCCTGGGTGGGGTCAGCATAGATAGCCTGGAGATACCCTTGTGCTCCCGGAAGTGATCCTGGCATATACCGGAAATCAGAGTCCCGAAATAGACCAGATCTGACTCGCATGATGGTCATCATAGAGTAGGCGGCGTCCTGCACAGCCATCTCAATAGTAACCCCGAGTCCATAGGAGCAGTGAAGGGGCTCGATGGACCCAGGATAAGATGGAAATATCCTGACAGTGCAGAGATACTGGCTTTGATTAAAGTCTCAGAATTGCTCTTCGACCGTGTACTCAGGATACCAATGGTATCCAGCCTCAGTCATTACCCTGACCAACATGGCAGTATGGCCGGGTACATCTAGGCATCGAGTCAGGCGAACCACTTGATTAAGGTCGCGAGTGGCCATCTGAAAGCACAATCATAATGCAAAGGCATTAGAATTTCTAGCAAAATTTCGGCAGCATAACAGCTGTAAATGCTCAAGAAGGATTTTGAGACATTTGACAAAGGATTTCATACACACTCAACATCATCATATCAAAGTTCTGAATCCATCCTAGCAACATAACGTGGTAGACGAACTGAACTAGGCTTGTATCCATCAACCCTATAAGGTACTACTGATTAGTAACGCGTGATCCTGATAGAGAGGATAGATCCTAATTCCTTAACCCCCGGTGGAAGAATAGGCTGACTCAGATCAGAATGTCATAAGATAAAGGAGTAAAAAGAGCCTTACGTGCCAACCCGCAAACAATTCCCCTACATATAACTAAAGAATTTCTAGACTCAACATCGACCAGTTTGGCTTGGAGAACCTACAGGCAGTCCGGCTCTGATGCCAACGCTGTCAGGACCCCGACTCGATGTCACATCGATCTAGCTTGTAACACCTCATATCACTTTGCGGCCTCACGCACGGTATCCCCACGGGTGTCGCCTTACCTTTGCCCGGGACCGTTTGCGCCTTTTGGCTCACGTATATGATAGTGTCGCTAGCATCCATATGATAAAGAGCCCGGGCTGACATGACTAGTCATAAACCCAAAGTGGCACAGACTTACAGGGACAGGCATCCATGACCCAGCTTCGAACGTGTCGGTCATCAGCAAGTGGGTCCGGGCTGTAGCACTGGGCTAGCAGGACTCCGGTAAACCGGGCTGTAGCGGGCTAACAGGACTCCGGTACTCAATGCGTGACATTTCCCCGAAGGGACAGACACCGGAACAAAGAAGGACACATGCCGGCCAGCCTAAATGTTCCAGAGCAGTAGCAAGCTACCATGGCTCAGTGGTAACACTAGGAGACATTTCCCGGTAAGAGAGGCTACTAAGGATAAACAACTAGATAGTCAGATCCCACACATACCAAGCATTTCAAACATACACACAATATGCTCGATATGTGCAAATACAACAAGGCATCACAACATGACTCTATGACACAAGTACTTTATTTAAGGCTCAGAGAGCCATACATAACATACACAAAGGTACGGGTCACACGACCCAGCATTCAAGTCATACAGGCATACAAACCAGCAGCGGAAGTAACTTGTCTGAGTACAGACAACTAGTAAAATAAAAGAGGCTTGGAAAGCCTAGCTATACTACGAGGTCCTTCACAAGCTCAGGATCACCACCTGGGCCTTAGCCTACTCGTTGATGTCAACGTCTACGTAGAACCCATCAGAAGGGGTTGCAGCGTCTTCTGTAAAAATGTAAATTATAGCAACATGAGTACAAAGGTACCC
>NC_041385.1:393372995-393387642 GCF_002162155.2 Triticum dicoccoides | reverse complement strand
GCAAGACTTACGTCAGATCCTACATACATGCATATTATCAAGAAGGGTTGGTGGAGTTGTTGCAGCAAGCCAGCTTTGACTCTTGGCTAGGCTAACCTACGAGACTCCAACTTAAAATGGTTTTGTGCACACGAGTCCACTACTCACCAATTCAATACACTACCGAGGATCCACCTCCGTCTTCCTACGGAAGAGCCCTCCTCGGCACTCACACTTATCTTGAGTCTTTTAGTAGTTTCCATTTACTTGTCTATGAACTGTATAGGCAACCAAGTAGTCCTTTACCGCGGACGCGGCTATTCGAATAGATCATGATAACCCTGCAGGGGTGTACCTCTTCATACACGCTCTCACCACTTACCGTCGTTTACACGACATGTACTCGGCAACCTTCAAGCGGAAGCCCAACGTGGGTGTCGGCCACGACCTACCTAATCACCTAAGCCTCCAGTCCAGGTTTATCGCCTATCCAGGTTCCATCCGCAGGGAGTCCGGCCGAGGTTTCCCATACGGCCCCGAACGATGTGAACAGGGTTCCCGAGATACCTAACGGGTATTCGGTACACCCGGCCACGTACCTACCGCATCACAGCCCACCCCTACGATCAGCGCTGTCCACGGCCTCCAGTAGGCTACAAACACCAGAAACTACTTGCAACTCCTGGACGGAGAACTAGGGTGAATAAGAAGTCGAGAGGGTCCATTGGTTTCGGGCCCAATGCATGGTAGTAGCTGATTCTTAAATCACACATACAGATCTCAGTGCTTAAGGTCGGCTTCAATGAAACAACCCACCATGTACTCCTACATGGCCTCTCATCGATACCTTTACCAAATCGTGTTCACCACACCACTCTCATTACCGACATAATCATTTCACTCTATCCCATCACCCAGATGAACCAGACCTGACACGACTCTAAGCATAGCAGGCATAGCAAGGTAGGAACAACACATACATATGGCTCAATCAACTCCTACACATGCTAGTGGGTTTCATCTAGTTACTGTGGCAATGACAGGTCATGCAGAGGAAATGGGTTCAACTACCGTAGCACACAGCAGTTTGAATCGCGTTGTCTTAATGCAGTAAAAGAGAGCAGGAGCGAGAACATGGGATTGTATCGATATGATCAAATGGTTGGTTGCTTGCCTGATGGTTCGATGCACGGATACGGTTCTTCGTTAGGGTAGTCACGGTACTCCTCGGGGACAGATCCTGTCGTAAAGGATAACGATACACAGGCATCACCAAACAATGTGCAACAATATGATGCATGCATGAAACATGGCAATATGAGTGTGTTGGGCTAATGCAACTAAAGCTACCAACGCTGTCAGGACCCCGACTCGATGTCACATCGATCTAGCTGGTAACACCTCATATCACTTTGCGGCCTCACGCACGGTATCCCCACGGGTGTCGTCTTACCTTTTCCCGGGACCGTTTGCGCCTTTTGGCTCGCGTATATGAAAGTGTCGCTAGCATCCATATGATAAAGAGCCCGGGCTGACATGACTAGTCGTAAACCCAAAGTGGCACAGACTTACAGGGACAGGCATCCATGACCCAGCTTCGAACGTGTCGGTCATCAGCAGGTGGGTCCGGGCTGTAGCACTGGGCTAGCAGGACTCCGGTAAACCGGGCTGTAGCGGGCTAACAGGACTCCGGTACTCAAAGCGTGACATTTCCCCGAAGGGACAGACACAGGAACGAAGAAGGACACATGCCGGCCAGCCTAAGTGTTCCAGAGCAGTAGCAAGCTACCATGGCTCAGCGGTAACACTAGGAGACATTTCCCGGTAAGAGAGGCTACTAAAGATAAACAACTAGATAGTCAGATCCCACACATACCAAGCATTTCAATCATACACACAATATGCTCGATATGTGCAAATACAACGAAGCATCACAACATGACTCTACGACACAAGTACTTTATTTAAGGCTCAGGGAGCCATACATAACATACACAAAGGTACGGGTCTCACGACCCAACATACAAGTCATACAGTCATACAAACCAGCAGCGGAAGTAACTTGTCTGAGTACAGACAACTAGTAAAATAAAAGAGGCTTGGAAGCCTAACTATACTACAAGGTCCTTCACAAACTCAGGGTCACCACCTGGGTCTTTAGCCTACTCGTTGATGTCAACGTCTACATAGAACCCATCAGAAGGGGTTGCAGCGTCTTCTGTAAAAATGTAGATTATAGCAACATGAGTACAAAGGTACTCAGCAAGACTTACATCAGATCCTACATACATGCATAGTATCAAGAAGGGTTGGTGGAGTTATTGCAGCAATGCCAGCTTTGACTCTTGGCTAGACTATCCTACGATACTCCAACTTGAAATGGTTTTGCGCACACGAGTCCACTATTCACCAATTCAATACACTACCGAGGATCCACCTCCGTCTTCCTACGGAAGAGCCATCCTCGGCACTCACACTTATCTTGAGGCTTTTAGTAGTTTCCATTTACTTGTCTATGAACTGTATAGGCAACAAAGTAGTCCTTTACCGCGGACGCGGCTATTCGAATAGATTATGATAACCCTGCAGGGGTGTACTTCTTCATACATGTTTCCACCACTTAGCGTCTGCACACGACATGTGCTCGGCAGACTTCAAGCGAAAGCCGACGTGGGTGTAGACCACGACCTACCTAAACACTTAAGCCTCTAGTCCAGGTTTATCGCCTATTCAGGTTCCATCCGCAGGGAGTCCGGCCGAGGTTTCCCATACGGCCCCGAACGATGTGAACAGGGTTCCCGAGATACCTAACGGGTATTCGGTACACCGTGCCACGTACCTACCGCATCACAGCCCACCCCTACGGTCAGCGCTATCCACGGCCTCCAGTAGGCTACAAACACCAGAAACTACTTGCAACTCCTGGACAGAGAGCTAGGGTGAATAAGAAGTCGAGCGGGGTCATATTTCAGGGCCCAATGCATGGTAGTAGCTGTATCTTAAATCACACATACAGATCTCAGTGCTTAAGGTCGGCTTCAATGAAACAACCCACCATGTACTCCTACATGGCCTCTCATCGATACCTTTACCAAATCGTGTTCACCACACCACTCTCATTACCGACATAATCATTTCACTCTAGCCCATCACCTAGATGAACCAGACCTGACACGACTCTAAGCATAGCAGGCATAGCAAGGTAGGAACAACACATACATATGGCTCAATCAACTCCTACACATGCTAGTGGGTTTCATCTAGTTACTGTGGCAATGACAGGTCATGCAGAGGAAGTGGGTTCAACTACCGTAGCACACAGCAGTTTGAAACGCGTTGTCTTAATGCAGTAAAAGAGAGCAGGAGCGAGAACATGGGATTGTATCGATATGATCAAATGGTTGGTTGCTTGCCTGATGGTTCGATGCACTGATACGGTTCTTCGTTAGGGTAATCACGATACTCCTCGGAGGCAGATCCTGCCGCAAAGAACACCGATACACAACCATCACCAAACAATGTGCAACAATATGATGCATGCATGAAACATAGCAATATGAGTGTGTTGGGCTAATGCAACTAAGACCAGAAGGGTTTGAACCAATTTGAATCAAAGATTCAAATTTCAAACTCAAACATGGCCCTTTAAAGTGTTTTTCCTTGTTCTATATTAAACATCATGTTAACTTGTTTAATCATGCATGAAAATAGTACAGATGGATAGATTGGATTTTTCTGATCATTTTTCATATATAATTTGTCTGATTTGGAGTTACAGAATAAAAGTTATGAATTTTTGAAGTTTAAATTATATTCTGGAATTTCCTATATTAGAATAGTTCCAGAAAAGCAATTATTGCGTCAGCCTGATGTCAGTGTGACGTCAGCAGGTCAACGGAACACGTCCGGGTCAAACCTGACAGTGGGTCCCGCATGTCAGGGTGATTAAATTAATTAAAGTTTAAATAAAACTAAACCTGTTTAATTAACAGGGCTGGGCCCCACCTGTCATTGACTCAGGGGAGTCAACCAGGGCCCACTCGTGGTCAAACCCGGGTCGGCTGCACCGGTGTTTAGCCGCCGGCGAGCCCGACGCGGCGGCGGAAGTGGTTTTGGCCGTTTCGGCCACCAAATGGGTCGCGGAGACCACCGGAGTGGAGCTGAGGACAAGTCGCAGCTCTTGGTGGAGTCCGTTGGGGTCGGGGTGGCCGGAGTTGGCGCCGGCGACGGCTTTGGCGGCCACCGGGGTTCGGCCGACAACGAACTTGACGCTAGGGGGGTCGGTGAGGCTCGGGGAGTGGCTAGCTAGGTGCTAAGTGACACGATGAGTATGATGGACACCAGTTTGTGGCCAGAGGGTGACCGGGAGCACGTCGGCGACGAGCTCCACGGCGGTGGGTGCGGTTGAGCTCCGGGAGGTTGCTACACGGCTCGGGAGCAAGAACGGAAGGGAGGGGGAGATGGCTAAGCTCACAGTGAGTGCGACGAAGCCCTTGGCGTGGCCAGAGATGGACCGGAGCGACGACGACGTTGAAGGGGATCTCCGGCGACGGCGGTTCGGGCGAGGTCGTTGCGGTGGACTCGGGCGTTGCGAGCGCTCGGGGCTCGGCTTGCTCGATGGAGTGGACAGCGGCGGAACTCCTGGACACGGTGAGAGGACGCACGGGCGGCGGGGAGCACGGCTACGACGAAGGTACGGCGATGGTGGCGTCGGCCATGGCGGGGGAGCGCGAGGGGGAGGAGCTGGAGAGGAGAGGGGGTGTCTGGGAGGTTCGGGGGAGCGAGGGAGGCCGGTCCACGATGTCACCGGGCGCGGGGAACGGCGAGGCGGCGAGCAGGTGCGTGGCGCGCGCTGCGGTCGCCGTCGGGCACCTGCCTGCCTGCCTGGCCGGCAAGCAGCTCGCTGGAGCGGCGCTGGGCTGGGCCGGCAGGTGGGCCGGGAGCAGGCGCCAGGTAAGCTTTTTCCATTTCTTTCTGTTTTTTGTTTTTTTTAATACTTCTGCAACTTTGTTGAATTAAATAAAATACTTAGGCTACTCCTAAAATCACCAAACTACTCCTGGTCCATAGTTGGATTATTTCCAACATGAAACATTTTAGTTTGGAGATATTTGAGCATTTAAATATTTTATATAATTTTAAATGCCCAAATTCAAATATTTATGATTTAATTCAAAAACCCTAAGATGGCCTAGGAAAATGTGCACCACTTTTGGCAGAGGTTCTGAACCAAGACAAAAATGATGGGCATTTTAGAAGGGCATTTCAGGTTCATTGAAAAAGTTTTTTTAGTAAACCCTAGTTGGTTTCAGAGGGGACTGGGGGTTCTGTCATCCCCATTTCAGGTTTCTGATGAAAGAGTAAACATGATGCAACACTCTAATGCATGGCTAACTAGGATGTGACACCTGCCTTATTTTTCCTTCCTTTTTCTTAATTGCATTGCCTTGTCAAGTCAAACCCACAAGAAAAATAAATAAAAAATTGCTTTTCGGAACTCATTGATGCAGGATGCTGACGAGCACTACTTTAATGTAAGGCGACCGCATGATAGGATGATTGAATGTGTAAGCAAAAGGACAACATTGCATATTCATAGCTATAATGTGTAAACTAATCAGAAGGCATTTCAACAAATTAGAAGCAATGAAAGCTACACACCATATGAAAGATGCAACAAATATCACTCTACCAAGTTAAAACTGTCTCGTCATAAGTGCCATTTAAACAAATTAGAAGTAGTACAAGGTAGAAAAGAATGCGAGATGTAACCTATATCACACTCCCAAGTCAAACGTGTCTTATGATATGTGATTGTTGCAGGTTACACAACAGTAGTGCTTTGATGTAAGAACATGGTGTGATAGACAGATATTGTATGTTTTAGAAACAGGAACACGTGTCTAATTCACTAGTATAATGTGTAAAGTAAGCAGATGGAATTCAACAAAATTAGAAGCAACACAAGCTAGACATCATACATAACATGCAACCACATATAATAGTGCCAAGTTAGAGGGAGCACCTGTGATGGTGCACTAGGGGAGACATGCCCATCATCAACATAGCTACATTGAGTGTCTATGCATGTGTTGTCTTCCAAATCTTCTTGGGGGTGGCGGAGTAGAATCTGTAGAGGCCCTCTGTTTGGAAGGAGCACCTTTATCCACTGCCTTGCTAATTTCCTTCCGCTTTATTGATTTTGAATTGTCAAGTAAAACCGACAAGAAAAATCAATAAAATTCACTCTTCAGAAGTCATTCATGCATGATAGTGACAATAACTACTTGGATGTGAGGCAAACACATGATACCAGGATGGAATATGTATGAAAAACAGGACGTCATGGCATATTCACAACTGTTTGTGTAAACTAAGCAGAAGCCATTTCAATAAATAAGAAGCAATGCAAGCTAGACACCACATGAAAGATGCAACCAATATGACTCTGTCAAGTTAAAATCGTCCCATCATAAATGGCATTTCAACAAATTAGAAGCAGCACATGCTATAAATCATATGAAAGATGCAACTAATATTGCACTACATATACTAAAGGTGTCTCGTCATATTAATTGATGAGGGATACAAAAAACAATAGTTTTATGTAAGGACATGCTTAATAGACAGATGTACTATGTACTAAAAACAGGAAGGCATGTCACCTTAATAGGTATAATGTATAAAGTAAGCAGAACAGCACATGCAATTTAACCAAATTTGAAGAATTATACTCTAGACACCATATGCAACATGCAACCACATATCACGCTGTCAAGGTAGAGCTAGCACCTGCGATGCTAGTGTAGGGGAAACGCGGTAATCAACTACAGAGCTACGTTCACTATCTTCATCTAGCCATGTTGTTTCTTGAGAATCATGTGGGGAGGCTGACGCTGTATTCTTTAAATGATGATCTTTTCTCGTAGTAGTCCACTGGCCTGACTGCATCATCATAAGTGATTGATGAGGGATACACAAAAACATTAGTTTGATGTAAGAACATGGTCAATAGACAGATGTACTAGTATGTACCAAAAACAGGAAGGCATGCCATATTCAAAGGTATAATGTGTAAGCTAAGCATATGCAATTTAACTTAATTGGAAGCAATACAAGATAGACATCCGGCTGGAGTGGTGAGCATGATCATCTAGGACCTGAGAGCCTGGTGGGAGGCGGGCTGCTTCACCACCATCGTGGCTTTTTAGTTGGCTTCCATGTGATGCATGTCTGTGTTGGGCTTGTCACTGGCTCGGCCAGTGCCCTGACTAGCTATTTGTCTTCTGATGCTCCCGGGATGGTGGTTCATGTAAAAATATCTTTCCTTATCTTAATAAAGACCGACTCCGGCCTTTCGAATACAAGCTAGACACCATATGCAACATGCAACCACATTGACACCATGAAGTTAAAGCAAGCACCTGGGATGGTGGTTCAGGGCGAGCGAGATCATCAACTCCAAAGCTACGTTTACCGTCTCCATCTACTCACACTGCACCCTTTATAGCGTTGAAACCTATCTTGCCTAAGCCCGAAGCAAGTAGGAGCGACTTCCCTCTTTTCTTTTCTGTTTCTGTCAAGGCAGAGTCTGAAATACCCTTGCATAAAAACACAATAGTGAGAGTATGGGTGAAGTGTGTGCAGAACTAGTGCACTGTAAAAGTAGCAGATAGAAGGTGACTGAAAAATAAATGGCAGGAGACATATGATAGCTCTACAACATTGCATGGCAAACAAAATTAGATTCTACTCCATATGATTTTGTAATATATGAGCACAGGGATGGCCGGGAAATG
Source organism: Triticum dicoccoides (assembly GCF_002162155.2). NCBI lineage: Eukaryota > Viridiplantae > Streptophyta > Magnoliopsida > Poales > Poaceae > Triticum > Triticum dicoccoides. Next base: position 393,379,864 of record NC_041385.1, on the reverse strand, counting down.
CAGGTACTCCTCCAGCACACCACCACATGTGGTCCTATCAAAATAACAGTCAACTAGAAAAAAATAGGTCAGTCGATTTTTTTATGAACCGTCCGATCTATAAGGAACGGGCAGATGGCCTTCGTCTACCTCCCGCCAGTCACTGTTGACGATCTTTCTAGAATAGCTAGCGACCACCGGCCCAGACCCCTGCCTCCTTCGCCCCGCCCTCCCCTAAACCTCACACCACCGCCGTGCTTGGAAGCGCCCCCCCGATCATCCCTTTAATCCCGGCCGACCTCCAGATCAGGCGCCAGCAGCTCTAGGACCCACACACCCCTAAGATAAACACCGAGGTGCTGCTTCCCTGGCATAATATGCGGACTAGCGCCTGTTACGCCAGGGAATGCTTCCTTTAATTGGGAATCAACTGACCAAGAATTGAAATCCAGCAGGGCGACAGACCTCTAGCTAAGGTGAAATAGTATATGAGGAGAAACCTTGTGCATCGCGAGTTACTAGGAACATCTAGTATGAGGAAGAAGTGGTCAACTAGTGTCTTCTGTGGGATGAATACCATGCAAGTAGACACATAAGATTTGCACGAATAAGGGAAGAGGAGTACCATTTCCGGTTGCCAGTGCTGGGTCCTTTGGATGTTGCGGCGATTTTATTTGTTTTACCCGGGAAACCGATGTTTTGGAGGAGGGTCGAGCCTTGGACAAACCCATGGCCAAATTGTTGACTGTGTTTCGGTGGCCGTCTGTCAACGGAGGGGAAGTAGATCCGAGGCGCCGAAGGATGGTGTAGCGAGAACAGCTCCGGTGCGGTGGACGGTGGCAAAGTTGGAGCGGCGGTAGTTGAACTAGCTCGGGTATGGACAACTCGGCCTCGGCTTCAACAACTAGCTGTGGAGGGCGTTGCGGTTGCAGTTGCGGTGGACGACGATGTCAGGGTATCGGCTCCGGCGTGATGGAGGTCGGTGGTTGATGGCTGGGATAGGGTGGCGAACGGAGGACGCTGGGATTTCACGGCTAGTGGAGAGGTAGTTTTGGCGCCCACGTGTACGAATGAGGAATCGGACAAGGGGCGCGGGCGGGGGAAGCTAAGGGAGAACCATGTTTCGGTTTGGGACGCTCTTGTTTTTGGTTATTTCGAACAGATGGGACGCGCGAAAAGTACAAACTTTGCCCCCCTCTTAAATTTTGGACCTACTGCGGGTTGTGGGTAGGATGGTAATCCCAGGTGTCCAAATAGTGTGCGGGAGCGATTTCAGCTGCGCACATGTGTGCTTAGGCAGCCATTATGTATGAATGTTTTTCGGAGGCGGTTGTGTGATGTCCAGATGAAGCTACAAACCTATCCTGGTTTAGACCTTTGGACGTCAGGCCGGTAGGTTTCACAGGTCAGAGTTATTAAAGTAATTTCCTTCCACCAAACATTGGTCTCACGCGGTTTCGGGCGAGTAGAGGCTCTTTTGGCGCTTCGTTTGAAATTTTGAAACAGAAGTATTCATGTCTAGAGTACTCCCTCCATTTTTATTTACTCCGCATATTAGAGTTGACTGAAGTCAAATTTCATAAAGTTTGACCAAGTTTATAAAAAATAGTGTAAATATTTATCATAACAAATCTATATGATGTGAAAGTACCTTCAATAATAAATCTAATTTTATTGATTTGTTATTTCTTATGTTAATATAATTTTTATAAACTTGGTCAAAGTTTATAAAGCTTGACTTTTACCAAAGCTAATACGCGGACTAAATAAAAACGGAGGGAGTACTCTTGAACTTTGAGGACTGACCTAAATAGACAACATTAAATTTGACCTTGTATGTTTGAAAATCACATTAAATTATGCGCTTCTTTTTGAAATTTTGACACTTGAAAATCCTATAACTATGATTATTTGGGAATGGAGGAGGTAAATTTGAATCTATTTTGTACACAACAATATATGCTATTATGTACAAAGGCAGAGCAAAGATTGGTGCCCCATAATTTACGTATGATTTACAAATGCCATGCATAATTAATGGACTTCATATTGAACTCGATTTTTTTAAACCACCTTAAGTTGAATTCAAATGTATGCTAGTTCATAGCTAGCTATTTATAATGTTCATTGTGTAACTTTTCTATGTATACTGTGCTTTACACACACACATGAACTGTACTCACATTTATATTCGATTGCTAAAGCTATGCATTGTCTGGAGTTTAAAATACTAACTCTGTGGATCAATTATGTCGAATAATAACATAGACTTGCTCAAATTCGATAGAATATAGATGTCTGATGGATCAATGATCGTTCCTTACGCGAATTGCAAATATCATGATCTCATCCTAATATTTGGATACAATTTATATTTTTAATCAATGTGTACATTAGTCTTTTACGTGTAGTTTCACTCTCCATAGGCCCCTCCTCACACACACGCTGACTTTCTCTCTCACACATACACGCAAACGGTGTATATCCATCGGTGGTCTCTCACACACGCTCTCCCGAGGTGTCTTTCTCGCGGACATGCTCTCGATATAACCCTCCCTCACTCTCGTAACAATTTATGACTTTTTCACTAACCTTTATCACAAGCACTCTCACTCTCACAAGCATACACACGCACAATCCCCATCGACCCTTTCTATATACGTAGACCTGCCTACGTGTCTCCCGCACACATATTATCTTTAGGCATGTCTCTCACCCATTCTCTCCACCTCTCTTCCTAATTGAGGAGTATGATTCTAGCATAGCATTCTTTAGGATGCCCCTTCAAGTTAGGTTGGATGAATAGTAATATCAGAGATAAGGAGTTACCTTAGTCCGAGGACCTAGGGTTACAAATCCTAGCTGGCTTTGTCAGTGGACACAGAGTCCTTCATGACTCTGCTAACTTTGTCTTGTATGACTAGTCCTTCATGGGTCTCCCTAAATGCGTCACGGGCCGACCAATGTGGCGCAGGACGGAACCGAGCCAAGGGCCTCACCTCGGCCCATCAGACCTCACGCGGTGACACACCCTAAGCCCCCAGGTCTCATTATCTTCTCACACCCACACATACCAACAAATACACCACAAAAAATATTTTCTCCCCGTGCCTCTATCCCCTCCGCCCTTCCATATACACACTCGAGGGCATCTCTCGCCATGACATCCTATTCGTCTCTCTCTCTATCTAGACCTCTCATTTCTCGTGCTATATCTCCCACGCCCCCCGCGCCGTCGTCCCCTCTATCCATTCCTCTCTCGAATACGTAATACATACACATACCTCTCTAGGCCTTGCCAAATACATCAACTACACATTCACACATGTTACATCACGTACCCCAATGATCTAAAAAGCCCTCTCTTCACGTTTATTTCACATACAACATTCCTTTTGAATAAAACCACACAAAGTGTGGCCAAAAGATTATTTTAGAATTTCTACATATATACAACATATAAAGTTATATGGAGGAGTATGAACGTTAATTTGCATTGCATGGTGCCCCCAATTATATTTATTCCGCACTATGAATTTTTATATTTTTATACTATATATAAAGTTATTCATAATAAAGAGAAATGAAGAGCATCTCTCTCTCTATCGCGTACACCCCCTCTACGCCCCTTTCACGTACTCACACAAACTATCTCCAGGTCCTCTAAAAGTATGCCACGAGCACATTCATGCATGTTTCATATTTCTCTCGCGATATATACAATGACGATCATTGTATTTGAAGCAAAAGCACGATACGTACATTGGACTTCAAAATACACTCATTACGGTCACCATTTAGGTTTTCTGGTTATTATAGAGTCACGGGCTCATCGTACAGCTTTGTATTTGCTGAAGACACGACTAGTTGACCAGTTAAACGCTCGATGTGGCACCTCTAGTATTGCATCACATTAGCTCACTACCATTGGGCCCACCTGTCGGCGTGTATAAGAATGAAAACAAACGATAAAAAAATATTGGACGGTTTCGAAGTCATGACCGCGGGCACAATGGACAAGGTGGCCTTGTATTGGTATGTTGAGCCATCTGTTTTAACACACAAGAGCTGGTGTGGTGATTATACACACACGCACGCATGCACATGAACTGCATGCACACAACACTCACGCGAACACAAGCAACCACGCACGCACGCAACACTGACACGTACACATAGCCACGCACGCATGCAACACTCACACGCACGCATGCATGCACACACCACACGACCAACACACCCTCTCACACTCAAGTGCTCAACCTACACGTGCATGCGCACACATTAGGCCCTGAGAGACACATACACAACTAGGTGGTTCCCGTGCACGGGTTGGAGTCTTGTCGCGCCTGCGTAAATTTGCGTTTATCTGTCCTTTTTCCTATGCGAACTGATAGGTGGGACACACAAGGAACATGGTCAATTTAACTAGTCAACATAGTGCCACACAGACTATTTAGCCGGTTAGCAGAGTGCAATCCGATGGTGAACGGTGAGCAAGTGACCGTATAATCACCGCAAAACGTATATAATGACCGTAATGAGCGTATTCTGAAGTCCGGTGACCGTATTATGCTTTTCTCTTTGCCCGTGTATTTATCTCTTCTCTCACTCTCTCTGTGGAGCCGAGTAGGCCAACGTGCCAGTGCCTCAATTGGCGCACACCACCCCATTATTGCTACACTAGTTTCATAAGACCGAACAAGCATTCACGTCTACTGTACAAACTGTACATATGAGTTACAAATGCTATGAAGACGAATACAAATATTTGAATCCACTTTATTCCCAATTTCTCTTTGTAGGCCCTCCAAAAGTACATCTCTACATGTTCTCGCATGTTACATCTAACAACTATGCAATACAACACTACTACTACACTCTAACATAATAAATCATATGTGTTTTTAGTTTTACTAGATCTCATATTATTACTTAATTATTCAGTTTGCATACATTAAAATTGCCTTTGAAATGTATGGCTAGTATCATCTACTGCGGGGGGGAAATCCCGCCCTTGCTTGTTTCATCGGGTTTGCATTGATGGATCGTGCGAAACAACAAAACTATAGTAGTACTACAGTACAAGTAACAGTTCACTGGGCCACCATGTCGTGTACTCCTCTATCATAAGAGTAGAGTGCTCGCTTTCATAAATGTTCTAGTCCCTTTCGCCGACATGTGGCACGTTGTGACACCCCCGATTTAATCATACACTAATCATACACGCAAACGTGTACAATCAAGATCAGGGACTCACGGGAAGATATCACAACACAACTCTAAAAAATAAAATAAGTCATACAAGCATCATAATACAAGCCAGGGGCCTCGAGGGCTCGAATACAAGTGCTCGATCATAGACAAGTCAGCGGAAGCAATACTATCTGAGTACAGACATAAGTTAAACAAGTTTGCCATAAGATGGCTAGCACAAACTGGGATACAGATCGAAAGAGGCGCAGGCCTCCTGCCTGGGATCCTCCTAAACTACTCATGGTCGTCGTCAGCAGCCTGCGCGTAGTAGTAGGCACCTCCTGTGTAGTAGGAGTCGTCATCGACGGTGCCGTCTGGCTCCAGGGCTCCAGCATCTGGTTGCGACAACCAGGTAGAAGGGAAAAGAGGGAGAAAAGCAACCGTGAGTACTCATCCAAAGTACTCGCAAGCAAGGAGCTACACTACATATGCATGGCTATATGTGTAAGGAGGCAATATGAGTGGACTGAACTGCAGAATGCCAGAATAAGAGGGGGATAGCTAGTCCTATCGAAGACTACGCTTCTGGCAGCCTCCGTCTTGCAGCATGTAGAAGAGAGTAGATTGAAGTCCTCCAAGTAGCATCTCCAGTAGCATCGCATAGCATAATCCTACCCGGCGATCCTCCCCTCGTCACCCTGTGGAAAAGCGATCACCGGGTTGTCCGTGGAACTTGGAAGGGTGTGTTTTATTAAGTATCTGGTTCTGGTTGTCATAAGGTCAAGGTACAACTCCAAGTTGTCCTGTTACCGAAGATCACGGCTATTCGAATAGATTAACTTCCCTGCAGGGGTGCACCACATAACCCAACACGCTCGATCCCATTTGGCTGGACACACTTTCCTGGGTCATGCCCGGCCTCGGAAGATCAACACGTCGCAGCCCCACCTAGGCCTAACAGAGAGGTCAGCACGCCGGTCTAACTCCTATGGCGCAGGGGTCTGGGCCCATCGCCCATTGCACACCTGCATGTTGCGTGGGCGGCCGAAAGCAGAACTAGCCCCCTTAATACAAGAGCAGGCTTACGTTCCAATCTGGCGCGCGCCGCTCAGTCGCTGACGTCTAGAAGGCTTCGGCTGATACCACGACGTCGAGTGCCCATATATTTCCCACATAGTTGGTTAGTGCGTATAGGCCAGTGGCCAGTCTCAGATCAAATACCAAGATCTCGTTAAGTGTGTTATTAAGAAGCAACCGCGAACGCCGACCAGGGCCAGGCCCACCTCTCGCCTAGATGGTCTCAACCTGCCCTGTCGCTCCGCCACATAGTAACAGTCGGGGGCCGTCGGGAACCCAGGCCCACCTCTACCGGGATGGAGCCACCTGTCCTTTCAGCCCCCTTATCCGAATCAGTTGCGGGTACTCAACGAGCTAACCCGACTTTAGTCACCATCTGTAGTATGTATATATGTATAGTATACACCCATGATCACCTCCCGAGTGATCAAGGCCCAATAGTATAGCAAGGCAGACTGACAAGATTGTAGGGCCAATGATGATAAACTAGCATCCTATACTAAGCATTTAGGATTGCGGGTAAGGTATCAATGACTGTAGCAACAGTGACAGGCTATGCATCAGAATAGGATTAACGGAAAGCAGTAACATGCTACACTACTCTAATGCAAGAAGTA
>NC_041385.1:393355251-393372655 GCF_002162155.2 Triticum dicoccoides | reverse complement strand
CCTGGTTGCTCAGACAAGGAGGGGTCGTCGGTGACGTAGTCGACCACAGGGGCATCAGCATCGTCATGGGGTCTACCGGAGAGAAGAGGGGAGGAGAAACAGTAAATACATAGCAAGCAGGTGCATAACAGGACAACAAGCAGAGCTAGACGTGTTCTAACGCGGTATGAGGTGATACCGGTGAAGGGGGGAAACATCCGGGAAAATATCCCCGGTGTTCCGTGTTTTCGGATAGATGAACCAGAGGTGAAATGTTGCAGGTTCACTATGCTAGGGACGCGTGGCGGATGAACGGGCTGCGTATCCGGATTTGTCTCGTCGTTCTTAGCAACTTTCATGTAGAAAGTTTTTCCATCTGAGCTACGGTTTATTTTAAATTAATTTTTTAAGTTTTAAATCACTTTTAGGATTAATTTAAATATTTTAATTCAACATTATCCAGAACAGTGCACGCTGACGTCAGCATGACGTCAGCAGTCAACAAAGGCGTTGACTAGTCAACTGACATGTGGGACCCGATCGTCATTGATTGTTTAGTCTAATTAGGGTTTAAGTAATCTAATTACTGTTTAATTAAACTAACTAGTTAATTAGGTTAACTAAACAGGATTAATTTAGTTAATTAATTTAATTAATTAATTAATTAAATTTATTATTATTATTATTTTAATTCTTTTTTTTTTATAAAACCGTTCTGGGGCGGGCCCATATGTCATAGGCCCTGGGGCATAACGGGCGACGGGTGCGGGGTGGCCCGAACGGGCGCTACGGGCACCCGACCGCAGGCAGAGGCCATGGCCCGACGCGGCTGGGCGCCGGCGGCCAAGGCGCCGGCGGCCAAGGCGCCGGCCAAGGGAGGCAACGGAGGTGGCCACCGGGCGTGGCGATGAGGAGTGGCGCGGGGAGGAGGAGGCCGCGGGTGGTGGCCGGAGTGGGGACCGGACCGACGAGCGGGAGGCACGGGTAGCAGGGGGCTTCGGCGGTGGCCGTGGCCGGTGACGGCAAGCGCGGGTGCCGAAGCGAGCGGGCGCGCGAGGGAGAAGTCGGGGACGGGCGCGTGCGGTGCGCACGCGCTGGAGCCAAGAGGGGCGGTGACCATGACGGGACAGCGGGCGCGTGGCCATGCACGGGCGAGGGGCGACGGCGAGTGAGCGTGTGCTCGTGCGGAGAAAGGCAACCGCGACGACGGGGAGAGAGGGAGATGGGGATGGCGCTCACAGAGGGATGTAGGGTCCAGGGCAGTGGTGCTCGTGGTGGAGGCCGAGGATGACGAAGGCGTGGAGGAGGCAGTCCGGTGGGGAGGCGGTCGGGGAGGTCCAGCAAGGAGCGAAGCTCCGGGCGGCGATGGTGCGGCGCACGGCGTCGGGGGCACTTCCCGGTCCAGGAACGGGAAGGAGGTGGAGGACGGCGGTGAGCGACGTGTGGCGGCGAGGCGCCGGCGTGAGGCGGGACAGCACCGGGCGGCGTCGGCGTCGAGCCCCCGATCTCGATCCAGATCGGGGGGAGGAGTGGGCGATGTGGGAGGGGGTGAGTGGGGTAGTGCGGTTAGGGTTTCGGGGCGTGGCCTATAGGCCAGGCGGTGTGCGGGGAGTGGGCCGGCATGACGGGCTGAATGGCCAGTTGGGCCACGAAGCCCACTGGGGGAGGGGGGTTCTGTTTTTCTGTTTTTAACCCTTTGATGTTTTGCCTTTATCTTTTCTTACTTTTATTTGTTATTTTTGCTTTCTTTTAGTTTCCTTTTATTTTAGTTTTAGTAAATTATCAAATTGGCACCTAATTAGATTTTACAAATTATGCCACTGCCACAATAGTTTAATACTTATAACAATTTAGTTCGGAAAATGTTCATCATTTCTAAAGCATTAAATAATTGTATTTGCTATTGTTTTATTCATTTTAGAGTATTTAAACATTTTATAAAAGTGTGGTTTCTCCATCATAATTACCTATGCATTATTTGGCTCACTCCGAACATTTTAGTTTTAACCTGCAATTAGCAAGTTATGTTTATGGTCTATCATGCTGAAATACAAAAAATGTTTTGTGTCACATGCTTAACAGACTTTGAACTATATACCTGGTTCAGCTGTAGAGAAAAATGCACCTGGTTGTTTAACACACTGAACTATTCAGCCTACCAACTCAAACTACCATCAGTATCTAACAAACACCTACAGAAATAATTTTTGCCATCAATCCTTTGTTTTAAACAAGTACTAATATTTTGGCAGGACAAGAAGTTGCAAATTCTGATGATGGTTTATGTTCCTTCTTTTAGGTTATGAGAGATGATGCTAGAGAGATTCCCCTACCAAATTGGAAGGGTTGCAACCAAATCTAATCGGCAGCATAGCAGTTATCTCTAAATATCTAAGCTAGTGATCATATTTTCAATGATTTTTTTTTGTTTGTCCTTCCTGTAGGTCTGCACATAAGCGGAAGTTGTACTGTATATTAGTTGTGATGCTGTTTTTTTATTGCCAAGGTTATTTGAACATGGCTGTCGTTTGTTATAGATGAGAATCTTTTAGTTGCTGCTTCTTATGTCTGTAATGTGATGAAAATGTAATCACAACAAAATGTGATGAAAATGTAATCACAACAAATGTTGTATGATGGAACAAACGTTGCTTTGACAGCAAACTTGAAAAAAAATCATTTGTTTCTCCGTCATCTAGTCCTTTTGCATTACTAGGCTGAAAATATTGATGGGCTGGAAGAGGCCTTGGCCCGAACAATGTTGGACAAATTAATTCCTGGGTTGCAAAAAGGCCTTGCCCCAAATGGTATTATGTTGAAAAAATGACTGGAAAAAAGGCCGAGCCCGGATAGAAAAGGCCCAGCCATATAGCAGAAAAAATCAGTCCAAAAAAACATAAAAGGCCGAATTACTGGACTCGGCCCATCTAAAACACCGAATTGGACCCGGCTGAATCTTATCAACGACCTTTTCAATTGGTCGCAATTTTGCCACGTCGGATCCGACGTGGCCTGGGCAGACAGCTAGTGACCAAAACAGAAGGTCGTAGAATCCATGACCTTTTGTTTTGGTTGTTGCCTCGTTAATTTCAGTTTACGACTGCCAGCTTTTGACCATCTGTTTTTGGTCACAAAAAGGTCACAAATGAAAAACAATGACCTTTCAGCGACAAATAGTGATGGTCGCAAGTTGACGTATTTCTTGTAGTGTATGCAATAATTTATTTATGTTATCCGGGACAAAAATACTTAACAGACTTTTGTGCCATGCCTAATTGCAGGTGTATGGGACATTTGTACAATCCACATATGAAGATAAGGGAAAAAAAGAAGTTTAGGTGTTGTTAAAAAAAGTGCTCTCACATCACTTTTGGACCAAGAGAAGATAGAGTCCAAGTCTCCCATGTTCTGGACTCAGATTCTGACTGCACAAACATACCTGACTCAAAATGCCGAGATCTCTTTCATCCGGACTCCGAATTGGGTAATTCTTTTTCTATTGGAAAGCAGATTTTGTGCTCTTTCCAACCCAATTGGATTCACCTTCAAATTCGCTTGAAGTATTGAGATATTGACAAAACAATCTGATGTTACAGCAGAATCCAAGTCAAATTACAAGTCCAAAGGTGTTGCATCACCTCCACTTGGGCCCATGGGCCTTGTATGACTTAGGGCTAGTTTTAGACAAGGTTGGAAAAAGCAGTAGGCGTAAGCAAGGCGGTTGGCCTTCGCCTAGTGCCTAGGCGGTGCCTAAGAGCCCTAGGCGCGACCTAGGTGGTAACTTAGTTTTTACTCGTAGTGCATTTGTGATTATTATATGGGTGTTGATATTAGTTTAGCGCATATAAAGAAGTGAATTACCGTCTACTACCATTGAAATATAACCCGTTTGGCATACTAGTGTAGTATGTGGCATGATTTCTTACTTGCGTAGGCAATTCCTTGCTTACCCTGCCTAGACCTCCATTTATGCCCTAAGTCTCGCCGACCTAGACCTCCATTTATGCCCTAAGCCCTTTCTTACCCTGCCTAGACCTCCATTTACCCTGCCTAGACCTTGCATGCTGAGGTTCTAGATGAGGCAGAGCGCGGTGAACGGCTCGCCGACCTAGGCCTTAGTGAGGAGGGAGGAGACGGAAGCTGCGTCATCATGGAAGAAGAGGAAGGGGTCCTCGAGCTGGTAAACATCACGGAGTTCTCCGTGCGCACCTTCTGTGGTGGTTTGTTGAAGTTGGTGTTGAGCTGATCTGAGTAGGGTTTGTGAGACAGCTCTCCGGCAAACCGCGACGCGTTCTAACATGTGTTTTTAGTAAAGTTTTGATCTATAAATAGATCTGTTGCGTCAATTGTAAACTTATGTAAATACAGGTGTGCCGAAGCACACCTAGTTTGGTGCATGATCATGGCTTCACAGGAAAGCGCATGCTCATCCACAACATTTTCTTCTTCTTTTAATTTTGACGAAAAGGCTACACAGCAAGCTTTCATTGAATAGCAGAGAGGCAACTCGGGCGGCGGCGAGATCTACTCCGCCAGGTCCCTCTCACACCTTCTCTTCCCCCTCGTCGCCGCCCTATGGACTCGACCGGGCTAAGCCCGTGCAGATCCGGCGGCGGCGGGGTCCCTGGTACCCTGGCGTGGCTTGTCCTCGGGCAGGAGGCTCGAGCGATGGGTGGACGGCCCGGCGCTCCTCGGCCCGCGTCGCTAGGCCCGGTGGTGGTGGGAGGACGGCGATGATAGCGGTTGTGCGCCCATGTCACTGCAGCCCTCTTCTTCAGGGATGGGATCCTGCCCAGATCCATGGAGGAGGCGTGGTGGCCGCGGCACGGGCGCACGCACGCAGATGGCGGCCAATCCGGCAGCAGGATCACCCATGATGGTGGCGGCGGCTACCTCCGGTGGTCGGGTGTCCTTCACATTGATCTTGTCGGGTGGGCGGCTTGGCGGCGCCTCCGGTCAGATCCAATCTGGCCGGTGCAGCCGGCGGTCTCCTCCGTCGGAGGTGGTCGGCCTGAGGCTGGATGGTCAGATCTCGAGATCCGCCATCTATTTCCAGCTGCGAGTCAGGATGACATAGTTGTCGGTGAAAACCGAGCCGATGGCAAGCGATGGCGGCGTTATGCGTCGTTACCTTGATGAAGGCATCGCCGTGCAACGACTGTCGACCCACTCATGCTGCTCCAGGGGAAACCTTAGGATCTGGTCTTCCAGATCGTACGATGGCGGTACTGCGGCATCGTTTCTCTCTTGGGAGCATTGTTTGTGGAGCAGCGCTAGAAGACAAGAGGCAGGAGGTGGAGCGGCTTCGTCTTGCACGGAGCTTCGGTGGAGATGTCAAGTCATGCCTGACCGACAGGTGCTACGCTGTGTCATGCCTGGTCAGCAGGTGCTACGCACGACAGATCTTCCAGAATCTTCGCGCTTGGACGGACGAGCGCGAGGAGGTGGCGCCGTGGTGGCGTCGACGGATGGACAGATGGACGGGCTGACAAGGATGATGCGGATCTCTCTCCTGAAGATGGGTCAGCGGTCTGATGATGACGGCGGCGTCTAAAACGTGTGCATGTGTGGTGTACACTTTAGGTCTGATGTACTGGTTGTTCGTTCCAATACGTTACGTGGATGGATCGACGATGACACCGGTTTAGATTTGGGGAGTAAAAGCACTCCACATAATTGAGTTTTATAGGTGTGAGTGATGGCTTCGTGTGGTTTGATGGCCACATGCATCGCTTGATGCAGAAGCCGAGGGTTTAAACCTCCTTTTCCAAAAAGGAAAAAACAGAGGGGCGACGAGATCAGGGTTCAGAGGCTGAACGGACCCATAAGTTTTCACCTGATGGCCGATGCATCACACGAACAGAGTGGTCTACAACAGTATGACTGTTTCAGAAGTGTAACCAAATGTACAATCTCCTTGGCTACAACCAAATTTCTCTCCAACAATAAAGCAAAAAGGAAGGAATTAGACTGAAGGCTGTTACCTGCATCTACAACATTGGGTTACCAGCAGTTGAGCGGCCATGAAGTTGGGCCCAGAACTGGAAATATCACCTTTAGCATGCATCTATTCTACTGTACCACGCTGGCAACGAGTTAATAGTAGGAATATTCATTCACTAGAGCTACACATGACGGTAGGTAGCTAGAGTACTGTACGTTGCTATGCTTATTAAGTAGTACTTATTACTAGTGTGGATTGATCAACTCCTGCACTTTCTTATACAACTCAATCGGAGGGACACCCATCGCGCACGCAACCTCCACCATCTGGCTTGGGCTCAGACTGAAGAAAGATTCAATCAGATCACCATCCACGAAGTTCCGGGCTGAACTGGTCCTCCTGGCGTTACAGAATGACCGCCATTCTGCATGGCTAAGGTTACCAACACCCTTGACGAAATTCACAAGGACGGACTGCAGCTTCTCTAGGAACGCATATAGGTCATATGGAAGGGAGGCAATCACACCGATGGCGCCATTGACCGTGCCAAAGATGACTGAAGGAAACTGGCCTGTCCCCGAATCTGCGTGGTGCATAACCAGAGAACCGTGATGCAACCTATTCACCACGTCCCCCAGATGGTACTCCCCAACGGGCTCAAGGAACCCATATGGGGACTTGCACACGGTAAATAGGTTACAGCAATTGTCTGCACCAATATAAATATCATCATCCAGCATCTCAACTGCAGTAATCCAGTTTGTGTTTAAATCCCTAGCCACCTCTTCAATCGTGCCTTCTTCGTGCTGCCCAATAAGAAAACAGCAGTAACCAGTGTGATGCAGAAACGTCGGCGAACTTATTTTAGGATTCAGAGGAATTGCAGTGATCCTTAAACAAGTATCAAATGAAAAGTGTGGCTATACCTTGTATATCAGCAACGATAATGATCTCATCAAGTCTCCAACCAAGATGAAATCACCACGTGTTTGAGTATACAAAGATAATACGTGGCCATCATGGGCACACTCAAATTGTAGTACATGTGACATATCATTTCGCTGCACCCACTTGTACAATCTGATCTTCTGATTAATAGCAGCCAATAATTTCCCATTGAATGATTTAAGCGAATAGACAGCTCCTTTGGTTTCCTTCGCTTTGATTAGTTGTAACTTCCCTTCTTTAACTAAAAAAACCAGGATCCGCCCCTATGTCAGGTTGCATTGGTACCAAAACAGAGAAGTTAAGTGCAGGAGAAAATGTTGGATCAATATAGGCATAAAAAACAGTTCTAATGCTCAATGTAATTTTCTGTATTCTGCAAAACTACTCACCATTGGTTGACTACATGCACCTCCGTGTAACAAGAATTACAAACAAAGGAAAAGGAAACGCAGTATCTGTGGTTCATATTGCACAGCACCGATACTTGACAAGTGACTAGATACAAGTCATAAGAACCTAAAACTTCTACCAGAGAAGAAAAGGTAATCCACGTTGCTGAAGTTTGACATGATTCATTCCATGCAGTCAATAATAGGTACTCCCTCCGTCCTATAATATACTCTTATATTATGGGACGGAGGGAGTATGTTACTTGCTTGTCACAAGAATATGTAATAAAGAAGCAAAGAAGGAAGCCATTACTAGTTTCATCAGATGAATTCATGAGACAGTAATTCCGGATAAGGCAGTCAAAATTTACAAAGAGCATGATGTTCATTAGGCGTCAACCTGATAAAACCTTACCTTTGTGGGTTCATCTTCCATGGGCAAAACATATGCTGTTCCCACACAATAGTAGAAATTATCATCATCAGAAAATGAACAACTGATGATTGAGCAACCACATTCAAAAGCATCAAGACTATGTGTTGATAAAATCCCAAAAGTCTGATGGTCTAATAGACGAACAAAATGTGTCTCGCTCACTCCATGCATGTACTTGTTCTTGAAACTGCAGAGTGCAAGTGTTTGAGATTGTTCCTGGTGACAGATGCGGCGTGCATGCTCATTCAAGGGGATTGTGTGGATATGACGCTTTCTGGAGTAGTTAATTGCACCAATTGAAAGTTCAGCTTCTTTAGCTATCGCAATGCTGTGACAACAAGAAATAGCTTAATGCAAATCCAAGGAACTATTTTATCCAAAGAGATAAAAACAATAGGTACACACGTGCACAACATGAGGGAGGGAGGGACCTTTCTGGAAAAATAACTGTATTAAAAGGGCACACGTGGTTCATTTCTTTCAAGTTGACATAACTATAGAGTAACTTCTTGTCACTGCTGCATATGATAGTTGGCCTATCTGATGCAGCCAACACATGAGTTTTATCATGAGATAAGAATTTACAGAGGCTGATTGGTTGTGTCCCCAAGGAGACCCTGCTTCTATCTGATAGTTCACATGTACTTATGTTCAACACAAAACTAAAGAGGTGACCATCTCCAAGAGCACAGAACAAGTACGACACCTGAAAAGAAGACCAAGGAAGATATTACTGTCGGTGGTCCAATTTTCTTTCACGGAAAAGCAACATGAAGAGCATACCTCTTCAATAGTACACAGCAGAACAGAACGATGAACAACTTCACCCAAATTCTCCTTCCTGATTAGTTCAATGCCAGGGAGTGAAAATATCCTCACACTTGTATCTGTCCACATCCCAACAGCTGCAAGGGAGCTATATTGTAGATTCTCACCGATTGGGTTTATGTCAAGACAAGAAATCGCATGCTCAAGCTCTACATGCTTCACTTCCACCAACTTAGAGTTGGTAATTTCTAGGTAGATGAGATGGAAACCACCAGTTGCCAACAAAACCTGCAAGATGGCAACAATGTGTATCAAAAACTGCTACAATACCAAGGTATAAGCAATTAAAATGTTGAGGACATGCATATCATCTGAAACGTCTGAGTTTGTAGATAACACAAGTCTTATTTCATTCAGGAACTTCTACTTTATTCTGACATTGTAGCACGTACTACAATCCTAGCCATGCAAAACCCAGTCATCCACCCACCCACATACACCAATGCCTGCCCCCTGCGCCTGAACTCACACGCACATTTCAGAAGTGGAACAAAGTGCGACGATTTTTTCACGACTAGCTGCAGCATTTTTCGAGCAAGGGCATGTGTAGCACCCTAGGCTTGGGAGCAACATGATTGTGCATCAGCATTGTTAGATTTTAAGTAGGTGCTATGTACCATGCATTGCTAGATCTGAAGTAGATCCCCCAACTGATAGTAATCAGAATGTCATTACTGTAATAAGCCAACTCAATCAGGAGAGCTTCCAGGTAAACCAACAAAAAACCATTTATGTCAAGCTGTACCAAGTAATGAATAATTTATGACAATTATAATATACTCCCTCTGTTCACAAACATAAGATAACAACAACAAAGCGTTTAGTCCTAAACAAGTTGGGGTAGGCTAGAGGTGAAACCCATAAGATCTCCCGATGTTAGAGTACGTAATGGGCCTAATGGGCCCATTAGTCTTAGGGTTAATTAGGGATAAGGGTCGCTTGCTTAGGGGTCAAGTAAGCCTTGTTGGGAGTCAAGTAAACCTCTCTATATAAAGAGAGAAGATGTATCAATCTAATCAAGTAAGAATTAAGAAGGAAATCCCTTCCCTCTTGCCCGGCCGTGGGCAAAAGGCCCCCGGCCGGCCCTCTCGCACCCTCCTAGCCGCCGCTGTGGCTGCCGTGGCAGCCGCCGCACCAGGCGGCCTTCGCCGCGCTCGCCGGGCCACTGCAGCAGCCGCTGCAGCTGCCATCCATCGCCACCACCGCCCAGCCCTGGCTACAGTGGCAGCCGCCGCGCCCGGCGCTCCGCCGCAGCAGCCGCTGCAGCTACAGCAGCCACCGTCGGTCAGCTCCGGTCCCGCATCGACCGCACCGGCGGGAGTCCCGCTTCACCAAGTCCAGTCGCCGTCACCGTTTCCGTCTTGGATCGCTACCCGCCATGTGCCGGCGGCGGTGAGGCTGCAGGCTGCTGCGCGCGGCCTCCTAGCGCGTCGGCGTATGCGGGAGATACGTGGTCTGCAGCTGCCGCTCCTCCAAGTTGCCCATCGCTGCGCAAAGGACCTCGATCTCATCCACTGCGTCGGGGATCTTGGGCATGCGGTTTCCCCCACGGGCGGCGGGCATGCTGTTTTCCCCGCGGGCAGCGACCTCAAAGTCTGCGACATAGGCGGTTGGGGGGGCGCACCCCTCCTCGTCATTCTCCATCGTAAGCCCTCCACTCTTTCCTGTGCGGTGCAAACCAACAGTCGTCCGGCAGGGAGAAGGCATGGTGTCACCGATAGCAGCGCACCGCGTAGCACCACTGCATTCCGCCACCGGCCGCCGCGACGGCGCCTCTGCTGGTCACTCTTGCGACCACTTCCAGGTGGTCATACACATGCACTCCTTTTGTCCAGGTGGTGTCCATGGGATCCAGGTGGCTGTACACGTGCACGTCCGACGTATGGTGTCCACTTTTTGTTAACGGGTCCAAAATAAAACGTCCCAGTCCATTTCAGGTTGAGAATAATAAAACAAGTCGAGATGTAAAAGGCTTGTTTTTAGGTGTTAGGTTTGTGATGCGTCGAGTCATGGTTATAAGTTGGTTAGGCTGCAGCTCGAGGACAAGCTGCATGTCCAGGTGGGGTGTAGTGTTAGAGTACGTAATGGGCCTAATGGGCCCATTAGTCTTAGGGTTAATTAGAGATAAGGGTCGCTTGCTTAGGGGTCAAGTAAGCCTTGCTTGGGAGTCAAGTAAACCTCTCTATATAAAGAGAGGAGATGTATCAATCTAATCAAGCAAGAATTAAGAAGGAAATCCCTTCCCTCTTGCCCGGCCGTGGGCAAAAGGCCCCCAGCCAGCCCTCTCGCACCCTCCTTCTAGCAGCGCCATAACACCCGACCAACTCATGGTTCTGGCACATGGATAGCAGCTTCCACGCACCCCTGTCCATGGCTAGTTCTTTGGTAATACTCCAGTCCTTCAGATCTCTCTTTACGGACTCCTCCCATGTCAAGTTCGGTGTACCCCGGCCTCTTTTGACATTATCAGCACGCTTTAGCCGTCCGCTATGCACTGAAGCTTCTGGATCCTTTTCTAAAAAAACTGAAGCTTCTGGAGGCCTGTACTGAATATGCCCAAACCATCTCAGAGGATGTTGGACCAGCTTCTCTTCAATTGGTGCTACCCCAACTCTATCTCGTATATCATCATTCCGGACTCGGTCCTTCCTTGTGTGGCCACACATCTATCTCAACATGCACATTTCCACCGCACCTAACTATTGCACATGTCGCCTTTTAGTCGGCAAACACTCAGCGCCATACAACATTGCGGGTCGAACCGTCGTCCTATAAAACTTGCCTTTTAGCTTTTGTGGCACTCTCTTATCATACAGAATGCTAGAAGCTTGGCGCCACTTCATCCATCCGGCTTTGATTCGATGGTTCACATCTTCATCGATATCCCCATCCTTCTGCAGCATTGACTCCAAATATCGAAAGGTGTCCTTCTAAGGCACCACCTGCCCATCAAGGCTAACCTCCTCCTCCTCGTGCCTAGCAGTACTGAAACTGCACCTCATGTACTCGGTGTAGTTCTACTATAAGTCTAAAACTTTTCGATTCCAAGGTTTGTCTCCAAAGCTCTAACTTCCTATTGACCCTCGTCCGACTATCATTGACTAGCACCACATCATCAGCAAAGAGCATACACCATGGGATATCTCCTTGTATATCCCTTGTGACCTCATCCATCACCAAAGCAAAAAAGATAAGGGCTCAAAGCTGACCCCTGGTGCAGTCCTATTTTAATTGGGAAGTCATAGACATAAGATGTTTTGGATATTTCAATATAAACTACATAGTGACTGAAATGAGCGAACAAACACACTAAAACATGTCTATATACATCCAATTAACAAGAACGTTAGAACATCTTGTATTTGTGAACGAATGGAGTACTTCATAACTGTCGTTGCAGTGATAGACATAACATTTCGTAAATTAACTTAGTATAAAGAAATAACTTTTTTTTAAATACGTTCTGATCAGCTTCCACCCAGCTTGTGACTGACTATCATGCTCACTGAGCCACATATAAATTTAGATACTGAAACCGGCTTGTTTCCCTACGGTAATCGGTTTGGCATCAGTATCCTGAGTTTCTGCGAACATTGTGAATGAATTAGTTTAAAAATAGAAGTACATGAAACTAAAGTAATGTTATGTGGATACTGGATATACAGTTTGCAATCTCACGTCATACGTCACAATAGTTAGCAATAATATGCAGACTTCAAAACAGAGATGTTAATAATTAGAGTACTATCACAAAGATGTATAAATTGGAAAATATTATCCGATGTGAGGATGCATGTGTAGCTTAGAGCCACATTTTGAGTGGCAAGGTGGATGTATTTTCCAACTCAATGATCATCGCGATAGTACCAAGAAATATCACCCAAAGAGATGCCAACCTGGCACGCATTAGCTGCTGCAACATTGACTGGAAATCCTGTTGGTGCAAACCATTGATCCAGTAAATCTCGAGAAGTAGAGCTGACTAATCTGACAGATTGCGCAGTAACCTACCATCAAGATTACATGTTTTAACAAGTGTGGGAAGAAAACCACAGAAATGGCTAAAACTAAAAGCAAGTATCCAAATGTAGACAAAGAAAAATACAGATGAGTAAAAAGGGGAGAACCTGTATAAGCTGATTGTGGATGGCACTTTCGCAGACCAGAGTCTGTGTTTCTGAATTAAATCCTTCTATAGGTGTTTCTACCAATTTGTTTTCCTTATTGATTGCCAAGAAGCGTGTCTCGTTTATAAAGGTCACAACCAAGAATATGTCATATGGATCGTTCGATGAACATTTTAAAGACCATAGTCCTTTCATGCCATGGAGTTGTAATGAAGCCTGGTTACACATGAAGATACATCTTAAGATTTCAATAGTGTATCTCAGAGTTCAAGACAGCATGGATGAAGTATAAAAGGAAAATTTCAGACCTGGTCAGTAATTACTATTTCATTACGAATTATCCGAATTGAACCATCCTTGTGTGCACCCGAACAAGTAATCACCTGACCTTGTCCTCGCCTTTCAAAATCAACCACACACAAGTCTACAATTGGTCCAGTGTTTATATATTGTTCGAGAATTTCAACAAATGAACCTCTAGCATCAGCTTGAGTATTCAATTTTAGAAGCTGTTAAGAACAATAGCTTGTTTAGGCACAAACTTATAATGCCACTAGAAATAAAGGTTGGAATGGAAAAAACTCCAGAATATTCACATGGTTGGAACAGCAAAGTCAAACATGAAGATGCAGTCATACAGTCTGTCTGTCCCCGCGTGTATGGGCACATGCACATGTTTTGGGAGTTTATTTAGAGGTAACAGTACAGCAAATCATGAATGACACCCACTATGACACAATGTCAGATCTATAAGAGTAATACACTAGGAAGAGTAAATAACAACTGCAATTCAAGCTGATGTCACCTACCTGTGAGTCCCCAAATCGTGAACCAACATAAAAGAAACCACTGCCAACATATGATATTGTTGAGGCAATTGACGTCTCCCCAATGAAGTGACTTTTTAAACCAGTCACTCTAGATGCCACCATAGCATAGACAAAGGAAATTTAAGAGGCGATTAATTTAGTACTGGAGTCTAGAAGCCAGTTTAAATGCAATAGATGGATACCTTCCCGATTCATGGGTAATTGTAAGCAAATGCAGAGCACCAGTGTTGTCTCCATATAAATAGCGAGAACCGCACTGGTCAACCCGCCTAACAGCTCTAATGATGGACTGCACAAGAAATGATGTAGCAATTATAAACCGTTACCAGAATGAAAATGTTATACACAAATAATAGTTCATGCCAAAACAGAAGAGCACTACTGCCAGAGTCTTACTTGCTTTATTGATAGAGATTTAGTAGTTTCGGAACTGCAGTAAACTATTGTGTCCTCACCAACTATTATGACACCACCCAGTGGTACAGGTATTAACAGACGAGCACTGTGGTCTAAATTGTTCTGAGACCAAGAACCTTCGACTTTTTGTCCTCCAACTCAATTTCGTATGTCTTAACATGTCTGGCATCTTTGTTGTCCTGCAGTGTAATATGGAAATAAGAATCATTTGATGACTATCATGGCTGAATTACAACAACAAAATGCAAATCAAGAAAATCAAAAAGGGAGACGTAGCATTAGAAAAACTGAAGGCATGTGTTTTTTATGTTACATAGAAACCATTACTTTACAGCAGTCGAAAATTTTCATGTGGTAAAGATAGGGATCAATCAACAAAACATACTGTGTACAACTACTTTAACAAGAGCATAAAGTAACATAGTTATATGTTTGCATACTAGGAGTCAACTGGATGGAGTCCACTGTGAATATAGGACATAATACATTCTTGTGCAAAAGTGAAAAAGGAGTATACCTGGTAAAGAACCACTACTGTAGGGTTTTCACAACGATAAAGAAACTTGATGTCCAACACTACAAGTTCTTCAAGCCTGACACATCCAGAACGAAAAGCTGATAAGGTGTACAATAACATGCTTACCTAGTTATAGGCAAAATAACAGTTTTAACAATTCTCTACTAAACTTAAAAAATCATCATAACCTTAAAGAAACATAAAACCGAAAAAGGCTAACTCTTCTATAAGGTACTAATGCCATAAACTGGCATGGTGGCACAGTGATCCAGCAATCCTTAATCAATCATTTCAAAATACCTATCATACTATAGCCTATAGCGTACCAACTTTCCGGAGTAAAAACGAAACAGGAAGGTAATATATACATGATGTGGCCCGTCTAAGAAAAACAGTTTTATAGGAGCTGGTTGGGTTGCTCGAATTGGATGGTATAAAAAGAATGTGTTAGTTTCGTTTGGTAGCATAACATGATGAGTGGTGGTCGTACTGTCATAGAATCATATGACAGTTCACTACTTCATCCACATTCCAGGTAATGTATATGATCTATCCATTTCTAACTGTAAGTGAATTGGTAACTATGTACAACTACAGTACCTGATGTTCAATGCTTGTATAACCTGGCAACAGCCAACAAACTCATTTATTTCTTTTTTCACAATGTAGCTTTTCTTTTATCTTTCCTTGAGCTAGGATCTGAAGCCAGGCGAAGCACTTCAGTCTATGGTCTACCAAGTCTACACTACCAAGAACACATCCTGGTGGTACATTTCTCCATTTATCAAAGTTTGATACAGTAATTTGTTTCTTCAGCGACTTGAACTATAGAACAGCCTCGAGGAACAACACTGAAAAACTCAACAAAACAAAAAGTGTATAGATAACTTACCTTAAATAAGCCATCATATAGGTGAAGACCAATCAGTCGATAGTGATGATCAATAATTCCAATCCACATTTTAAGTAATACAATTAAATCATGAATTCTGGCATAATAGGGGTATCTTAGAGATTATTTCACAGAGAACATCACTGTACTAGGGTTTCTCAGCAAAAAGTGTTCAACCAGTTAGTTAACAAGAACTACATTCTGTACAGGACTCGTAATAGAAAATAATGTTTCCGATTAGTAAAACACCTCATATCTCTGTACATGTACAAGTCGAGAGAATCACATTACCTGTCCATTGTCAGTAGGGCGCCCCAAAAATTCAGAAGCATCTCCCTCAGATCTGCATATTCAAACTGTTTAGTTCCTGATTGACAGAAAACTGAGAAAAAGATTTCACCAACTTGCAAGATGATATTGCTGTAACAGCAAGTGGCAACATATATCGAGATGGACAACTTCATAAGACAAACAACTAACATAGAAAAACATTTCCCAGGTTCACCAGAAGGTCCTGAAAACTAAGAAGAAACTTTGGATGCCATATATCTGTAAGGTGTGAAATATATAACTCCTGCTAAGCTAAGTATGGTTAGGGGCTTAGGGGAAGGATATATTTTTAAACTAGTTTCAGTTGAGTTCTATGAAAAGCTAAAGAGAGTGGTTCGGCTGGATTGACCTTCAGGTCATGCCTGTTATATAAGTTTCTTAGAATACCTAACCAACAACTCCAGGATCTGAAATATAGCATGCTAGTATATACATATTACACTAATCTACAAATGAATGGACTTAAGATAAGCACCAACTTTGATAATTGCTTTCTATGTTCAGAATGTGATGAATGAAGAAGGCCTAAACTTTGTAAGAAGTTCTGACTTTCTTCCATCCCACTGAAGAACACAATATCTATATCTTTCCATACCAATGAAAAGAAAATCTTGAGTTTCACTCTGGGAATGAAAAAGAGACGAGCTTAAGATTATAAAACACAAATACTTCCTTAAGATAAGAAGCAACTTTCAACCAGAGAAACAGAAAATAAACTCACACGAGAACGGTAGAGCTCAAGTGTTGCAACTGTTCCATACAAAGGTACGTCAAGCATAAGCTGGCAACCAGAGAAAATATCTTTTAGTTACAGAATCTCAAGTAGTTCACAAATAAGAAAATTATTAGATCAAAGCATGTCAATGTAATTTATTTGAAAAAAAATAGCCACCAAATACTCCCTCCATTCCACAATGTAGTGCCTATAGATTTTTGTGGAAGTCAAACTTTGCTAACTTTGACCAAATGTATAGAGGAAACAGTCTAAATCTACAATACCAACCATGTACATTTTGAAAATATAACTCATGATATATCCAATGATGTGCATTTGGTATTATACATGTACCTACTTTTCTCTATAAATATGGTCAAAGTTTGTAATGTTTGACTTTTGCAAAAATCTATAGGCACTACATTATGGAACGGAGGGAGTAACTCTTAATAGCACATATGATGCAACAGAAGAAATTGACATATTCCATGGAGGCAAATGTCTCTGACCTGAAGGCCATGAGGAGTAAGCATATAAATCTCGATATGGTTACATTTCCTGAAAGTTTGTTGTGCAGGCAGGCGTCAGCAAATATTTAAATAAAACCTGACAGTTTACTTTGTTTCTGTTTGAAGGGCGGCAAATCCACTAATAAAGTAGTAAAATATAAGCAAACAAGGTACTGCTAACACACAGATTTACATATATCACCTTAGCATTAACGATAATGTAACCTTCTTGAGAGACATTACAATTTACAGCATCACTATTACAATTACAACATCAATATTACAACCACAAGTAGCTTTGTTGCAATGTAGACATCAATCGCCTTTCCTTTTTTCCTTTTTTGAAGGACGCTAAATCCACTAATCAAGTAAAAGATAACAAGGTACTGCTTTTGTTTTGCAAAAGAAAGAAGGTACTGTTAACACACAGATTTACGTATATCACCTTAGCATTCACGATATTGTAACCTTCTTCAGAGGCATTACAACTTACAGCATCACTATTACAACCATAAGTAGCTTGTTGGTTTGCAGACATCAATC
>NC_041385.1:393346092-393354979 GCF_002162155.2 Triticum dicoccoides | reverse complement strand
CATCAGTAGTAGTAATGCCTTCCGCTTGCAAACAAGGATACATGACAGGATAATGCAGGCCTTCCACCCCAGGATGATTAAAAGACACCAACAAACTTGACGATTCCTAGAAAACAACCAGTCGCCCAAAAATCAGCACATTAATTAGGAATTCCCTATCCACGACCAATTCTATACCTCGCTTATGCAGTTCAGGATACCGAAACAAACCCTTGAATGGGGCTTTGATTTTTGTACGCCCGACGGCCCGAGTCAAATTTCAAAGAGAAAGTATCAACCTATCCAAAATGCACCTTAGTATTTCACAAGCAAATAGTATTTTCTCATAACTAGAACTAAATTGAGAGCAAATCCATCTGGGTGGGGTACGATCATGCTAGTACGAAAGCAGATAAGCATCGATGGTGGGCTAGGGTTTTAGCCGAGCAAACAAAAACTCTAGGCACCACCACGCGATCCTCGCAACTTTCGCGACCGCCGAAACCGGAAGAGCAGGGAATGCGCGGAGAAGGAGAAATGCATTGGTGGTGCTTACGCGACGATGAGGTTGAGTTGGTGGGGCGCGGTGAAGTTGCCGACGCAGGAGTGGGAGACGGCAGTGGGCTTGTGCGCCGTCACCACGTAATTCCATGCCCTCATCGTCCCCGACCGGCAGCAGAAGCAGCGGCGGCGGACGCTTCGCGCGGCCGCGCCGGAGGAGAGCGAGGAGCGAGGAGCGAGGAGAGCGAGACCAGAGAGAGAGAGGTGTGGAGGAGGTGGTGGGAGTTGGGGGACTCGGCCGGGATTTTTCTGGGCACGAGGACCGACGTCAACGGCCCGTAATTGACAAGGCACGAGGCCCGGGCCGCCCGGCTAGCGAGCGCTGAACCCGTAATCGAAATCTTTTTTCTTCTTTTTTGCGGGAACGAGCAGTCCAAATCTACCCAGACCACTCTCATCTCCTTTGTGGTTATCCCTAAAAAAATCTCCTTTGTGGTTACCTTTAGAAAAAACTTCTCCGTATGCACGACACTTGCCATGACCTATGGGTTTTATGTTTTTTATATTTATTTTTAAAAACATTTTATCTCTTAAATCGTGCGTCCAAATAATGAATTGTTTTCAATGTTGCGTTTTTCGCGTCAAGATTTTTAGAACTTGATCTCATGTCAATAGGTTTGGATGAAACTCTCTTTTTTCCCAAAAACCGAGAACCGAAAAAATAAAAAATAAAAAAATGAAACTAAAAAAGAAAACAAAACAAAATTAGAAACCAAAAAAACAAAAAGCAAAAAATCCAGAAAGAAAAACAAAAGCATAATTGTGCTTCACACGAAAGCACATTTGTGCATTTTTCATATTCGGAAAGTAGAGTTGTGTTTCACCGAGAACACAACCGTGATTTTCATTTTTCGGCAAGCAGGGTTGTGGGAAGTGCAGTTGTGCTTCACCGTGAAGTACAACGGTGCTTTTTACTTTTTGAGAAGCACAACTATGTTTCACGCGGAAGCACAACTATGATTCGTCATGAAGCATATAGCTATGCTTTTCACACGATGTTCTCCACGCGTAGAAAACAGGAAACCACCGTAAAAAAAAGGGGAAAACACTTTTAAAAAGCTAGTAAAAAGCAAGCAAAATCTGAACACCCAACTACTTAACAACTCATGCAGAAAAAAATAAAAAAATTGTGCTCCCTTATTTGTACCCGGTGCACGACACATCTTTTTTAATCTAACGCGTGACACGTGATGGTGGCTTGGTGGCTGGACGCACCATTTGGCAGCGGTCTGTGCGCCCTGGAGGGACCGCTAAAAGCCCAAGCCAGAGGGTACCCTCTAGTTGCTCCCTTGGACAATTACAATCATATTTGACATTCAATCACAACCATATTTGGCACTCATGTACCTTAAGAAGATTGATCGCATTATTTAGCGTTTATTTGAAAAATGTGATCCTTTTCTACAAAAATTATCGTATGTTATTTTTTCATCGTGTATCTGAAAATATAAATCGTTTATTAAAAAAATGATTATTTTTTCAAACAAAAATCATCATTGTACTAAAATATTTGTCATGTATGTATAGACTACTCATTGTTTATTTTAAATTTATAATATTAATTTTTATCTTTCTTTTATTTGACCTTTTTAAGTCATGATGACCATATTTATTACATGGTGAACATTTTATGAATACACAGTGACCATTTTCCAATATATGATAAAAGATTTTAAATTATAATATAAGTAATTTTTATTCACATAATGAATGGCTTTTAAATACACGATGATCAGTTTTAAAATGTGTCGCAAACATTTTCTTAATACACAACGCATATTATTTTTAAAGTTGTTCACAGATCTACAAACAATTCATGCAATAAAAAAATGTACAAATGCATTTTTTAAATGTTCATGTAATTTCAGGAAGATGTTCACCCTTGTAAGAAACGTGTTCATGTAATTTTCAAAAAAGTGCTTGCGTATTTAAAAAATGAATGTGTATTTATCAGCAAATGTTATATAGTTTTCCAAAGTCTTGTTAGAAAAATAATTGTTCATATATACGCACATATCGAATATAGGTTCATGTCTTTTTATGAAATGGTCATAGGTTAAAAAAAGATGTTCATGTATCACATTAAAAATAAAAACAAAAAAGGCAAGAGGAACATCAAACAAAATAGAAAAAAAAACAGTTTGTTGTTTCGTTCATGTTGGAGGGAACGGTCGCTAGAAGAAAACGTAAAGGCTAATGTTTCTATCCGGCCGACTGACCGAAGCACGTGTCGGTCGCATGAACGACGTCGGATTCCACCCAGTCGTGTGTTGCCCTTTGCTTTCTTTTTTCCCAGCCTTATCTTCTTCCCTAACCTTTCGCTCCATAAGCACAGCTCATTCTCCATTTTTCCGAGACTTGCTGCTCGCTGCCGCTCCACTCCTCGATCTTCAAACCCGTCGGGGATGTGTTGGGCGACGCTGCTGCTGCAGGCCAACCACCGCCACCTGTTGTTAGGGCGAGTCACCGCGGGCAGATAAACAACCACAACAAGCGCCTCCTTTCCTCTCCCTCTGGGAAACCCTCACCTCTAGCACACACGAGCTACAACGGCGTTGGGGACACATGCTGCAACGGTGACGGACGGGTGCTGGAATGGAGACTCGACATGCTGGGACTGCAGGCTCCTTTGTGCAGCGACCAGCAGCGAGTGTTGGCGCACGACCGCGAGGTGATGCTGGAACCACCGTAAACAGTATTGCAACCGTTGACAAAAAAGCTTCGGCCGACAATAGAGAAAGCTTCAATTGGTCACTAACCAACCGGAAAAAGCTTCAACCGGGGCATTGCTCAACGAAAAAAGTTGCATCAGTTGACCGAACAAGCTTCGACCATAGATGAAAAAATGTTCAACCAACAAGAGAGAAAGCTCAACGGGCCACCGTACAACCGGAAAAGTTGCAACCGTTCACAGAGAAAGCTTCAACCGTAGGTGAAAAAAGCTTCAAACCAGCGAGTGGCGTCGGGAAAAGCAGTGGGGCGAGCCGACGATGCACATGATGATGATTTGCACCCACGTGCTACGAAGGTAGTGAGCCAACGAGCTCAGTCGATTGGCGGAGAGGGGTTAGAAACATCAACAACCCAACAACCATGCACGAAAAAGGTTTAGCCATTCTGCTATTTATACTCAACTAAATTTACATCTATACAATCATTAAATGTTATACATTATATGCATATATTATTTTTGTTTAGTTCTTTTTTTAATGTTTGTATAACCAAATATGATTTAAATATATTGCAACTAGCATATCATCTCTCGTCGCAAAAGTTTTCGCCCCGCTTCCATCTCAATGGCTTGGCGGCAAGCTGAATTACGGCTGAGGTGTCTCTACGACCGACGGTAGGAGATCCAACGCTGACATCGTAACACATCGCCCCCCATAACATTTTTTGTGGCTCAGCTTGTATCTCGTGGCCCTCGGGGCCATCCCAAAGATAAGCCGCTGCTAACCAGCGGCCACGTTCCAGTTTTACGTACAACAAAAGCCGAGAAAGCAGACAAGTCAAAAAATAACCAGTGTTTCGCATCAGTAGAGGAAGAAGAGAGCAGGGAAAGAGGAGGGAGAAATGGCTGCAATATCAGCAGCAATCTCCGGCTGGTGCTCTTCGTCCTGTCTGTCCCAGTTCCAGCGGGGCCTACCGTCCCCCGCAAGGAGAAGGCACTTCAAGGTCACGGCTATGGCTCCCAAGAACAAGGTAATCGGATTTGTGACCCCAGCTCTGTGAATTCTCTTGTTGCCAAGATCCAATTTCGTGTCCATGTTCAGTTCCACCGCATGCTCTAGTAGTATCTTAAAAATTGGTCTTGAAGGTGAACAAGTACGACGATGGGTGGTCCAAGCAGTGGTTCGGCGCGGGGATCTTCGCGGAGGGGAGCGAGGAGGCGTCGGTGGACGTGTTCAAGAAGCTGGAGAAGCGCAAGGTGCTGAGCAGCGTGGAGAAGGCGGGGCTGCTGTCCAAGGCGGAGGAGCTCGGCGTCACGCTCTCCTCGCTGGAGAAGCTCGGACTGCTCTCCAAGGCCGAGGACCTGGGACTCCTCAGCCTCGTCGAGAGCGCAGCCACGGTGTCCCCGGCCGTGCTCGCATCGCTGTCGCTGCCGCTGCTCGTCGCCTCCATCGCCACGGTCGTCTTCGTGCCGGACGACTCCACCCTGCTGGTGACTGTCCAGACGGTCGTCGCTACGTTGTTCGCGGCCGTCGCTGCCGGGCTGTTCGTCGGCTCCGTCGTGCTCGACGGACTGCAGGACGATTAGCGCCTTCACTCCGTTAATGTTTGTTTTGTAGTAGGATAGACCACCAGTCGACCACTGCTACTACGAATAATAGTGAGTTATGTGCGTTCAAGGGCCTCGTATTTGCTATTTCATTGCCCCACTACTGATTACTAGTATAATGCCCGTGATTTGCCACGGGCCTTTAAATATCTTTTGTAATTGCAAGTAATGTGTAGAAAAGACAACCTCTAACAATCAGAAAGTAATCAAAATCCACTACATTTACTATGCAATTTGATGATGTATACACAGAGAGCAAATTCAAAGAATTAGCTTCGGGATAGGGGAGGCTTGCCCCTATCAAATTCGGAGTAAAAGATGGGAGGTCTGCCCACTTTTGGCTTGATCACTGGATAGAGGAGGGGGAGTTATTTACCCAAAACCACCACATTATGGGCTAGGGTAACAGATCAGTACCACATTTGAGGCAGGACACAAAAAACCACCAACAATGGGGCTAATCTGTAACGTGGAGCACTGACGCTGCGTTTTAGCCCAGAAACAGCGAATCCGACAGGTGGGTCCCGCCTGTCGGGCTGACGTGGCAAATACCAAGCACACAAAAAAACTTTGACTAGCTGAGGTGGCAGATGAGCCGCGGGTCCCGTTGACTACATGGTCATCTTCATCCCATCTCTATTTCTATGGAGCATTGTGTCGAGCAGCTTGTGCGCGGCGAGCCATCTCTGCCGATGCAAGTCGAGAGCTCCATGGGCAAGGCGAAGGGGAAGCAGCGGCAGGACGAGTACTACCACCTCGCCAAGGAGCAGGGCTACCGGAGCCGCGCGGCCTTCAAGCTGCAGCAGCTCGACGACCGCTTCCGGTTCCACCCGCCGACGCGCGGCGTGCTCGACCTCTGCGCGGCACCGGGGGGCTGGATGCAGGTTGCCGTCGCCCGTGCCCCCGCCAGCGCCTTCGTGGTCGGCGTCGACCTCGTGCCCATCCGCCCCATCCACGGCGTGCGCCGTGCTCGACCTCTGCGCGGCGCCGGGGGGCTGGATGCAGGTGGCCATCGCCCGTGCCCCCGCCGGCGCCTTCGTCGTCGGCGTCGACATCGTGCCCATCCGCCCCGTCCGCGGCGCGCGCCGTGCTCGACCTCTGCGCGGCGCCGGGGGGCTGGATGCAGGTGGTCGTCGCCCGTGCCCCCGTCGGCGCCTTCGTCGTCGGCGTGGACCTCATGCCCATCCGCCCCGTCCGCGGCGCGCACTCCCTCACGGAGGACATCACCACCACCAAGTGTCGCTCCGCCGTGCGGAGGCTCATGGACTCCAAGGGGGTCACCACCTTCGACGTCGTGCTTCACGACGGCTCGCCCAACGTTGGCGGCGCGTGGGCGACGGCCACATGCATCCAGCCCCCTGGCGCGAGAAGAGAGGAGAGAGAGAGGAGAAAGAGACTAGTCAACCTGCCCGCGTGGAAGTTTTTTTTCCCACATCATCCCGACAGGCAGGCCCCACCCGCCGGTTTCGCTGTTTTCTGGGCTAAAACGCAGCGTCAGTGCTCCGCGTTACAGATTAGCCCCATTGTTGGTGGTTTTTTGTGCCCTGCCTCAAATGTGGTACTGATCTGTTACCCTAGCCCATAATGTGGTGGTTTTGGGTAAAAGAACTCGGGGAGGGGTCCCTTAAACACAGATTCCCATGACTCTTTGTCATTAGGCACAATCCAAAAGAAGTG
Organism: Triticum dicoccoides; assembly: GCF_002162155.2. Lineage (NCBI taxonomy): Eukaryota > Viridiplantae > Streptophyta > Magnoliopsida > Poales > Poaceae > Triticum > Triticum dicoccoides. The sequence goes on along the minus strand of NC_041385.1, from coordinate 393,348,483 downwards.
GAGGTCAAGGTGGATGACAAATGGACTACCTTGTTCTAGCAATCGTTTGGGCCCTTGGAAGTGGTGGATTGGGACCTCCTCTAGGATGAGCTAGCCGGAGTGAGGTTAACCAACGGGGACGACAACATTTCTTGGAAGTTGGAACCTTTGGGCCAATTTTCCATAGGATTCCTATACAAAGAAATTTTTAAGACGGATACACAAGGTGGGGTGATGGATATCTAGAAGATGAAGATTTCTTCCAAAATAAATAAAAATTGTTTGGCAAGTTGCCAGGAACCGAATTTGTAGTGGTGATCAAGTGATCAAAGGGAAAGGGACAGAAGACAGCAAGTGTACTTGTTGCGGCCAAGATGGAACTTGCGAACATATCCTATTTAGATGCATCATTGCAAGGTTTATTTGGAGTGTCATTAGGGAGACCACACGGTGTATCTCGAATTGCATGCGGGGTGTGTGTGTGTGTGTGCGTGTGTGTGTGTGTGTGGGCGGGGGGGTGTGCTAATTCACACCATCTTCTTATGGGCAGGGCCGACTCTATGTTTCAGAAGGCCCTAGGGCGAACTCGGCAACATAGGGCCCTAAGTCCTAAGACCGTATATATGTGTGTATGTGTGTGCGTGATACACAAACAAATATATCTAACTCAATTTTCATAATATTAAGAGTAAACTTTCAAACATACATTTTTAGTTTGAGATGGCTATAATAATTGTTGGAACCTTGGACAATGCCATATTACGACAGAAAGACTAAAAGATAGCAAAATGAAACTGACACGATTACCTCAAATAAGAACCCTTCTCTAATTGAATTTCCATATTGCTTTCTTTTACTTTTCTCCTTTTTTGAGCACCCAAAAAATGCTTCTTAGGGAACATTGTAAGACAAGCTAATGTCCTAAAATTATGAAGAAAAGAGCATACAAAAAATTGCAAACCTATACATCGAACCCTAATCTTTTTTTTGCAAGAAAGCTTCGATCTATTCATCAATCTTGGTAGTACAACAAACACCAGAAATAATAAAAATTACATCCAGATACGTAGACCACCTAGTGACGACTACAAGCCTTGAAGCGAGCAAAAGGCGTGTCGTCGTCATCGCCCCTCCCTTTTTGGAGTCGGGCGAAACTTGTTTTAGTAGATAGACGGGAAGTCGTCGTGTTAAGACCTCATAGGACAAGTGCACTAGAACAACAACCGCCATGGATGAAGAGTAGTTTAGATCGGAAGGATCCAACCTGAAAACACACGAATATAGACGAATGACGACCAGATCCGAGAAGATCCACCAAAGACAGATCCACCGGAGACACACCTCCACACACCCACCAACGATGCTAAAAGAATCACCGGGACGGGGGCTACGTGGTGAGAACATGGGTGCTTCACTTTTTTTGAGTCACTGGGTGCTTCGCGTATCACTAGAAATCAGGCTAAGGGAATTCGGCCCACATCGTTCTTTTTCCCCTAACCATTTTATTTGCCGGGCTATATCATCAGATCATGGGCCCCTAGGCCTGCTTCTTGGGCCATTGCCTCTCTAGCCATACACCAGGGCCGGCCCAGCTTATGGGGACCCATGGACGAGATAGATGAATAGTTTGGATTGGTTTTGCGGCGATTGCTTAGACCTTGTGGACGACCTGCAACAAAGCTTTAATAGAGGGATGATCTATAAAATAAAACACTCGGTTGACCGTGTGCACAAAATTGTGATTCTACTGCAACTTTGGAAACCGCTTGGACGACTGCGGGACCGACCTCATCTTGGCTGCTTGATCAACACCCTCCCGGACAAGTGTTGGAGCCTTCGCAACACATTATGACGAAACAACATTGGCTAGCGAGCCATCCTCGCCGTGAAGTGGTGTCGGAGCCACCTTCGATTCTTGCGTCTTGCTTGCTTAGTTGTGCTTTATACCGCTTCTTAGTAGTTTCTTCTTTGAGGAATGCTTCTTAGTAGCTGTTAGCCTCCATGTGCGTCGCGTCACTATGATTCGGTCCTATGGGCCTTGTAATAATTTAGACTTATTCTTGGTTATCTCTTTGGTGTAATAAACCGTAAAGCTTATGTTTAGATAGGCAAGCGCCTTTTATCTGGAAAAAAATTAGCTTCAGTTTCTAATTTGTTAGTCTATTATCTAAAAATGATTCTTAGGCCTGCATAACATCCTTATCTCATCGCATAAGTTGCTCGTTTCTCATTTTCTTGAAAGAAAAAAACCTTTTTTTTTTGAGACAAGAAAGAAAAAAAAGCCTAACATGGTAAGGTTGTATGATTGTTACCTGTTTTCTTTTCACCTACATGGCCTTTTCTCACTGCATCGTAGCACAGGGCCTCGTTCCTCTCACTCCCTCACAACAGGTTGTTGCTCTCGCTTTCTTA
>NC_041385.1:393338350-393345858 GCF_002162155.2 Triticum dicoccoides | reverse complement strand
CCGCCGCCTCCCCTTCCATTTAAGGCGTCGCCGTCCACCCTCTCCCAGCCACGGCGTCGCCAGCATCCTTCTCTCCCCGACAACTGCTCGCGCGGCTGCGTCGGGACCTCGGGCACATCGACGTGGCGCGGGCGAGGAGTGTTGACATGGATTTTGACCAAGATAAATAAATGTATAAAATATAACTTCAAAACAGCAAAAATAAAACATTCGATAATGAAAAGAATTAATTTAAAGAAATCAATCAACAACTCAATCAACCAAGACATCGACGACCGGCAGCTCCAACTTTGTTGATGTACATTGCAAGAGAAAGTTGCAAGCCTCACAACGACCTAGTCCATCGCAATCTCTGGAGAGCACCGTCCGTTGAAACCGCCGTCATGGAATCATCGTTGTCGCGGGGGCCCCGCCGCGCGCAGCTCCGACTTCTCTGTCGTAGCGAGAAACAAACATAGGCGCATCCATTGATGCACTGGACCGTTGGGATCAGGAGGATTACCTGCGACCAACTTTGCATGTCCACCCTAGGGAAAGCGCGAAGGGAAATTAGTCTTCAAGATGACGACCACAAGGGAAAAGCGACTCGGGAACGACGCCATCAGCCGACCCTGCTACAGCAGCGCAAAAGGCTTTCACCCAAAGCCAAACCTCAAAGACGGACAAGGCCGGAGAGTACCATGACGACCCTGTGGGAAGGAGGAACAACACCCACGGGCGCCGCGCCGTCGGCGTTGGCCATCGAAATATCACGGCATATTAACAGAATGCATAGACAATATAATTGGTGACTAAAGAAAATTTAGCATCAATTAAATCTTTAGCTAGCACGAGCATGCGTTATGTGCTAATGCATGCAGGCTAGGCAGCGTACATGCATGAACGTATGTGGCGTGGCTCTCACAACCAATAATAATTTTTTTAGCAAATCAACACAGTTACCATGCATATGCAAAAGCTGCTCCGATTAAATAATCAAAGTAAGAAGCCCAAACGTTGTCTTGTAGCAGAGCCCACCTTAAGTAGTGTTTAATTAAGCAAATTGATTAAACTAATTGGGCCAAGGCCATGTGCGCTCCAGCCCATGTCCCATCAATCAACAACTCAGTGAGACCAAGTCTCGAGCACTCTATTTCCTGCCCACGTTCTACCAGCAAGCCACGCTCCTGCTCCCACGTTCTGCAAGACGTGCAGATTGAGTCCTTGGCGCGTGCGGCAGCCTCCAAGGGTCAGTGCTACACACCTGCCTCTATATATATCAGGCAGTCAGACTGCTCTAGGGTCGGCCCGGAGTTCGTTCATTTCCTCTGTCAAAAATCATACACACACAGTAGCGAAGGAGGCAGGCGTGTAGGAGGTTTGAAAGGTGAGATTCAATGGCTCTCCTCTAGCCTCTGTTTTGGTCTTTGTGATACAGGCCAGGGGGCTTTTTTCTTCTTCTTCTCCTGAATCTCTAGCCCTTGATCCGGCCATCACGGTATAAATCAAGGGGCATGTTTCATCTTCCGAAAATTCTTGTTCTTGGTTCGGCCATCGCGGTACAAATCAAGGAGCATATTTCATCTCCTCAAAATTCTTGCCTTAGTCTGGCCGTTGCGGTACAGACTAAGGTGTATGTTTAATCTCTCTCAAAATTTTGCCTTTGATTTGGCCATTTTGGCATAGACTAAAGAGTATGTTGCATCCATCTCAAGATTTTGTCCTTGGTTCGGCCATCGCGGTACAAACTAAGGAGCATGTTATATCTACTCCAAACTTTCGCCTTTGGCTTGGCCATCGAGGTACGAGTCAAGGAGCGTGCATGGTTCTTGTAAGCACGGTTCCTTTAAATGTGGCGTGCACTTCGTCCCATTGATCTCCGTCTTGGTTCGGTCCCTTTAGCTATACAAGCCAAGATGAACGCCTCGTTCCTTGGTTTTGGTCTCTATACGTTGATACAAACCAAGAGAGTGTCATAGGTGCGAAAACCTCATAAAAAATTGCCTTAATTTGGTCATCATAAAAAAATGGATAGGACTAAGTTGGAATGAAATTACGGAGGCACTAAACTGAACTCATGATAATCTCTTGTTTGGTTGCGCTGCGGGCATTATGTGTCACAGTAGTTGCAATACAAACAAGAGCATAAAAATATATCCCCTCACTTGGTTATGCTGCATGCGGGCATTATCTTAATGCCACGCGGTGTTAATAGTAATACGAGCAGGGCAAAACTTAATTAAAAAATGTGTTCATGTTACACACCAAAAAACCAAAATCATGCAAGATGAATGATAAAACATGTTGCATCATAAAAAACCAATCTTACTTGGTTGCGCTACACGTGGGCATTATCATATTGCTACATGGTGCTAGTAGTAATACAAGTAAGAGAAAATTAAACAAAGTATTCAGGCCACATATTTGGTCCAAAGTCAAATAATACATGTCATGAAATGCTCCAATGCTATAAGAGCCTAAACTATTAGCATCGTCATAAATGGATATCAAAAACTCACTTTACTTGGGTTATGCTACACACTAGCGCCAATACCATGGGAGGTACAAACATAATCAAAAATGATAGATGTCATACGACTCATGCAACACCATAATTGCTCCACAAACCTTTGCTTGGTTACACTATACGCGGGCACTACCTTAGTGCCATGCGGTGTTAGTAGTAATACAGGTAAAGCAGAACTTAATAAAAAATAAGTTCACTCCACATCCACAAATGCATACAAAATTCATGCAAAATACATGATATGACATATTTCATGTAGCCCACATAGGCTTTAAACAAATAAAAAAAATATCATGAACAAACTCCATTTGGGTCAAGCTATACGTGCGTGTCATATCATTGCACCGCGTGCTTAGTTTTGATACCGTGTGAAGTCAAAGTCAATAAAATATGATACATATCATATGCACCATAAAAAGCATCAATATTGTGTCAGAGAGCTTCAGTCCATTACACTACACACTGGCACCACATTAGTGTCGCGCGGTGATAGTAGTACTGTGATGATGCAAAACTCATTAAAATCGGCATGTCACATATATCCATGCCACCAAAACCGAAGATGTCATATAAAATTCCCAAAGAAAAATATATTCATATCCTATATGCCAAACATAGGATAAAACTATGCCTAGCCAAAATCAACCTGCATTCCGCATATAAATGAGGTTGAACACACACAAATTGTTGCATGCTAGTAAAATATATTCCCAAACATCACACATAAAATCATAGAGGAGTACTTGCATGGAACCAAACTTCAAGCTCACCAAGAAGGAGTTCATCGTCGACCGCGAGGAGGATTTCTCTTGTAGAATATTGTAATAGGAATGTGATGCAATCCTATGTAATAGAAATGTTGGAATTCTTAATCAGGGGTTTTCTCTTCGGAGATGTAATTAACAGATTTTTTATGTAAACGTAAGAGTTATGGAAATAATGTACCTGTAATGTTTGATTCTATTTTTATTTTATGCATTTAAATTTCACTCTGTATCATATGACGTGGACGCGTGTTTTCACGCCCGCCATTTTCCCGTCATCAGATTCTGGCACGCTCGGTGGGACATATTTCTCCCCTCATCTTTGAATTCCAACATTGGGTTTGCAACATATGAATTCCCATAGTACATAAAGCATAAAACATTATGTACACATACGCCAAAAATATATATGAAGAAAGCTAATATATGATTTTCTTTATTTTGAAGGTACGGAGGGACAGGTCCAGCAATTTGTCACTCTCCGCTTTGGTGACCTCTGGCTGGATGTGCCAATTGGTCTGCTTGTGGCTGCAGTTAGCAAGAGTTTGGAAACAACAGCTGCATCTTCAACTAAGCCAGAAGAAAAGGAGGTCTCTTCTGCACTGAAGGAAGGGTTTACTCCTGTTCTCACGAAGTCAGCAAAGAGAAGGATGCGTGCAGCTGCAAGAGCATCTAAGGATCAGCATGTACATGAAGCTTCTGCATCTACTTTAGTTCCTCCTGGTTTCACAAAGATGTCACCTACCAAGGTCATAAGCCATGAGGTACCAACAAAGGTTGTTCGCATGACACCCGAAGAGTGGCCTGTTCTTGCAAAACAGATGAGATCACTAAAGGTGGAGTCGCCAAGACAATCTACTTCAACTACATCGACCAAAGTCGTAGTGCCCCTTACACCTTCAAAACTTAGGGTGGGCGCATGCGAAGGTCAGGAGAAAGCTCACATAAGCTTATCCCAAGCAATGTAGGGACAGCTCAAAGGGCTTGCTCAACAGACAAAGGAAAAGGTGTAATGGCTGAGGACACTGAGTCTTCCTCACATGAAGAATCGACTCGTCCAAGAAACCAACTTTGTGTTGATGCACCTGAATTTATCCCAACCATGGGCTATAATCCCATTGGACCATGCCTAGTGGGTGAGCCAAGCAATAGACACTCGCTCCAGTGGCAGGGGGTGTTTGTCACTTCAGATGACTTCCGAGCTGGTCATGTGGATCCAACTGCTACAATATCAGATCCTTTGTCCTCATCAGTGCCAGCACCAAGACCATCATTTGAGGGCTCAGTTGATCCAGCACGTCGTCGTCGTCGACGGTAGAGGGCTCACCGTGCATGGCTTTATTTCCCAGTGGCAACTGATGCAAACATGACCAATCAACAACGGTAGCAAGTGGCATATCTCATCAGAAATAGAGCAAGGAAGATCAATGCAAGGATCCGCGGGGGGAGCCATGCTAGCTTCCATGCCGTCATGACACAGAATGTTTGCCAAGCTTTGAAGGAAATACTTCCAGGATGCTCTATCTCTGCTGATAATGTTGGTGGCGCCATCATGCGGCGTGTAGAAACTCTTTCGAAGTGGCCAGAATATGAAGAATTTGTGAAAGCAGATCCACGACGACAAGAGTATGTGAAGCAGGCTGCTCATGCACACAAAAAGCGGGCTGCCCTGAAACAAAGAGAGATGGCAGTACGAGCCAATTCGGGGTATAGCAGAATACAAGGAAGAGATTCTCCATCAACAAGCCAAGTCAGTGGAGGAAATGGGGCAAAAGAAATGGCAAGTACAGAAAGGAAGACTACCAGAACTCTCGCCCCATGGCCAACTCGCAAGAAAGTCTCAGGTAACTCATTTGAAGTGTTCAACGCAATGCCAGTTGGTGTCAAAGCGGTGACAGACAACAGTAGCGAAACCTCCTCAGCATCAACACACTTCAAGAGGAAGAAGGCACGCAAGACTGTTGTAGAAGGTCCTCGCCGCATGACGCGCAGCCAGAAAGGTTCAGATTATGAAGAACTTGGGTCAAGTAATGGAGGGTCTTACAATCCCCTATCATATAGCACTCCTTGTCCTTCTGAAAATGAGATAGAACTTCACCATGGTGCAGAGCATACAGAGCAAGTCCTAGCTACAAATGAAACTTGTTCAGTTGAGGAGCAATTAGCCAACCTTACGGCAGCACTCCAACAAAAGGAAGACGAGCTAGCAGCCCTTCATATTCATATGGGCAATGACTAGAACAAAGGAAATGAAGGGGATGGTGGTGCAAGTGCTAGCAGCCAACATGGAGGAGCAGGGCTTAACCTTGAGGCGATCCAAAGGATGATCGCTGAGGAGGTAAAGTCCCAGTTGATGCAAACTCAGTACTTGATGCGGCCAGGGTATGTTAAGCCATACCCACCCGATGTGGACCTAGTTCCTTTCCCAACAAACTACAGACAACCTCAATTTAGTAAGTTTAATGGGAGTGGATCTCCCCATGAGCATATAGCACACTTCCTTGCTGCTTGCCAAGATACAGCCAACAATGGAGCACTTCTCCTTAGGCAGTTTGTACAGACATTGTCTGGGCCTGCCTTCACCTAGTACAGCAAGCTACCTCCAAGCTCTGTAAAAACGTGGGAACAAATGCAAAACTCATTTCTCGAGCGGTTCTATATCACGCAGAGGACGGTGGGCATAACTGAGTTGACCCAAACTGAACAAGGGTTCAACGAGAAGGTGGCTGGCTTCATAAATAGATGGAGAAACCTAAGTCTTCACTGCCCACAGCCCATCATCGAGCCGGAAGCAGTGCAGATGTGCATGAACAATCTCCGCTCGGAAGTGGCTGTCCAGTTACAAGGGGTGAGGCCCCTCACGTTTTAAGAGTTAGCTTCAAAATCCACGGATATAGAAAATTATATGCAACTTGTCGCCCGTCGAACAAAAATGACGTTCAACAAGCCTATAGACAAAAGTGGTCAGCGTGAAAAGTTGTCGATGAAACCCAAGTCTGCACAAGCCATGGAGATAACGACGGTAAAACCTCAGTTTCAGCCCAGAAGAGCGCCTGTAGGGTACCAAGGACAGCGAGATGCACAGGTCGGTAGGAGGCCAACTCTCAACGAGCGACAAAACAGGGAGTATTCTTTTCCTGTAGAAGAAATTGATGACCTTTTCACTGGTTTAAAGGAGTTGAGTCTTATAGAACTTCCCAAGCCCAAAAGGCCAGAAGAAGCTTCAAAATTTAATGACCCAAATTTCTGTCACTACCATCGCATTTTGGGCCATACACTCAAAGATTGCTTCGTTGTGAAGAATATCATACAGAAAATGATCGATGAGGGGACCATTGATACGAACCTCCTCAAAAGCTTAAAGAAAGGAAAGAAGATGGCTACAACAAATGTTGCCACTCTTCAAGATAGCTTGGTGAGTTGCACATCTTCAAATATGAGGCCAACTTACACTAGTAGAAAAAGGGTCAAATATGAGAAACATTAGTACCGGTTCGCATATGAGCCGGCACTAATGCGGCCATTAGTGCCGGTTCAAATGACTTGGCGGGAGGTGACCTTTAGTACCGGTTCTTTGGGAATCTTTAGTACTGGTTCGTGCCTCGAACCAGTAGTAAAGATGATGGTGCCCAGCCAGCACCTTTAGTACCGTTTCGTGGCACGAACCGGTACTAAAGAGGTTGTGGCAGGCGCTATTTTTAGTCCCACCTCGCTCCCCTAACAAGAATTTGACCACCTTAAGTATGTTACTTCTCAAGCTATCCCAAGCATTTGGTCTTCATTGAACTCTATGTGTAGGATCTGTGGCTGCAATAGGAGTCTTCACCGGTTCTTAAATCGGTGGTAGATTCCTATTGAAGATTTAGATTCTATATAGAAATATCATTGATGATCAATGTATTTTTTATATGTACTTCTGTGTAGCAGTAGCGCGTTTTGGCTGAAAGGCGGTACTGATCAATGTATTTTTTCTGCGTCCAGATGCACAATTTAAATATGTTATTTTTCAAACTATCACAAGCATTTGGTCTTCATTGAACTCTATATATAAAGAACAAGAAGAAGAGGAAGAAGAAGCAGAAGAAGAAGAAGCAGAAGCAGAAGAAGAAGAAGAAGAAGAAGAAGAAGAAGAAAAATAAGAAGAGGAAGAGGAAGAAGAAGAGGAAGAGGAAGAAGAGGAAGAAGAAGAAGAAGAGGAAGAAGAGGAAGAAGAGGAGGAAGAAGAAGAGGAAGCAGAA
>NC_041385.1:393328188-393334814 GCF_002162155.2 Triticum dicoccoides | reverse complement strand
TTTAGTAAATGCTTAGTTGAACTAATTGAATTAATATAACTAGTTTATTTTTAGTAATGTTTAGTTGAACTAGTTGAATTAATATAACTAGTTATTTTTAGTAAATGCTTAGTTGAACTAATTGAATTAATATAACTAGTTTATTTTTAGTAAATGCTTAGTTGAACTAATTGAATTAATATAACTAGTTTATTTTTAGTAATTTTTAGTTGAACTAGTTGAATTAATATAACTACTTTATTTTTAGTAAATGCTTAGTTGAATTAATAGAAGTAGTTGAATTAATTGAATTAGTAAGTGTTTAATGTTTCGCCTAATATGAACATAGGAAATATCGTCTGACGATGGATTTTTTATTATTATGTGCGAATACTGTGAAGACCAGCGCGGCCAGTGTGACAGAAATTTTCTTGTTGATGATAGGCGATTCAGCATCAAGCTGGATAAGATCTTCGAATTCGATACAGTAAGTCAACACGACAAGTCTGTTTTCGTAATTAAGCATGACTTATATATGCTTCATTTGTCTGACTTATAATTTTTAATTTTTACTATTCTACTAGCGCATCCCCTGCCATGCAAGAATTTTTTTCTTGGATAAGATATGTTTCAATGATATGGAAACTATGGAGGTAAAGAGAGTTTACCTGAAAACTGAGCATGGTTATACTTTCAACGTCAAAGTATACAATGCACACACGGACACCTATTTTGAATGCAAAACTTGGCAAGCACTATGCAAGACTTATGCATTTGAGCCTGGTATGGTTATCACCTTTGATATTCATCCGGAAGATGATATTGAAGGTAATAAAGACATATGGGTCGATGTGCAGACGCCTCTAGTTCTACCATTATGTGAGTTCTTCTCAACTATATTTTTGTCTTTGATATTGCTTATTCAAAAATAATTGACAACTAATTTCTATTGACAGCTCATCTCCATTCAACCAAACATGTCCGGCGCTTGGTAGACAGGACCTACTACTATCCCGGAGCTGAACTAAACTGTGAGGGGATAAGTCATTATGTTTCATGGCTTGAGGATCTTCATACTGTCAAGACAAATTTTCTTCCTGCACTTAGAAATGTTAGTACTCAAAATATGCGACCAATAGTGATGGTATTGAACTACGGTCACATCTATTTAGGAATGATGGTAAGATTTTTACTATTTGTCCTCAGTGCATATTTTGCATACATAATCTTTTTGCTAAACTTTCATTGCTAAGTATATTAATTAAGTACTATACGATGTTCTTCAACAGGGACTCCCGATGACAGTTGTGCCTCAGGGGATCGAGACTAAAGGTCGCATGTCAATTGTTAGCTTACGACCAAGATATCCTGCATTGCACATGAATGCATTCAGGATTTCTAGAAGCAATGAATGCTTAATAGTGAAAGATTGGAGGAAAATTATTAATGATCGCAGAGAAGTACTAGGGGGAAGCAATGAGAAGCGCAGCCCACGATTAGGAGACAGGTTCATCTGCATGCTCCAGTATGATCAATCAGGAGAGCTATACATGTTATATGCTATTTTACCAGAGAGAGAGTAGCTAGCAGGAGTGATATAGCTAGTTCATGCTGCTCTTAGTACTTGTCCTTTTATGTCCGTGTTCTTTGTTCTGAACTTAAGTGATTTGCTTTTGTGTTGTTATATATGAACACTTATAATATCATGACAATCATGTTGAACTCGATGATATTTTTGCTTTTGGTACAAGCGAATGTTTCTTCTTTAAGCTAGTAGTGCTGGTGGTGATTAGATAGCGGTAATGCATGACTATGATGATTAATATGATGATGATGATGAGTTATTATATATCATTTAATGAAAGAAACCGCAGATTAGTTTCAGCTGGATGGATCCTAGCTACCTAAGTGATCAAGTATATGCCATCTGTATGTATTATACTTGATCAAGTATAATATGGATATGGCATATACTTGATCACTTAGCTAGTAGCTAGATCCAATGCATCCAGTCGAAACTAATCCGCGGTACCTTCACCTATTGATTTAACAACTCATTATAATGTAAAACAATCACAAAATTAAATTGAAAACACAAAATTAAAGAAAAATTAAAAAAACACCCAAACATTTAGTACCGGTTGATGTTACCAACTGATACTAATGCCCTACACGCACCCGGGCCTGGCTCGTGCCACGTGGTGGCACTTTAGCGCCGGTTCAGGACGAACCGGTACTAAACGGGGGGACCTTTAGTCCCCACTCTTTAGTGCCGGTTGGCGAACCGGCACTAAAGGCCGTCACAAACCGGCACTAAAGGCCGGTTCTGTACTAGTGTTATGATGATATGATTTTTACATCAGGATATGAATTTACCCCAATTATCTCTTTAGGCTTCCTCCCGTGCCTCGGTCATAGGACCACGTCCCAGGGTCAGCATCAAAGAGAGGCTCACATTCCCTGTAGCCGTGATGGATGGCCCAGTGTACCAGCTTCTCAAGAACCCCAAGACTGCAGGGAGCAGCGGCTAAAACGCCGTGCACTACCCTGAGTGATGGAAGATGTCGCTCCTCTGCGCTTCGTACCAAAGAAATATCAGCATTTGGTGAAGCGCATGAAGGTTCCGCCTAGTGAAGAATTCAACATTCTCACTATAGGTGTGTTTGAGGATGATAGCGAGTTTCTTCACTTCCCCGAAGAAGATGCGCCAGAAGTGGATCATGTCCACCTTAGATCAAGTCACCAGTTAGCTGACCCACATCCTCCACCTAGAAAGGAGCCTAGGAACAAAGATGTAACCGAGAATGAGACAAACGACCCGCCTTCTAAGGTGTCGGTCAAGTATGATGTAATCTCTCATTTGAAGAAAATACCAGCTATGCTTTCTGTGTATGATGCTTTGTCTCTTTCCTCAGATTTATGTAAGGCACTAGTTACAACATTGTCATTTCCTGAAGATTATAGAGTGGAAGTCTCACAGACTGAAGCTGATTAAAGGATGTGTTAAATATTACATTCAGGGATGAGGACATGTTGTTAGGAGCGAAGAAGCATAACATGCCTCTTCTTATGTTTGGTGAGATTGATGACTTGCCAACAAATCGCATAATGATAGATGGTGGATCCGCCATAAATTTGCTGCCTCAGCGTACATTGAAAAGGATTGGATATTCCCCTAAGGATTTGAGTCAGTCAAATGTGGTCATTCACGGCTTTAACCAGTCAGGTCAAGAGGCCATGGGTACCATTTCCCTGGTACTAAAAATGGAAGCGTTATGTACATACGTGAGATTCCATGTGATTGATGCAGCCACATCTTACAATGCACTGTTGGGCCGACCATGGCTGCATGAAAATCAGGTTGTGCCATCTACACTCCATCAGTGTGTCAAGTACAAAGAGAAATCTGGAGAAACAGTAAGAATATTTGTAGATAAGAGACCATTCACCGTAGCTGAATCTTTCTACGCCGAAGAAAAATTCTACTTTGAGCCTGTTGAAAAAGTACACAAGCCAAGGCCTGTAATAGTATCTGAGTCAAATATGGTAAAGAAAAATACTGCAGAATCCTCATCTGGCCGAAAGATTTATCAGTATATACCAAGTGACCAAAGGAAAGAGGGTGACCCAATATTCCGTGTCATCGATAAATCATCTGTTAAAAAAGGTACCAAAATGCCTATGCTCTTACCTCCTTTGGTTCAGCATAAAATTGAGCAGGATAAAGAGGAGCCACATGAGTGTGAAAATAAAAATAAAAATGTGGTTCATATCACCTTGGAAAATAAAGATGATGAGTCATTGCCTATTTCTCTGTACGATAACCAAGTTTTGTATATGATGCAGAAAATGGGATATGATACTCTCACTGCCCCGTCGTTGTGCGATGGCCGGGGGCAGCGAGCGCCATTTGAAAAGGCATTGTCCCGAGAACAACTCGAAGCTCTACATGAGGGCCAGCCTTTGAAAGAAAAAAGACATGGGCTAGGCTATGAGGTTTGTATGACCTCGACTGAATTTGTAGACCCAACTGAGGCATCCCCACAATTGGAGGATGGTAATCAGCCAACTATTGATGACTTGGAAGAAAAAAAATATTGGGACAGCCGAGGATCCTCGACTGATTTTTATTGGCGCACGTAAGAAAAGAAAGAGGAATATCGTAAGTTCCTTTATGCAAACAAAGATGTCTTCGCTTGGAATTACGAGGAAATGCCAGGCTTAGATCCAGAGGTAGCGGTGCACCGACTTGCCGTGCAAGATGATGCACCCCCAGTAAAACAAGCACAAAGGAGATTTCGACCCGAGCTACTCCCCAAGATAGAAGCCGAGGCCGAGAAACTCATAGCTGCTGGATTCATTAGGGAAGTTAAATATCCTAAGTGGCTTTCCAATATTGTTCCAGTTAAAAAGAAAAATGGTCAAATCCGTGTGTGTGTAGACTTTAGGGACTTAAATAAAGCATGCCCTAAAGATGATTTTCCTATACCTATATCTGAAATACTTGTTGATGCTACCATGAATCATGAAATATTTTCCTTTATGGATGGATATTCTGGATATAATCAAATAAAAATGGCGCCAGAAGATGAAGAGCTAACGGCTTTCAGGACGCCCAAAGGTATATTCTGTTATAAGGTTATGCCGTTTGGACTAAAAAACGCCGGGGCAACATATCAAAGAGCCATGACCATAGTTTTAGATGGATTATTGTATGTAATTGTTGAATGTTATATTGATGACATAGTAGTAAAATAAAACGTGAGGAGGACCATATGAAACATCTTGCAATGGTTTTCGAGCGTCTGAGGGAACATAACTTGAAAATGAATCCCATGAAATGTGCGTTCGGAGTTTCCTCCAGAAAATTTCTTGGTTTTGTGGTCACAAAAAATGGCCTCCAAATTGACCCAGATAAAGTAAAAGCGATCGTTAAAATGCCACCACCCACAAATCTACATGAACTAAAGAGTTTACAAGGTCACCTAGCATATATTCGGAGGTTTATCTCAAATTTATCAGGAAGATGTAAACCTTTCTCACGTCTCATGAAAAAGGGTGTCTCATTCGAGTGGGATCAAGCATGCCAAAATGCATTCTTGGACATTAAAAAATACCTTATACACCCACCTATCCTGGGTGCACCAGTTAAGGAACGTCCTCTGATCCTATATACGACAGTCATGCCTATGTCATTGGGAGCTCTTTTAGCACAGAATAATGAGTCCGGAAAGGAAATGTCCCTATATTACCTTAGTCGCACCCTTGTGGGGGCTGAGTGCAACTATCCAGACATGAAAAAGATATGTCTTGCATTGGTGTTTGCAGCACAAAAATTACGCCATTACATGTTAGAGCATACTGTACACCTCGTATCGAGACCCTCTCAGGTACATCTTAAATAAAATGGCGCTTTCAGGTAGACTGGCTAAGTGGGCAATATTTTTGTCACAATTTGATATAAAATTTGTGCCGTAGAAAGCCATGAAGGGGCAAGCGCTAGCTAAGTTCCTAGCCACCCATCCAATACCCGACGATTTCCCAATAGATGATGATTTGCCGGATGAAGAGGTATTCACTACATCAATTGTTAGTTCATGTTGGCAAATGTACTTCGATGGCGCATGTCGACGATCAGGGCAGGTGCGGGCGTTATATTTGTTACGCCAAATGAAGGAATAATCCCGTACTCCTTTACCCTAACTTCAGCAGTTTCAAATAATTTGGCGAAATATGAGGCTTTGATAATTGGGCTTGAGTTAGCTCCGAATATGGGGTTAGATTCACTCACTGTTTATGGTGACTCTCAGTTAGTGATCAACCAACTACTGGGAATTTACATGGTAAAGAAAGAAGAATTAATGCCTTACTTCCAACGAGCCAAAGTGCTCATGTCCATGTTTGCTGATCTAAATATTCAGCATGTTATAAGGAGTCAAAATGAAAGGGCCGACGCCTTAGCAGGTTTAGCCGCTAGTATGTCATTAACTTCACATCAAATGATGGACGTTCGTGTTGAAGAACGTAGGATACTACCTATACTTGCTGAGAAGGAGGAGACAACGACGTCGTTTGCAATGACTGCAGATGTTTACGAGATTGAAGTTGGAGACTGGCGAAGCCCTTTCCTGGAATACTTGCTCCATGGATATTTACCTCTGGACTCCGCAGAAAGGTCTAGAGTTCGAAAAAGGTCAGTTCACTATACATGTATAAACGATACCCTATATAGACGTTCCTTCGATGGCATCCTCCTCCGCTGTCTAGCAGGGAATGAAATTTTGGAAGCCTTAAATGAAGTGCACGCTGGGGTGTGTGGGGCGCATCAATCTGGCCCTAAGTTATATTATCAATTGCGACATCTTGGTTACTATTGGCCTACCATGTTTGACGACGCCATAAAATTTGCAAAAAGGTGTCACGAGTGCCAGGTACATGGTAATTTCATACATCAACCCCATGAGTCGTTGCATCCCACAAATATTGCATGGCCGTTTGAAATGTGGGGAATGGATATAGTAGGGCCTATTAACCCGCCATCATCAAAGGGTCATAAATTTATCCTGGCTGCCACGATTACTTCTCTAAATGGGCTGAGCTTATACCATTAAAAGAGGATAAGGGAGAGCACGTGGAGCACTTCATAA
>NC_041385.1:393325707-393327243 GCF_002162155.2 Triticum dicoccoides | reverse complement strand
AAAAAAATACTCCAACAACTTACGAGTATAAACTGTGATGCAAAAAAAAATCCAAAATTCTCCACACCCTTACAAGTATAAAATGGGGCACAAAAAACTCAGCAATGACTTATGAGTATAAACTGTGACGTAAAAAAATCAAGCAGGCTCCAAACTTCATCATAAGCTTAAACGTTGTACAAAAAATGGTACGTACATGCATTTATATATATATAAAATATAGAATAAAAAATAAGGCTTCAGGCCATACACAACGATAGTGTAAATAAATAAGGTTGCTTCAACGTCAAAGCTGGCGTACTAGCACATCATGCATAAAATTCGGAGTTCCCACATGAATAAACAAAGTACTGCTACATTTGAAGTGAAACTAAGTACTGAACCTAAAATGATTCAAAGGGAAATGATAAATTGAAATGGCCAAATAATAGTTAAAAAACTAAGCGAAGTCTAGGCCTTCTCAAGGAGCTCACCTGTTCTGCAGGCTGTTCAACAACTGACTTGGTTCAGTCTTTAATTTGGTCATCTTTTGTTCAAATTCAGCAAGCTTGGTACGCTTGCCGGCGTTGGTGTCATGTAGACTCTTCACCAAATCATTCAGTTCAGATTGATGGGCATTATGTGCTTGTCGGCGTTGTTCCCTCTCTAGGTTAAGCTTCTGCAAACTGGCGGTAGCCTCCTCAAGCTGCACCTTAAGCGCTGCTTCCTGCACCTCCATGTCAGCACACTTCTTGTCTAGGTCAGATAAGTCCCCAATTGCAGCCTTGGAAACTTCGTGGCCGGTTCACGAAGTCGAGCTTATTGACCTTTCCCAACTCGATCATCATCAGGAAAAAAGTGGAATTCTTCAGGGGCCAAGGATAATAGGTGTGACCAAAAAGCATAGGCAATTCCAATTTCGTCTTGAGTATACAGGCTCGCTAGAGGAGAAAAGGGTACAACTTGGTCAAGACGAAACTGTCATGCCTCTCGATCTGGGTGATATGGTTTAGCTATACACACGTCGGCGGTGATAGTACCAGGCCTCCACGGCAGCATGCCTCGACGAATAGAAATTAAGAAAGCCCTCTTGGGTTTGAACACACCTTCCATAGTGAGGGAATAGGGATTTCAAGCAATATTCTTATAATCATCGAGGAAAGCATGTGCTTCTTCAGGAGTAAAATGACGTGGTGTCATAAACATGGTTTTCACCATATTAGGTTGTAGTGCCAAAAGTTTAGGGCTTGGTAAATATGGTATTTTTGCTCTGTTTCCATAGGGTTTCTTGAGGTACACACCCATCCATCCAGCAAGGTAGTGGACTGGCCAAATTCTATGTATGAACGAGGGACCAATAGGATGAGTACAAATTCGCCGAAGTGAGTAATAAAGGGAGCAAAGAGCAGGTGGGCCCAGATAAATGCGTCGTCCTAGGGAAATCCATGCCGCCATCACTAATACCCCAGGGCGAATATATGGCCCACCACCAACAACGACGTAGCGGTAAAGCCATATGGCGAGAAAAGCTGCAGTATACATGCATTGGTCTTCTAA
>NC_041385.1:393319524-393324020 GCF_002162155.2 Triticum dicoccoides | reverse complement strand
CGGTGGTAATTACCCCATATGTCTCATATACTACCATGTGGTAGTATATATACTACTTTATCATTTTAAATATATTCGTATACTATATCTAAGATATTCCAAAGCAAGTTACATGAAAAAATTGCATATGGGCCCATAATTTTTGTTATATTTATGAAATACGTATATATTTGTACGTAAAAAAGAGCATACTCAAAATATGGTATATACTACCTAAAAACTAGTATATATACTACCTAATCATTGTTATATATTACATACTACACGTACATACTCTCGATTTTGACAGATATTATATACAACATACAAAACACAAGTGGTGGTAAATACCACTGCTTGTAGGAAACATTTGTCCGATATATATGGAAAAAAATCACAGTCGAACGACGGACCAAGCCCATATATAGGCTTGCCGGAATGCCGACAGTGATCAAGGCATCGATTCATACATATACAAAAAAAAATCACCGTCGAACGACGGACCAAGCCCATATAAAGGCTTCCCGGAACGCCGACGGTGAGCAACTTATTGACCCATGCATATACAATGATAAAAAAGAAACTTCTCATGGTTGAACGACGGACTAAGCCCGTATATAGGCTTCCAGAGTGGCAACAGTGAGCAATCTACTCATTCATACAAAATAATAATAATAATAAAATTATCCCTGAGTCGAATGACGGACCAAGCCTGGATAGGGGCTTCCCGGAACGCCGACCGTGGGATCACAATATTTGGATGAATAAATACAGATCAAACACATCCAGAGACCAGGGCTATATACACCATGACAAAAAAAAGTTTTATGCATTCATGGCATTATATCCCTGACACTTCTAATGATGAGAGAGATGCCATAACGAACAGACGTAATCAGATAATTTGGGAAAGCAGACTACCCAAGGAAGATTCGATCCAGACCGTATCCTAGTGTCCCTGTCTCCCTGCACCTATGTGATGAGGAGATGGAATAGAGATTAAAAGCAACATCCAAGATGCTAAAAGATAGATCATTTCTTGGTAATGACAGGACAAAGAAAGAGGCATACCCAATTGGAGGAGTCAACACTTGCCAACACGGAGGTGGATCTTGTGAGGGATTGAAAGCAATCTGGGACTGAGAAAATAGCAGATTAATCAGTCAATGAATCAATTTAGGCACTAGCGAAGTCGTATATAATTTGCTAACCTATCAAAAGGATTGCGGCCGGCCGGACGGAAGTAGACCTTCGTCTCCGTGGTCTTCTGTCTTGATTTAAGAAAAGAAAAAGAGACTTGCTGTTTAAAGAGAGTTGAGGGGATAGCGGACGCAGTTTGTTATCCGGATGGAGTTTGTTAGCCGGACGTGGCCTGATTTTCAGCCTCCACAATTGCAACGTATGGTTAAAAAGTTGTAGGTAGCTGGCACACGATCGTCTAAAAAGTCATAAACCCATTATACTCACCAGAAGTGCTTTAAACAAAATATGTATAGTTTCGAGCTCTGGGTCCGAGTAAAAAAAAACTTACTTCGAACGCAGACCTCGAGGGGCATCTGTTGACATAGATTTTGATCGAGATAAATAAATGTACAAAATATAAATTCAAAACAGCAAAAATAAAACGTTCGATAATGAAAAGAATTAATTTAAAGAAATCAATCAACAACTCAATCAACCAAGACATCGACGACTGGCAGCTCCTACTTTGTTGATGTACATTGCAAGGGAAAGTTGCAAGCCCCACAACGACCTAGCCCATTGCAATCTCCGGAGAGCACCGTCTGCTGAAACCGCTGTCATGGAATCATCGTTGTCGCGGGGGCCCCGCCACACGCAGCTCCGACTTCTCTGTCGTAGCGAGAAACAAACATAGGCAAACCCATTGACGCACTGGACCGTTGGGATCAGGAGGATTACCTGCGACCAACTTTGCATGTCCACCCTAGGGAAAGCGCAAAGGGAAACTAGTCTTCAAGATGACGACCACAAGGGAAAAGCGACCCGGAAACGACGCCATCAGCCGACCCTGCTACAGCAGCGCAAAAGGCTTTCACCCAAAGACAAACCTCGAAGACGGACAAGGCCGGAGAGTACCATGACGACCCTGTGGGAAGGAGGAACAACACCCACGGGCGCCGCGCCGTCGGCGTTGGCCATCGAAATATCACGGCATATTAACAGAATGCATATACAATATAATTGGTGACTAAAGAAAATTTAGCATCAATTAAATCTTTAGCTAGCACGAGCATGCGTTATGTGCTAATGCATGCAGGCTAGGCAGCGTACATGCATGAACGTATGTGGCGTGGCTCTCACAGCCAATAATAATTTTTCTTTTTGAGCAAATCAACACAGTCACCATGCATATGCAAAAGCTGCTCCGATTAAATAATCAAAGTAAGAAGCCCAAACGTTGTCTTGTAGCAGAGCCCACCTTAGGTAACGTTTAATTAAGCAAATTGATTAAACTAATTGGGCCAAGGCCATGTGCGCTCCAACCGATGTCCCATCAATCAACAACTCAGGGTTGGCGTTAGCGTTGGCGCAAGATCTTCAGCTTCAAAATATGATAGTAGCATCATATGCCAAGCAAGTCGTTCAGGAGATACACAACAGGTCGAGAGGAGCAAACAGAGCTATTATTAGCGAGATTCTTTCTTATTCCATTTTGTTTCATTGTATCTTTACTTTTGAAAGTTGTAAGGCAAACATAGAAGCTCATAAGTTAGCCGAGCACTCGTTGTCTTTAGGTCCGGGGTGCCACGTTTGGTTCGGGCAACCCCATGACCTTACTTGTATCCCACAATCTGTGGTATTCGATTAATAAAGCTTGGTGATCCTAAAAAAAATCAATCAACAACTCAGGGAGACCAAGTCTCGAGCACTCCATTTCCTGCCCACGTTCTACCAGCAAGCCATGCTCCTGCTCCCACGTTCTGCACGACGTGCAGATTGAGTCCTTGGCGCGCGCGGCAGCCTCCAAGGGTCAGTGCTACACACCTGCCTCTATAAATACCAGGCAGTCAGACTGCTCTAGGATCGGCCCGGAGTTCGTTCGTTTCCTCTGTCAAAAATCATACACACACAGTAGCATAAAAGGAGAGAACGAGGCAGGCGTGCAGGAGGTTTGAAAGGTGAGATTCAATGGCTCTCCTGTAGCCTCTGGTTTGGCCATTGTGGTACAGGCCAGGGAGCTTTTTTCTTCTTCTTCTCTTGAATCTCTAGCCCTTGGTCCGGCCATCACGGTACAAATTAAGGGGCATGTTTCATTTTCCGAAAATTCTTATTCTTGGTTCGGCCATCGCGGTACAAATCAAGGAGCATATTTCATCTCCCCAAAATTCTTGCCCTTAGTCTGGCCATTGCGGTGCAGACTAAGGTGTATGTTTAATCTCTCTCAAAATTTTGCCTTTGATTTGGCCATTTTGGCACAGACTAAAGAGTATGTTGCATCCATCCTAAGATTTTGTCCTTGATTCGGCCACCGCGGTACAAACCAAGGGGCATGTTATATCTACCCCAAACTTTCGCCTTTGGCTTGGCCATCGAGATATGAGTCAAGGAGCGTGCATGGTTCTTGTAAGCATGGTTCCTTTAAATGTGGCGTGCACTTCGTCCCATTGATCTCCGTCTTGGTTCGGTCCCTTTAGCGATACAAGCCAAGATGAACGCCTCGTTCCTTGGTTTTGGTCTCTATACATGGATACAAACCAAGAAAGTGGCATAGGTGCGAAAACCTCATAAAAAATTGCCTTAATTTGGTTATCATAAAAAAAATGGATAGGACTAAGTTGGAATGAAATTACGAAGGCACTAAACTGAACTCATGATAATCTCTTGTTTGGTTGCGCTGCGGGCATTATGTGTCACCCTAGTTGCAATACAAACAAGAGCATAAAAATATATTCCATCACTTGGTTATGCTGCACGCGGGCATTATCTTAATGCCACCCAGTGTTAATAGTAATACGAGCAGGGCAAAACTTAATTAAAAATGTGTTCATGTTACACACCCAAAAACCAAAATCATGCAAGATGAATGATAAAACGTGTTGCATCATAAAAAAACCAATCTTACTTGGTTGCGCTACACGTGGGCATTATCATAATGCTACACGGTGCTAGTAGTAATACAAGTAAGAGAAAATTAAACAAAGTATTCAGGCCATATATTTGGTCCAAATTCAAATAAAACCTGTCATGAAATGCTCCAATGCTACAAGAGCCTAAAACTATTAGCATCGTCATAAATGGATATCACAAACTCACTTTACTTGGGTTATGCTACACACTAGCGCCAATGAAATGACGCCATGTGGAGTTAGTGCTAATACCATGGGAGGTACAAACATAAACAAAAATGATAGATGTCATATGACTCATGCAACACCATAATTGCTCCACAAACCTTTGCTTGGTTACGCTGCACGCGGGCATTACCTTAGTGCCACGCGGTGTTAGTAGTAATACAGGTAAAGCAGAACTTAATAAAAAATAAGTTCACTCCACAT
>NC_041385.1:393314575-393318026 GCF_002162155.2 Triticum dicoccoides | reverse complement strand
GGGGGGGGGGTGATTAGACTACTTGACCAAATAAAAACTTAACCTTTTCCCAATTTTAATTCTTGACAGATTTTAGCAACTTAGCACAAGTCAAGCAATCATAATACAATTCAAGCAAGCATGCAAAGAGTATAGGGTTAATTATCCTTTTGCCCTCAGTGGTGTCCATGTGCTCAGTTTTGCCCTCAGATGCAAATTGTCCTCAGTTTTGCCCCTAGTCCGAGCACAGCAACTACGACGAGGCCAAACGGCCATATTTGAGTCCATTCCGTCCGCCGGCGTTAGTAGTTGTGGGTCCGGAGCTTACACGTGGGACCGCGTGGACGTGGGTCCGGAGCTGACATGTAGGCCCCTGCAACTAAATCCCCAAATCATTCTAGCTCACACCCATCCGCCCGGCCGGCTGTCCTGCGCCGCCGCCGCCGCCACCTGCGCCGCGGCCAGCACCTGCCCCGCCACCAGCTGCACGGCCTGCTCCGCCGCTACCTCCCTGCGCCTACGCTCCACGGCTCATTGTGACGCCCACCACCTTCCTGCGACGCCACGGGTGGGGCGCCCGCCACCTGCTCGATTCGCGGCGCGGCCTCCTTCCGTGCGCCCGGCCGGAGCGCTCAAAGGTGGGGGGCTGCTGGAGCTATTTGAACTAGGAGGAAGAACCCTAGGGCAAAATGGTGAGCAGCAGCGACCCCGGAGTATTTGGCGAGGCAGGCATCGGGCCGGAGATCCGCCGCGTCCACGACTGGGTTCCCGAGGGGTAAGTATCGCCTCTTGTTTAGATTGAGCTTAGTTGTGCATTTGAACACTCGATTCGAGTAGGTTTGCCCAATTAGTGTGCTGATTGCGTCTCTGTTTTTCGCCGGTTAGGATGGAGTTGCAGTTTGCTTTCATGGTGCACATTAGAAGGGACCGGTACATGTTCGATGCAAAGGATAAGAAGAAATACCAAGGAGGTTTTGATTATCGGTTGCCAATGGCTAGTAATTAGAGTTTCAGACAATTTGGGGAGGTAATTTGTAGCCAATATCCTCGGGGTTTGCTTGATGAAGTGGTATACAAATACTATGATGGGGAAAAGAATTGGGTGACAGTTAGTAATGATGAAGAGCTAGCTACCATGTTTGTTAGGCATAAAGAGAAAGATAATTTTCATGTGAGGCTGCAAGTTGATGTGCTTGAGCAGGCATTTGGACCTAGGATGGCGGGTGCAACATCTCGGGGAGAATCAAGTCGTCGTAATGGCATCTCTAGCCAGAACAGTTCAGTTGGTGCACGGCGACGTGGTGGCTCGACAAGTGTGGGCAACAGCAGTAGGGTCCCCCTTGAAGTGGAGCCTGATGGCTACAATTCTGGGATTGATGAAGAGAAGTTATATTATGATGTTATTCAGAATTTACGACGGGCACCTCGGGCTGAAAACCAAGATGAGGCTCACAATGCAGTCCGTGTGGATGATGACGCGATGGGTGAGGATGAAGACCTTGCAGCTGTTGAATGGGACCCTTTGAACCCTCAAATGGAAGAAGGTACAGTTTTTGCATCCATGAATGAGTGTAGAAATGCACTTGTGACATACTGCATCAAGGTAGAACGTACTTTCAAAGTTGACAAGAGCGATCAAGTACGTTACAGAGTGCACTGTCCGACTGAGGGTTGTCCATGGAGGCTGCTTGCAGCTAAAATGCGGAATAGCACTAATGTTCAGGTCAAAGTGAATCCTTTTAAGCACACATGCCAGGAATCAACCCTTAGGAAGGATACAATCAGTAGAGCCAAGTCAAGATGGGTGGCAGAAGAAGTAAAAAAGTGGGTGAAAGAAAACCAGCAAGTGGGTCCAAAGGAATTGCAGAAGAACATCAAAGATAAGTTCAAGATAGATTTACCATACATGAGGATGTTCAATGGTAAACAACATGCTATGGATTCTATTTATGGTAACTGGCAGGAAAGTTTTCAATTGTTGTATTCATTCAAAGGTGAAGTGGAGAGGACAAGCCCAGGTAGTATTGTAGATATTGATCACCACACCGTGGAGTACACATTCAGGGGAGTGACAAAGACCAAGGAATGCTTTAGAAGGGTTTTTGTCTGCTTTGAGGCTTGTCGCCGAGGTTTTTTGGCAGGCTGCAGGCCTTATTTGGCTATTGATGCCACTTTTCTCACAGGAAGGTTTAAAGGACAGTTAGTAGCAGCTTGTGCAGTTGATGCACATAGTTTTGTATTTCCAGTTGCCTATGGTGTGCTGGAGACAGAGTCTGAGGAGAGCTGGACTTGGTTTTTGCATAATCTTCGCCGGGCTATTGCACATCCCAATGGGTTGGTCATTCATACAGATGCCTGCAAAGGTTTAGAAGTGGCCGTGGACAATGTGTTCCCTGGAGTAGAGCATAGGGAATGCACGCGTCACCTTGCTGCAAATTTCATGAAGAAATTCAAAGGAAAGGTGTATACCGACAATTTATGGCCAGCATTTTGACATGCAGTGTGAAGAAGCACAACTACCACTTGAGGCAGTTATACATGAATCCCAAAGTGAAAGAATACTTGGAAACACACCACTCCAAGTTATGGGCCAGAAGCCAATTCAGTGAAGTGAGCAAAGTTGACTATGTGCACAATAATCTAGCAGAGTCTTTCAACTCAACGATCCGGAAACTAAAGGGTCATTATGTGGTGGATTTGCTTGACAGGATAAGGATAGAATACATGCAGAAATTTCATTATCGTGCAGGAATAGCCGAGGCAAAATTCATGGGCCACATTATCATCCCTGCCGTGATGAATGAACTGAAGCAGAAGACAATAGGCTTGGAAATGAACATGACGCTTTGCTCGGGTACCACAACAGAGATATCATATTTGGATAAAGAGAAGAGGGAATGGAGATATCCAGTGGATTTAGAAGCTAGAACTTGCAGTTGTAGGCAATGGCAGATAACTGGGTTGCCATGCATTCATGCCTTGTTTTTCATCACTTCTCTCCCAGGTCCAGCAGGGAACATACAGCAGTATGTGCATGATTACTACTCTGTTGCAAGGTTCAAAGCCACATATGCTTATGCCTTGCCTGCTATGGAGGGAAAACAACAATGGGACATGGTGGACCCTGGATTCAAGCTTTGCGCTCCAGTTCTGAAGAGAGCAGCAGGTAGACCAAGGAAGAGTCGAATAAGACCTCGCAGCGAAGGAGCTGGACTTGGAGCGAGGAAGCGTAAGTGCACAAGATGTGGTGGGTCTGGTCATTTTTAAGTATTGTGATAACACAGTAGATCCAGCGTTCGGAGAGAGTTTCGATGAAGGCTTCGATGAAAATGTTGGTCAGCAGCCGGTTGCCTCAACAGATGATGAAAATGTTGGTCAACAGCCGGTTGCCTCAACAGATGATGAAAATGATGGTCAACAGCCGGTTGCATCAGATGAGGATTTTGACGAGGTTCCAAATGATGATGGTCAA
>NC_041385.1:393302566-393309192 GCF_002162155.2 Triticum dicoccoides | reverse complement strand
TTTAGTAAATGCTTAGTTGAACTAATTGAATTAATATAACTAGTTTATTTTTAGTAATGTTTAGTTGAACTAGTTGAATTAATATAACTAGTTATTTTTAGTAAATGCTTAGTTGAACTAATTGAATTAATATAACTAGTTTATTTTTAGTAAATGCTTAGTTGAACTAATTGAATTAATATAACTAGTTTATTTTTAGTAATTTTTAGTTGAACTAGTTGAATTAATATAACTACTTTATTTTTAGTAAATGCTTAGTTGAATTAATAGAAGTAGTTGAATTAATTGAATTAGTAAGTGTTTAATGTTTCGCCTAATATGAACATAGGAAATATCGTCTGACGATGGATTTTTTATTATTATGTGCGAATACTGTGAAGACCAGCGCGGCCAGTGTGACAGAAATTTTCTTGTTGATGATAGGCGATTCAGCATCAAGCTGGATAAGACCTTCGAATTCGATACAGTAAGTCACAACGACAAGTCTGTTTTCGTAATTAAGCATGACTTATATATGCTTCATTTGTCTGACTTATAATTTTTAATTTTTACTATTCTACTAGCGCATCCCCTGCCATGCAAGAATTTTTTTCTTGGATAAGATATGTTTCAATGATATGGAAACTATGGAGGTAAAGAGAGTTTACCTGAAAACTGAGCATGGTTATACTTTCAACGTCAAAGTATACAATGCACACACGGACACCTATTTTGAATGCAAAACTTGACAAGCACTATGCAAGACTTATGCATTTGAGCCTGGTATGGTTATCACCTTTGATATTCATCCGGAAGATGATATTGAAGGTAATAAAGACATATGGGTCGATGTGCAGACGCCTCTAGTTCTACCATTATGTGAGTTCTTCTCAACTATATTTTTGTCTTTGATA
Source organism: Triticum dicoccoides (assembly GCF_002162155.2). Lineage (NCBI taxonomy): Eukaryota > Viridiplantae > Streptophyta > Magnoliopsida > Poales > Poaceae > Triticum > Triticum dicoccoides. The sequence continues at coordinate 393,308,299 of NC_041385.1, read as the reverse complement.
TTGCTTATTCAAAAATAATTGACAACTAATTTCTATTGACAGCTCATCTCCATTCAACCAAACATGTCCGGCGCTTGGTAGACAGGACCTACTACTATCCCGGAGCTGAACTAAACTGTGAGGGGATAAGTCATTATGTTTCATGGCTTGAGGATCTTCATACTGTCAAGACAAATTTTCTTCCTGCACTTAGAAATGTTAGTACTCAAAATATGCGACCAATAGTGATGGTATTGAACTACGGTCACATCTATTTAGGAATGATGGTAAGATTTTTACTATTTGTCCTCAGTGCATATTTTGCATACATAATCTTTTTGCTAAACTTTCATTGCTAAGTATATTAATTAAGTACTATACGATGTTCTTCAACAGGGACTCCCGATGACAGTTGTGCCTCAGGGGATCGAGACTAAAGGTCGCATGTCAATTGTTAGCTTACGACCAAGATATCCTGCATTGCACATGAATGCATTCAGGATTTCTAGAAGCAATGAATGCTTAATAGTGAAAGATTGGAGGAAAATTATTAATGATCGCAGAGAAGTACTAGGGGGCAGCAATGAGAAGCGCAGCCCACGATTAGGAGACAGGTTCATCTGCATGCTCCAGTATGATCAATCAGGAGAGCTATACATGTTATATGCTATTTTACCAGAGAGAGAGTAGCTAGCAGGAGTGATATAGCTAGTTCATGCTGCTCTTAGTACTTGTCGTTTTATGTCCGTGTTCTTTGTTCTGAACTTAAGTGATTTGCTTTTGTGTTGTTATATATGAACACTTATAATATCATGACAATCATGTTGAACTCGATGATATTTTTGCTTTTGGTACAAGCGAATGTTTCTTTTTTAAGCTAGTAGTGCTGGTGGTGATTAGATAGCGGTAATGCATGACTATGATGATTAATATGATGATGATGATGAGTTATTATATATCATTTAATGAAAGAAACCGCAGATTAGTTTCAGCTGGATGGATCCTAGCTACCTAAGTGATCAAGTATATGCCATCTGTATGTATTATACTTGATCAAGTATAATATGGATATGGCATATACTTGATCACTTAGCTAGTAGCTAGATCCAATGCATCCAGTCGAAACTAATCCGCGGTACCTTCACCTATTGATTTAACAACTCATTATAATGTAAAACAATCACAAAATTAAATTGAAAACACAAAATTAAAGAAAAATTAAAAAAACACCCAAACATTTAGTACCGGTTGATGTTACCAACTGATATTAATGCCCTACACGCACCCGGGCCTGGCTCGTGCCACGTGGTGGCACTTTAGCGCCGGTTCAGGACGAACCGGTACTAAAGGGGGGGACCTTTAGTCCCCACTCTTTAGTGCCGGTTGGCGAACCGGCACTAAAGGCCGTCACAAACCGGCACTAAAGGCCGGTTCTGTACTAGTGTTATGATGATATGATTTTTACATCAGGATATGAATTTACCCCAATTATCTCTTTAGGCTTCCTCCCGTGCCTCGGTCATAGGACCACGTCCCAGGGTCAGCATCAAAGAGAGGCTCACATTCCCTGCAGCCGTGATGGATGGCCCAGTGTACCAGCTTCTCAAGAACCCCAAGACTGCAGGGAGCAGCGGCTAAAACGCCGTGCACTACCCTGAGTGATGGAAGATGTCGCTCCTCTGCACTTCGTACCAAAGAAATATCAGCATTTGGTGAAGCGCATGAAGGTTCCGCCTAGTGAAGAATTCAACATTCTCACTATAGGTGTGTTTGAGGATGATAGCGAGTTTCTTCACTTCCCCGAAGAAGATGCGCCAGAAGTGGATCATGTCCACCTTAGATCAGGTCACCAGTTAGCTGACCCACATCCTCCACCTAGAAAGGAGCCTAGGAACAAAGATGTAACCGAGAATGAGACAAACGACCCGCCTTCTAAGGTGTCGGTCAAGTATGATGTAATCTCTCATTTGAAGAAAATACCAGCTATGCTTTCTGTGTATGATGCTTTGTCTCTTTCCTCAGATTTATGTAAGGCACTAGTTACAACATTGTCATTTCCTGAAGATTATAGAGTGGAAGTCTCACAGACTGAAGCTGATTAAAGGATGTGTTAAATATTACATTCAGGGATGAGGACATGTTGTTAGGAGCGAAGAAGCATAACATGCCTCTTCTTATGTTTGGTGAGATTGATGACTTGCCAACAAATCGCATAATGATAGATGGTGGATCCGCCATAAATTTGCTGCCTCAGCGTACATTGAAAAGGATTGGATATTCCCCTAAGGATTTGAGTCGGTCAAATGTGGTCATTCACGGCTTTAACCAGTCAGGTCAAGAGGCCATGGGTACCATTTCCCTGGTACTAAAAATGGAAGCGTTATGTACATACGTGAGATTCCATGTGATTGATGCAGCCACATCTTACAATGCACTGTTGGGCCGACCATGGCTGCATGAAAATCAGGTTGTGCCATCTACACTCCGTCAGTGTGTCAAGTACAAAGAGAAATCTGGAGAAACAGTAAGAATATTTGTAGATAAGAGACCATTCACCGTAGCTGAATCTTTCTACGCCGAAGAAAAATTCTACTTTGAGCCTGTTGAAAAAGTACACAAGCCAAGGCCTGTAATAGTATCTGAGTCAAATATGGTAAAGAAAAATACTGCAGAATCCTCATCTGGCCGAAAGATTTATCAGTATATACCAAGTGACCAAAGGAAAGAGGGTGACCCAATATTCCGTGTCATCGATAAATCATCTGTTAAAAAAGGTACCAAAATGCCTATGCTCTTACCTCCTTTGGTTCAGCATAAAATTGAGCAGGATAAAGAGGAGCCGCATGAGTGTGAAAATAAAAATAAAAATGTGGTTCATATCACCTTGGAAAATAAAGATGATGAGTCATTGCCTATTTCTCTGTACGATAACCAAGTTTTGTATATGATGCAGAAAATGGGATATGATACTCTCACTACCCCGTCGTTGTGCGATGGCCGGGGGCAGCGAGCGCCATTTGAAAAGGCATTGTCCCGAGAACAACTCGAAGCTCTACATGAGGGCCAGCCTTTGAAAGAAAAAAGACATGGGCTAGGCTATGAGGTTTGTATGACCTCGACTGAATTTGTAGACCCAACTGAGGCATCCCCACAATTGGAGGATGGTAATCAGCCAACTATTGATGACTTGGAAGAAAAAAAATATTGGGACAGCCGAGGATCCTCGACTGATTTTTATTGGCGCACGTAAGAAAAGAAAGAGGAATATCGTAAGTTCCTTTATGCAAACAAAGATGTCTTCGCTTGGAATTACGAGGAAATGCCAGGCTTAGATCCAGAGGTAGCGGTGCACCGACTTGCCGTGCAAGATGATGCACCCCCAGTAAAACAAGCACAAAGGAGATTTCGACCCGAGCTACTCCCCAAGATAGAAGCCGAGGCCGAGAAACTCATAGCTGCTGGATTCATTAGGGAAGTTAAATATCCTAAGTGGCTTTCCAATATTGTTCCAGTTAAAAAGAAAAATGGTCAAATCCGTGTGTGTGTAGACTTTAGGGACTTAAATAAAGCATGCCCTAAAGATGATTTTCCTATACCTATATCTGAAATACTTGTTGATGCTACCATGAATCATGAAATATTTTACTTTATGGATGGATATTCTGGATATAATCAAATAAAAATGGCGCCAGAAGATGAAGAGCTAACGGCTTTCAGGACGCCCAAAGGTATATTCTGTTTTAAGGTTATGCCGTTTGGACTAAAAAACGCCGGGGCAACATATCAAAGAGCCATGACCATAGTTTTAGATGGATTATTGTATGTAATTGTTGAATGTTATATTGATGACATAGTAGTAAAATAAAACGTGAGGAGGACCATATGAAACATCTTGCAATGGTTTTCGAGCGTCTGAGGGAACATAACTTGAAAATGAATCCCATGAAATGTGCGTTCGGAGTTTCCTCCAGAAAATTTCTTGGTTTTGTGGTCACAAAAAATGGCCTCCAAATTGACCCAGATAAAGTAAAAGCGATCGTTAAAATGCCACCACCCACAAATCTACATGAACTAAAGAGTTTACAAGGTCACCTAGCATATATTCGGAGGTTTATCTCAAATTTATCAGGAAGATGTAAACCTTTCTCACGTCTCATGAAAAAGGGTGTCTCATTCGAGTGGGATCAAGCATGCCAAAATGCATTCTTGGACATTAAAAAATACCTTATACACCCACCTATCCTGGGTGCACCAGTTAAGGAACGTCCTCTGATCCTATATACGACAGTCATGCCTATGTCATTGGGAGCTCTTTTAGCACAGAATAGTGAGTCCGGAAAGGAAATGTCCCTATATTACCTTAGTCGCACCCTTGTGGGGGCTGAGTGCAACTATCCAGACATGAAAAAGATATGTCTTGCATTGGTGTTTGCAGCACAAAAATTACGCCATTACATGTTAGAGCATACTGTACACCTCGTATCGAGACCCTCTCAGGTACATCTTAAATAAAATGGTGCTTTCAGGTAGACTGGCTAAGTGGGCAATATTTTTGTCACAATTTGATATAAAATTTGTGCCGTAGAAAGCCATGAAGGGGCAAGCGCTAGCTAAGTTCCTAGCCACCCATCCAATACCCGACGATTTCCCAATAGATGATGATTTGCCGGATGAAGAGGTATTCACTACATCAATTGTTAGTTCATGTTGGCAAATGTACTTCGATGGCGCATGTCGACGATCAGGGCAGGTGCGGGCGTTATATTTGTTACGCCAAATGAAGGAATAATCCCGTACTCCTTTACCCTAACTTCAGCAGTTTCAAATAATTTGGCGAAATATGAGGCTTTGATAATTGGGCTTGAGTTAGCTCCGAATATGGGGTTAGATTCACTCACTGTTTATGGTGACTCTCAGTTAGTGATCAACCAACTACTGGGAATTTACATGGTAAAGAAAGAAGAATTAATGCCTTACTTCCAACGAGCCAAAGTGCTCATGTCCATGTTTGCTGATCTAAATATTCAGCATGTTATAAGGAGTCAAAATGAAAGGGCCGACGCCTTAGCAGGTTTAGCCGCTAGTATGTCATTAACTTCACATCAAATGATGGACGTTCGTGTTGAAGAACGTAGGATACTACCTATACTTGCTGAGAAGGAGGAGACAACGACGTCGTTTGCAATGACTGCAGATGTTTACGAGATTGAAGTTGGAGACTGGCGAAGCCCTTTCCTGGAATACTTGCTCCATGGATATTTACCTCTGGACTCCGCAGAAAGGTCTAGAGTTCGAAAAAGGTCAGTTCACTATACATGTATAAACGATACCCTATATAGACGTTCCTTCGATGGCATCCTCCTCCGCTGTCTAGCAGGGAATGAAATTTTGGAAGCCTTAAATGAAGTGCACGCTGGGGTGTGTGGGGCGCATCAATCTGGCCCTAAGTTATATTATCAATTGCGACATCTTGGTTACTATTGGCCTACCATGTTTGACGACGCCATAAAATTTGCAAAAAGGTGTCACGAGTGCCAGGTACATGGTAATTTCATACATCAACCCCATGAGTCGTTGCATCCCACAAATATTGCATGGCCGTTTGAAATGTGGGGAATGGATATAGTAGGGCCTATTAACCCGCCATCATCAAAGGGTCATAAATTTATCCTGGCTGCCACGATTACTTCTCTAAATGGGCTGAGCTTATACCATTAAAAGAGGATAAGGGAGAGCACGTGGAGCACTTCATAA
>NC_041385.1:393300732-393302268 GCF_002162155.2 Triticum dicoccoides | reverse complement strand
AAAAAAATACTCCAACAACTTACGAGTATAAACTGTGATGCAAAAAAAAATCCAAAATTCTCCACACCCTTACAAGTATAAAATGGGGCACAAAAAACTCAGCAATGACTTATGAGTATAAACTGTGACGTAAAAAAATCAAGCAGGCTCCAAACTTCATCATAAGCTTAAACGTTGTACAAAAAATGGTACGTACATGCATTTATATATATATAAAATATAGAATAAAAAATAAGGCTTCAGGCCATACACAACGATAGTGTAAATAAATAAGGTTGCTTCAACGTCAAAGCTGGCGTACTAGCACATCATGCATAAAATTCGGAGTTCCCACATGAATAAACAAAGTACTGCTACATTTGAAGTGAAACTAAGTACTGAACCTAAAATGATTCAAAGGGAAATGATAAATTGAAATGGCCAAATAATAGTTAAAAAACTAAGCGAAGTCTAGGCCTTCTCAAGGAGCTCACCTGTTCTGCAGGCTGTTCAACAACTGACTTGGTTCAGTCTTTAATTTGGTCATCTTTTGTTCAAATTCAGCAAGCTTGGTACGCTTGCCGGCGTTGGTGTCATGTAGACTCTTCACCAAATCATTCAGTTCAGATTGATGGGCATTATGTGCTTGTCGGCGTTGTTCCCTCTCTAGGTTAAGCTTCTGCAAACTGGCGGTAGCCTCCTCAAGCTGCACCTTAAGCGCTGCTTCCTGCACCTCCATGTCAGCACACTTCTTGTCTAGGTCAGATAAGTCCCCAATTGCAGCCTTGGAAACTTCGTGGCCGGTTCACGAAGTCGAGCTTATTGACCTTTCCCAACTCGATCATCATCAGGAAAAAAGTGGAATTCTTCAGGGGCCAAGGATAATAGGTGTGACCAAAAAGCATAGGCAATTCCAATTTCGTCTTGAGTATACAGGCTCGCTAGAGGAGAAAAGGGTACAACTTGGTCAAGACGAAACTGTCATGCCTCTCGATCTGGGTGATATGGTTTAGCTATACACACGTCGGCGGTGATAGTACCAGGCCTCCACGGCAGCATGCCTCGACGAATAGAAATTAAGAAAGCCCTCTTGGGTTTGAACACACCTTCCATAGTGAGGGAATAGGGATTTCAAGCAATATTCTTATAATCATCGAGGAAAGCATGTGCTTCTTCAGGAGTAAAATGACGTGGTGTCATAAACATGGTTTTCACCATATTAGGTTGTAGTGCCAAAAGTTTAGGGCTTGGTAAATATGGTATTTTTGCTCTGTTTCCATAGGGTTTCTTGAGGTACACACCCATCCATCCAGCAAGGTAGTGGACTGGCCAAATTCTATGTATGAACGAGGGACCAATAGGATGAGTACAAATTCGCCGAAGTGAGTAATAAAGGGAGCAAAGAGCAGGTGGGCCCAGATAAATGCGTCGTCCTAGGGAAATCCATGCCGCCATCACTAATACCCCAGGGCGAATATATGGCCCACCACCAACAACGACGTAGCGGTAAAGCCATATGGCGAGAAAAGCTGCAGTATACATGCATTGGTCTTCTAA
>NC_041385.1:393299330-393300624 GCF_002162155.2 Triticum dicoccoides | reverse complement strand
CTCTGGGTAGCAAAGTCTACTCCACTATTGTGAAAGAAGTCACACCATTCCTTGAAACCTACTTTGCCACCCACATCAAGCTCGGTCCAAGTTTCTAGGAGCCGAGGCAGAAAGTTGGGGTACAAAAGAGTCGAAGGATCCAGCTCATCAGCTAGGGGAACATATTCTTCGTAAGGTTCACCATCAAGGGGCAACCCCGCGATCTGATGCATATCAAGAAGTGTGACTGTACGCTTGCCACACGAGAACAAAAACGTGTTGGTGTTGGGATCCCATTTCTCCAATAAAGAACTTAAAAGAGGAGGGGAGACAGAATAGTTGGCTAAAGAGAAATAAATGGCTCCATAGACGTAATCCACGCCCTCTTCACTCCCCTTCAGGTGGGTATGATATTTCTTCAAGACATTAGTACCCCATTCAACATAGCCAAGAGGCATTGGGGCATATTCAACCTCATGATTCTCCCAGCCTAAACCTTTGGATATCATATGTGTCCCAAGGGTTGAAGCTTCACCTAGTCTGGGCCCAGGTGCGGGAGGTTGATAACAACGAGCTGAGAAAGATGACCCTGCCGTCCATCCACGTGGTCCAAGCTCAGGATGGCCGTGTGGTACGCCTAACTTCGTAATCACTGGATTGGCTATCTCACTAGTGTCAAGTTCAAATAGGTGTTTTTTGGCCAACTGTGATAGAGGCATTCTACATGATTCATACGAAGATGGTGCTGTGGCTTCCTCCATTTATATGCACGAAAAAATGCATGTCGGTATACGTATGAAATTACAGGAGGTTAAAAAATAGTACATGAAAGTGCAAGATTGAATATTATACCGAGGTGGAAATGATGATCCAGATGTACATAGTCTGCAACGAGAGATAGTATCTACAATAAAAACAATTCAATATTTGAATTTGATGCATGAAAGAAATATGAGAAATACAAAACAGGTACGCATGATTGAAAATATTATTCATGCCCAAAAACAGTAGCATTGCTATCGAACGACGGACCAAGCCCATATATAAGCTTGTCGGAACACCGACAGTGATCAAGTCATTAAAGTCACGCATATATCATAAAAAAATCACTGTCGAACGACGGACCAAGCCCATATATAAGCTTGCCGGAACGCCGACAGCGATCAAGTCATTAAAGTCACGCATATATTATTTAAAAAAAGCACTGTCAAACGACGGACCAAGCCCATATATAAGCTTGCCGGGACGTTGACAGTGATCAAGTCATTAAATTCATGCATATATCATATAAAAAAATCACTGTCGAACGACGGAC
>NC_041385.1:393294323-393298831 GCF_002162155.2 Triticum dicoccoides | reverse complement strand
CCTACCACCCGGTGGTAGTTACCCCATATGTCTCATATACTACCATGTGGTAGTATATATACTACTTTATCATTTTAAATATATTCGTATACTATATCTAAGATATTCCAAAGCAAGTTACATGAAAAAATTGCATATGGGCCCATAGTTTTTGTTATATTTATGAAATACGTATATATTTGTACGTAAAAAAGAGCATACTCAAAATATGGTATATACTACCTAAAAACTAGTATATATACTACCTAATCATTGTTATATATTACATACTACACGTACATACTCTCGATTTTGACAGATATTATATACAACATACAAAACACAAGTGGTGGTAAATACCACTGCTTGTAGGAAACATTTGTCCGATATATATGGAAAAAAAATCACAGTCGAACGACGGACCAAGCCCATATATAGGCTTGCCGGAATGCCGACAGTGATCAAGGCATCGATTCATACATATACAAAAAAAAAATCACCGTCGAACGACGGACCAAGCCCATATAAAGGCTTCCCGGAACGCCGACGGTGAGCAACTTATTGACCCATGCATATACAATGATAAAAAAGAAACTTCTCATGGTTGAACGACGGACTAAGCCCGTATATAGGCTTCCAGAGTGGCAACAGTGAGCAATCTACTCATTCATACAAAATAATAATAATAATAAAATTATCCCTGAGTCGAATGACGGACCAAGCCTGGATAGGGGCTTCCCGGAACGCCGACCGTGGGATCACAATATTTGGATGAATAAATACAGATCAAACACATCCAGAGACCAGGGCTATATACACCATGACAAAAAAAAGTTTTATGCATTCATGGCATTATATCCCTGACACTTCTAATGATGAGAGAGATGCCATAACGAACAGACGTAATCAGATAATTTGGGAAAGCAGACTACCCAAGGAAGATTCGATCCAGACCGTATCCTAGTGTCCCTGTCTCCCTGCACCTATGTGATGAGGAGATGGAATAGAGATTAAAAGCAACATCCAAGATGCTAAAAGATAGATCATTTCTTGGTAATGACAGGACAAAGAAAGAGGCATACCCAATTGGAGGAGTCAACACTTGCCAACACGGAGGTGGATCTTGTGAGGGATTGAAAGCAATCTGGGACTGAGAAAATAGCAGATTAATCAGTCAATGAATCAATTTAGGCACTAGCGAAGTCGTATATAATTTGCTAACCTATCAAAAGGATTGCGGCCGGCCGAACGGAAGTAGACCTTCGTCTCCGTGGTCTTCTGTCTTGATTTAAGAAAAGAAAAAGAGACTTGCTGTTTAAAGAGAGTTGAGGGGATAGCGGACGCAGTTTGTTATCCGGATGGAGTTTGTTAGCCGGACGTGGCCTGATTTTTAGCCTCCACAATTGCAACGCATGGTTAAAAAGTTGTAGGTAGCTGGCACACGATCGTCTAAAAAGTCATAAACCCATTATACTCACCAGAAGTGCTTTAAACAAAATATGTATAGTTTCGAGCTCTGGGTCCGAGTAAAAAAAAATCTTACTTCGAACGCAGACCTCGAGGGGCATCTGTTGACATAGATTTTGATCGAGATAAATAAATGTATAAAATATAAATTCAAAACAGCAAAAATAAAACGTTCGATAATGAAAAGAATTAATTTAAAGAAATCAATCAACAACTCAATCAACCAAGACATCGACGACTGGCAGCTCCTACTTTGTTGATGTACATTGCAAGGGAAAGTTGCAAGCCCCACAACGACCTAGCCCATTGCAATCTCCGGAGAGCACCGTCTGCTGAAACCGCTGTCATGGAATCATCGTTGTCGCGGGGGCCCCGCCACACGCAGCTCCGACTTCTCTGTCGTAGCGAGAAACAAACATAGGCAAACCCATTGACGCACTGGACCATTGGGATCAGGAGGATTACCTGCGACCAACTTTGCATGTCCACCCTAGGGAAAGCGCATAGGGAAACTAGTCTTCAAGATGACGACCACAAGGGAAAAGCGACCCGGAAACGACGCCATCAGCCGACCCTGCTACAGCAGCGCAAAAGGCTTTCACCCAAAGACAAACCTCGAAGACGGACAAGGCCGGAGAGTACCATGACGACCCTGTGGGAAGGAGGAACAACACCCACGGGCGCCGCGCCGTCGGCGTTGGCCATCGAAATATCACGGCATATTAACAGAATGCATATACAATATAATTGGTGACTAAAGAAAATTTAGCATCAATTAAATCTTTAGCTAGCACGAGCATGCGTTATGTGCTAATGCATGCAGGCTAGGCAGCGTACATGCATGAACGTATGTGGCGTGGCTCTCACAGCCAATAATAATTTTTCTTTTTGAGCAAATCAACACAGTCACCATGCATATGCAAAAGTTGCTCCGATTAAATAATCAAAGTAAGAAGCCCAAACGTTGTCTTGTAGCAGAGCCCACCTTAGGTAACGTTTAATTAAGCAAATTGATTAAACTAATTGGGCCAAGGCCATGTGCGCTCCAACCGATGTCCCATCAATCAACAACTCAGGGTTGGCGTTAGCGTTGGCGCAAGATCTTCAGCTTCAAAATATGATAGTAGCATCATATGCCAAGCAAGTCGTTCAGGAGATACACAACAGGTCGAGAGGAGCAAACAGAGCTATTATTAGCGAGATTCTTTCTTATTCCATTTTGTTTCATTGTATCTTTACTTTTGAAAGTTGTAGGGCAAACATAGAAGCTCATAAGTTAGCCGAGCACTCGTTGTCTTTAGGTCCGGGGTGCCACGTTTGGTTCGGGCAACCCCATGACCTTACTTGTATCCCACAATCTGTGGTATTCGATTAATAAAGCTTGGTGATCCTAAAAAAAATCAATCAACAACTCAGGGAGACCAAGTCTCGAGCACTCCATTTCCTGCCCACGTTCTACCAGCAAGCCATGCTCCTGCTCCCACGTTCTGCACGACGTGCAGATTGAGTCCTTGGCGCGCGCGGCAGCCTCCAAGGGTCAGTGCTACACACCTGCCTCTATAAATACCAGGCAGTCAGACTGCTCTAGGATCGGCCCGGAGTTCATTCGTTTCCTCTGTCAAAAATCATACACACACAGTAGCATAAAAGGAGAGAACGAGGCAGGCGTGCAGGAGGTTTGAAAGGTGAGATTCAATGGCTCTCCTGTAGCCTCTGGTTTGGCCATTGTGGTACAGGCCAGGGAGCTTTTTTCTTCTTCTTCTCTTGAATCTCTAGCCCTTGGTCCGGCCATCACGGTACAAATTAAGGGGCATGTTTCATTTTCCGAAAATTCTTATTCTTGGTTCGGCCATCGCGGTACAAATCAAGGAGCATATTTCATCTCCCCAAAATTCTTGCCCTTAGTCTGGCCATTGCGGTGCAGACTAAGGTGTATGTTTAATCTCTCTCAAAATTTTGCCTTTGATTTGGCCATTTTGGCACAGACTAAAGAGTATGTTGCATCCATCCTAAGATTTTGTCCTTGATTCGGCCACCGCGGTACAAACCAAGGGGCATGTTATATCTACCCCAAACTTTCGCCTTTGGCTTGGCCATCGAGATACGAGTCAAGGAGCGTGCATGGTTCTTGTAAGCATGGTTCCTTTAAATGTGGCGTGCACTTCGTCCCATTGATCTCCGTCTTGGTTCGGTCCCTTTAGCGATACAAGCCAAGATGAACGCCTCGTTCCTTGGTTTTGGTCTCTATACATGGATACAAACCAAGAAAGTGGCATAGGTGCGAAAACCTCATAAAAAATTGCCTTAATTTGGTTATCATAAAAAAAATGGATAGGACTAAGTTGGAATGAAATTACGAAGGCACTAAACTGAACTCATGATAATCTCTTGTTTGGTTGCGCTGCGGGCATTATGTGTCACGCTAGTTGCAATACAAACAAGAGCATAAAAATATATTCCATCACTTGGTTATGCTGCACGCGGGCATTATCTTAATGCCACGCAGTGTTAATAGTAATACGAGCAGGGCAAAACTTAATTAAAAATGTGTTCATGTTACACACCCAAAAACCAAAATCATGCAAGATGAATGATAAAACGTGTTGCATCATAAAAAAACCAATCTTACTTGGTTGCGCTACACGTGGGCATTATCATAATGCTACACGGTGCTAGTAGTAATACAAGTAAGAGAAAATTAAACAAAGTATTCAGGCCATATATTTGGTCCAAATTCAAATAAAACCTGTCATGAAATGCTCCAATGCTACAAGAGCCTAAAACTATTAGCATCGTCATAAATGGATATCACAAACTCACTTTACTTGGGTTATGCTACACACTAGCGCCAATGAAATGACGCCATGTGGAGTTAGTGCTAATACCATGGGAGGTACAAACATAAACAAAAATGATAGATGTCATATGACTCATGCAACACCATAATTGCTCCACAAACCTTTGCTTGGTTACGCTGCACGCGGGCATTACCTTAGTGCCACGCGGTGTTAGTAGTAATACAGGTAAAGCAGAACTTAATAAAAAATAAGTTCACTCCACAT
>NC_041385.1:393293135-393293953 GCF_002162155.2 Triticum dicoccoides | reverse complement strand
CACATATGCATACAAAATTCATGCAAAATACGTGATAAGGCATATTTCATGTAGCCCATATAGGCTTTAAACAAATAAAAAAATATCATGAACAAACTCCATTCAGGTCAAGCTATACATGTGTGTCATATCATTGCACCGCGTGGTTAGTTTTGATACCGTGTGAAGTCAAAGTCAACAAAACATGGTACATATCATATGCACCATAAAAAGCATCAATATTATGTCAGAAAGCTTCAGTCCATTACACTACACACGGGCACCACATTAGTGTCGCGCGGTGATAGTAGTACTGTGATGATGCAAAACTCATTAAAATCGGCATGTCACATATATTCATGCCACCAAAACCGAAGATGTCATATAAAATTCCCAAAGAAAAATATATCCATATCCTATATGACAAACGTAGGATAAAACTATGTCTAGCCAAAATCAACCTGCATTCCACATATATAAATGAGGTTGAACACACACAAATTGTTGCATGCTACGAAAATATATTCCCAAACATCACACATAAAATCATAGAGGAGTACTTGCATGGAACCAAACTTCAAGCTCACCAAGAAGGAGTTCGTCGTCGACCGCGAGGAGGATTTCTCTTGTAGAATATTGTAATAGGAATGTGATGCAATCCTATGTAATAGAAATGTTGGAATTCTTAATCAGGGGGTTTTCTCTTCGGAGATGTAATTAACAGAATTTTTATGTAAATGTAAGAGTTCTGGAAATAATGTACCTGCAATGTTTGATTCTATTTTTATTTTATGCATTTAAATTTCACTCTGTATCAATGACGTGGACGCGTGTTTTCA
>NC_041385.1:393289240-393292339 GCF_002162155.2 Triticum dicoccoides | reverse complement strand
TTTTCCCTGCCTATTCCACCCATCGTACTCGTTTGCTACTGCTGGCGTGCTGCCATCACAACTGCCCTTCTTCTCGATTAGTTTTATGGATAATATTCCAGTCCTAGTGAAGCAATGGATATACTCTGCTTATACTCTCCAATAATTGAGAAATTGGAGCTAATTATTTTGTGTGGCACAACATGTCTACCATTAGCATTCATTGTATACATTGTGTACCCAATATATCAAATGTTGATCACACGAGAAGTTGACTAAACGTGTTTTTACAAAGGCTATAAACTGATTTAGTGCTCAGGTGTGATGTAAACTGAATCCGAAACAACCTTATGAGTGTCCCTATAGTATTTGATTGTTTGTTTTCAGAGGAATTGTTTTTTTAATGTCTTGCAAAATTGTGCTCCAAAATACTCTTGGGAAAGTAGTGGCTATACCCAGAGTGGATGCACCCACGCTGCACCCCCTTATCTTCACCGTCCAAACATCTATCCATCTTTTGGGATATGGGCTATGTGAGTACTGTTTGTTTGCCAGTGATTAACAGAGAAGCTGTGTCGTAGGTCAGCTTCTATGAACAGTGCTAGTAGCGCACGACCACAGTTTGCTTTTTCAGATTGCATGTCGTGTAGTGTCTGTAGTGCTAGCATGCATTTCTTGGGCGTTCAAATTTCTTTTCATGAACAGTTCTCTGTCTCTTTTGGGGCGTTCAAATCTGGTGGCTCACATGCAGCTCATTGTTCACTGGCTCACAATACATCACTGTTCACACACTCTGTCTTGAACCGAAGACATGCAGCACATGCAGAGGTGTGATGAAAAGTCAACAACTTTTTCCAGCCGGATCGTATGTGAACCTGATGGGTGTATAGGAGAGAGACGCACAAGAGGCTACATAGTTCTCTAGAGAAAATAACCAGAGCCTCAAAAATTTTGCTGCCTTTGTATGAAACGAGGAAAGTCACTATTGGGTATTGGCCGAGAGTGGCTTTTTTTTATGAAGAGAGGGGAGAACCGAGGAGAGTCAGAGTGAGCGGTCAGAGCTGTTCTCAAACAGTGCCACTGATTACTGACCATGTCTCTGCAAATCATAATAGGATAGCAGTCAATGGTCCAAATCTCGAGGGAGGAGAAATCGCAACCAAGGGTGTAGATAATAGGTGCAGCGTGGGTGCATTTAGCCTGGGTATAGAAAAGCCACTCTCAATACTCTTCAGAGTTCAGAGCTAACAAAATGCTTCTTTTTGGTTAAAATCATCAACCCCTGCGCGTATAGTCTTGCAAAGCATATGGATGGGCAATGGGAGTGGGCGATTTTCCATGGTGTCTCTCCACCTAGATGTCACATGAAGTTGTAAGTTGCCAATTTTCCCCTGCTTTAATATCACTTTATCGTTGGTGCGGTGCAATGTTGCTATTTCAGCTATAGTTGAATGGTCGTGGGGAAAAATAGCATCTTACTATTTGTTCTATTTTCGACCTTGTATTGGAAAATAATATGTCCATTTATTTTTCATCTTTAGTGGCCACATATAACCCTTTGGCAGCCAGTGTCCACCAGTTACTCTACACATGTTGTTTTCCGTTGAAAATAACTCAGAATGAAAGCCAAAAGGAACACAAATAGGTTCAACCTTTTGTAACCCTTGTTGTTTAAAAGATTGTAATAAAGCCAATCATCAAGAGTGCTTTTTTGTTCATCCATGTCACAGAAATAATTTGCACCCTCTATTGTACAAGAGAAGACAAGCTTGCCAACTTTAGCTTGCAGTATCCAACCTGATCAGAGTAGTGAAAGCTCCTCCTTTCCAAATCAATATATTCTTGTCAGACACCTCAATGAGATTAGTTAGTGAAGCCTTGACCTAGTCTACATAAATGAATGGCGGTGCTACCACAACATCTACATCATATAGCATCCGAGTTAGTAAAAACAAGTAGGAAACGAAATCTTAAAATCGACTACATAATCATATGTACAGGGTGGAACACATTAGCCTCGCAAGTGCTGCCTAGGGTAATTTGAAATTCTCTTTTCTTGGCAGTAGTATTAAACTCTAGTAAAGTAGTTGCAAATTAGTGTGTGTGCACCCTACTTCTACTTGTGTCTTCCACACTAAAAATTTACCATCTGATATACATAGTTGTCACTGGTGGAGTTCCTCTTTGAAAGAAATGCCGATTTCTATTCAATAAAAAAATTCAGTATAGCGAGCTTTGTTGGAAACTACACCTCAGTGCATTAGCCAAACCTAAACAATGTTTATCCAAAGTCACTTAAAACACCTTGGTGACTGTAAAAAGTGTATCTCCAAGTCCAGAGACAAAGTGAACTTTTCGTCCAAGACAAGAAATTATGTTGTGTCCATGCTGACAACTTCTATAATAAGAATCTACTTCAGCTACCATCTCCTGATAGTAGCAAATTCAAGAGCAGTATATCTGCAATAATATGCCACGTGAAAAAAGTTTGTTTAGAAGAATCGGTATCTAAACATATCTATAACTATACCCCTTTGGTCGTGTACCAACTGACGTTAGTTTCAAAAAAAAATCCTTCGAATGGTAGTTTTCTGAAGACACACACATGCTCAACAGCTCAAGAACAAAAGAGTTCTTGGATTTCTTGACACACAGACTCCGTTGTGAAATGGAAATGGAAATAGCATCATTTGGAAAAAGCTACTCCATCTGTTCCAAAATATTTGAAGTTATGGTTTGACCTATGTCAAACTTCTTTTAAGTTTGACCAACTCTATTAGAGATTACCATGCACAATTGCATGTAATTATTCAACACTGCGCATAAATATATCATGTAACTAATTAGTCGGAAATTGAACTGAACTCAAAAATGCATATGCCCGCGAATTAATTCATGGTTTAGTGTTCATATAACTTATCTATACATATGTATAACTTCCATTTATAATCGCCTCCATATAGGACTGATTCATTAGAGATATGCATTAGATAATATCTTCCAAATGCACATATTTTATAAGAATGTCATTATATGTCTCAAGCATTTCGATACACAAATAACAATCAAACAACAAATATTTTTCCACATAAAATAGAGGTCATACTTGCATGCATATAT
>NC_041385.1:393286339-393289230 GCF_002162155.2 Triticum dicoccoides | reverse complement strand
AATTTTTTTAAAGACTTATATTTAGGAACAGAGGGAGTATTTCTCAAATATCAGCAGGGCGTAACCATCAATGTTGAGCTTCCTTCAGTATGAGTCATTGACATGTAGAGTTAGAAAAGCAAGATAATACGGCATCCAAAAACATCTTACTCCTCGTGAAACCTTGCGGCAACATCCCATCTTGTCGGCTCCTTTCGCCATCGCCATCAAAATCGGTGCCTCCGCCATGGGTTTTGAACCGCCCCACGGCGTGCCAAAAGACGCATCCGCAACCGTACCGGGACCTCAAACCCCCTTGTGCCACGCTAACAACAGTGTCGGTGAAGAAGAAACCCATTGATGTTCTCAGCGGGGCGACCTGTTGCACGAACAAGACACGATACTTTAGCAGCAGAAGAGGAACAACACCATATTACCTTGGCCGGCGACGGGGAGAAGCACAGGTCTCGCCGTGCATGTGCCCTTGAGGATGCCCATCAATGATTGCCGTTGTGCCCCCTAAAGCACCAACTCCGCACTAAATGAGTCACCCCTAGCCGCTGCTCCACATCAAATCGGCAGGCCGCCGGGTGGCTGTGCTGCATGAGGGAGGCGACGGAAGGCAGGCGGCCACGGACGGCGCTACGTGAGGGCGGGGGCAGCTGATTAGGCAGGCGCCGAACCGTTGGGCGACAACGGCTGCTAGGAGAAGGGCAACATAGTAGCGGGATGGATTTCGTACCTTGAGGAGAAGACAATGTCGATGGATGATCTGTTGCTTGCTGCCGCTGCATGCTTTCTTCGTTGCTAGACCACTGTCGATTCTCCTGTTTGCTTCCGTCTGTGCCGATGCCTTTGCCCCGTCATGCGGCGCTGCCGCCTATACAAGAGACAGGGAGAAATGACGGTTGATTCATGGTGAAAAAAGGAATGTAAATGGTGACAGGAATATAAAATTACACGATTTGGTGCGTAAGTGGAGTCCTTCTTATCTTTTAGGTGATTGAATGGTAATGTGGATATAAGGAATATAAATTACGTGATTGAATCTTTCTTCTTTTTTGTGTGGGGGAATTACATGATTGAATCATCACTTGCCAAATCAGGAGGTGGGAAAAATGGGTGGGGCGTGCGCTGGGGAAGACCTTCGATCGATGGGGTGGGGCGTACGAAGTGAAGAGAATAATTACCATATTCAAATTTTCCTGAGTTATGACCTTACCATACCTAGATTGATTTATTTCTATAATCATCATATTTGGGATTTCTGAGTTTATAGCCTTACCATACGTGGATTAATTGTGAAGAAAACCGGTGGGAGGGGGGTGGTGGGCGGTGGGACAAAGAAAAACCAGACTAAAAAAAGGCAGACGAAAAAACTAGACGAAAGTGGAGGGACTATTCAACCAACTCGTCCATTAGGAGTAGAGATTTTTTTTCACCCACACAGCTGCTACGATACCAGTGTTCCAAAAAATGGGCTTATGGCTTACAATTTTATTCTTGGGGACTTGTTTTTCTATTCTGTCTTAGGGAATCTTGTTTTTCTATTTGATCAGTAACTAGTCTGCTTATGTTTTTAGAAACACCATTCATACTCATAGCAGTTATAGGTACACTGATTTGAACCTAAGATTAAAAAAATACAAAGTAAAAGAACTACAATGAAATTTCTTGAAAACACCTTCTTTGTGGTATCAATCTTTGCTCGAAAAAAATATTTCAAAGATTTCAATAAAAAGGCTGCAATTGGACTAGAGCAATGATGTTGTCATTCTTTCACCCACATGACATTACCAATAATGGCTTTTGAAAGCGCTTTGAGTTGCCCATCGAAAATGATGGGAGGCCTTGATCGATGAACTTACTTGGGTCGGGGATGATCCCCTAGAAGTGCAGACCGTAGAATCACTATATCTTCAGCATGATGTCAATGAAAGTTTTCACCTCCACAAAGAATCATACCAACAAAAAAGCTTGACACATCAACATAAAATCATCATATCCAAATAATCCATCAGATCCGAATAATTGGATCTGGAAGGACATAAAACTCTGTAACCTCATGGCACCGCCAAAAAAAGAGAGAGGGGATTTATTCTCACAAAACTATGATGATCACTAGACGTTGACGAAGAACATAGAGGTCTTGAAGATCCGAGCCGTCCACCACCTCTCAGTGCCAAGATGACAACCGAAAGTGAGGGGACCTAAATTTCTTAGATGGCAGCAACGGCGACACGAGGCTTGCTTGCTTTTCTATCCAGCCTCTTACAAACCTGGCCGAAGGGGGAGCAAGGAAACCAGTACTAGGCCGACTGAATCTGTTGGTTGGGTGCCTGGTACGACCGTACGACAGACCTCGTTGTATGTCTCTCTCTAGAAAAGAAACCTTGGTGAAAAGAAACCGGTCGTCGAGAGGACCACCGGAGAGATCAATTTCTTTGATTACAAGCTCTTGGCCTAGGCGGTGGAGAGGAGGAAGATGCCTAGCTCAAAACTAGTCTAGCATGTGTTCGATGCCTCCATACCTTCCTTAGTTCCCCTTATATACTTGACTGAGCTGGGGTTACATCACTCGGGCCGGCTTGAGGTGGGCTTACCCACACTATCTTGGTTCAGACAAGGCCCCGCACCCGTGGGACTGTTGATCAGGCTTCGATGGACATCATAGTGATCTGCACGGGAACTGTGGTCCAGTGGAGAAGTTCTCCCTTAGCCTCCCTGGGGGTCCGGAGCTAAAACACTATCCTCATCACACATCAAGCCTGATCCTCAGAGACATTCTCTTATGAGCATCAATATTTTTATCCCACTAGGTCACTCCACCATGCACCAAGCTTGATCATGTAAGGCCGGCTATCCACAGGAAACATGTGTAGGATCGAAAGTATGTCTAGAAGGGGGGGGGG
>NC_041385.1:393171584-393286329 GCF_002162155.2 Triticum dicoccoides | reverse complement strand
TTTTCCCTGCCTATTCCACCCATCGTACTCGTTTGCTACTGCTGGCGTGCTGCCATCACAACTGCCCTTCTTCTCGATTAGTTTTATGGATAATATTCCAGTCCTAGTGAAGCAATGGATATACTCTGCTTATACTCTCCAATAATTGAGAAATTGGAGCTAATTATTTTGTGTGGCACAACATGTCTACCATTAGCATTCATTGTATACATTGTGTACCCAATATATCAAATGTTGATCACACGAGAAGTTGACTAAACGTGTTTTTACAAAGGCTATAAACTGATTTAGTGCTCAGGTGTGATGTAAACTGAATCCGAAACAACCTTATGAGTGTCCCTATAGTATTTGATTGTTTGTTTTCAGAGGAATTGTTTTTTTAATGTCTTGCAAAATTGTGCTCCAAAATACTCTTGGGAAAGTAGTGGCTATACCCAGAGTGGATGCACCCACGCTGCACCCCCTTATCTTCACCGTCCAAACATCTATCCATCTTTTGGGATATGGGCTATGTGAGTACTGTTTGTTTGCCAGTGATTAACAGAGAAGCTGTGTCGTAGGTCAGCTTCTATGAACAGTGCTAGTAGCGCACGACCACAGTTTGCTTTTTCAGATTGCATGTCGTGTAGTGTCTGTAGTGCTAGCATGCATTTCTTGGGCGTTCAAATTTCTTTTCATGAACAGTTCTCTGTCTCTTTTGGGGCGTTCAAATCTGGTGGCTCACATGCAGCTCATTGTTCACTGGCTCACAATACATCACTGTTCACACACTCTGTCTTGAACCGAAGACATGCAGCACATGCAGAGGTGTGATGAAAAGTCAACAACTTTTTCCAGCCGGATCGTATGTGAACCTGATGGGTGTATAGGAGAGAGACGCACAAGAGGCTACATAGTTCTCTAGAGAAAATAACCAGAGCCTCAAAAATTTTGCTGCCTTTGTATGAAACGAGGAAAGTCACTATTGGGTATTGGCCGAGAGTGGCTTTTTTTTATGAAGAGAGGGGAGAACCGAGGAGAGTCAGAGTGAGCGGTCAGAGCTGTTCTCAAACAGTGCCACTGATTACTGACCATGTCTCTGCAAATCATAATAGGATAGCAGTCAATGGTCCAAATCTCGAGGGAGGAGAAATCGCAACCAAGGGTGTAGATAATAGGTGCAGCGTGGGTGCATTTAGCCTGGGTATAGAAAAGCCACTCTCAATACTCTTCAGAGTTCAGAGCTAACAAAATGCTTCTTTTTGGTTAAAATCATCAACCCCTGCGCGTATAGTCTTGCAAAGCATATGGATGGGCAATGGGAGTGGGCGATTTTCCATGGTGTCTCTCCACCTAGATGTCACATGAAGTTGTAAGTTGCCAATTTTCCCCTGCTTTAATATCACTTTATCGTTGGTGCGGTGCAATGTTGCTATTTCAGCTATAGTTGAATGGTCGTGGGGAAAAATAGCATCTTACTATTTGTTCTATTTTCGACCTTGTATTGGAAAATAATATGTCCATTTATTTTTCATCTTTAGTGGCCACATATAACCCTTTGGCAGCCAGTGTCCACCAGTTACTCTACACATGTTGTTTTCCGTTGAAAATAACTCAGAATGAAAGCCAAAAGGAACACAAATAGGTTCAACCTTTTGTAACCCTTGTTGTTTAAAAGATTGTAATAAAGCCAATCATCAAGAGTGCTTTTTTGTTCATCCATGTCACAGAAATAATTTGCACCCTCTATTGTACAAGAGAAGACAAGCTTGCCAACTTTAGCTTGCAGTATCCAACCTGATCAGAGTAGTGAAAGCTCCTCCTTTCCAAATCAATATATTCTTGTCAGACACCTCAATGAGATTAGTTAGTGAAGCCTTGACCTAGTCTACATAAATGAATGGCGGTGCTACCACAACATCTACATCATATAGCATCCGAGTTAGTAAAAACAAGTAGGAAACGAAATCTTAAAATCGACTACATAATCATATGTACAGGGTGGAACACATTAGCCTCGCAAGTGCTGCCTAGGGTAATTTGAAATTCTCTTTTCTTGGCAGTAGTATTAAACTCTAGTAAAGTAGTTGCAAATTAGTGTGTGTGCACCCTACTTCTACTTGTGTCTTCCACACTAAAAATTTACCATCTGATATACATAGTTGTCACTGGTGGAGTTCCTCTTTGAAAGAAATGCCGATTTCTATTCAATAAAAAAATTCAGTATAGCGAGCTTTGTTGGAAACTACACCTCAGTGCATTAGCCAAACCTAAACAATGTTTATCCAAAGTCACTTAAAACACCTTGGTGACTGTAAAAAGTGTATCTCCAAGTCCAGAGACAAAGTGAACTTTTCGTCCAAGACAAGAAATTATGTTGTGTCCATGCTGACAACTTCTATAATAAGAATCTACTTCAGCTACCATCTCCTGATAGTAGCAAATTCAAGAGCAGTATATCTGCAATAATATGCCACGTGAAAAAAGTTTGTTTAGAAGAATCGGTATCTAAACATATCTATAACTATACCCCTTTGGTCGTGTACCAACTGACGTTAGTTTCAAAAAAAAATCCTTCGAATGGTAGTTTTCTGAAGACACACACATGCTCAACAGCTCAAGAACAAAAGAGTTCTTGGATTTCTTGACACACAGACTCCGTTGTGAAATGGAAATGGAAATAGCATCATTTGGAAAAAGCTACTCCATCTGTTCCAAAATATTTGAAGTTATGGTTTGACCTATGTCAAACTTCTTTTAAGTTTGACCAACTCTATTAGAGATTACCATGCACAATTGCATGTAATTATTCAACACTGCGCATAAATATATCATGTAACTAATTAGTCGGAAATTGAACTGAACTCAAAAATGCATATGCCCGCGAATTAATTCATGGTTTAGTGTTCATATAACTTATCTATACATATGTATAACTTCCATTTATAATCGCCTCCATATAGGACTGATTCATTAGAGATATGCATTAGATAATATCTTCCAAATGCACATATTTTATAAGAATGTCATTATATGTCTCAAGCATTTCGATACACAAATAACAATCAAACAACAAATATTTTTCCACATAAAATAGAGGTCATACTTGCATGCATATATGGTGGCTCTAGATATACACGAAAATTTCTGTAAATCATAAATACTCCCTCCATTCCCAAATATAAGTCTTTTTAGATATTTCAATATGGACTACATACAGACGTATATAGATGTATTTTAGAGTGTAGATTCATTCATTTTGCTACGTATGTAGTCCATATTATAATTTTTTTAAAGACTTATATTTAGGAACAGAGGGAGTATTTCTCAAATATCAGCAGGGCGTAACCATCAATGTTGAGCTTCCTTCAGTATGAGTCATTGACATGTAGAGTTAGAAAAGCAAGATAATACGGCATCCAAAAACATCTTACTCCTCGTGAAACCTTGCGGCAACATCCCATCTTGTCGGCTCCTTTCGCCATCGCCATCAAAATCGGTGCCTCCGCCATGGGTTTTGAACCGCCCCACGGCGTGCCAAAAGACGCATCCGCAACCGTACCGGGACCTCAAACCCCCTTGTGCCACGCTAACAACAGTGTCGGTGAAGAAGAAACCCATTGATGTTCTCAGCGGGGCGACCTGTTGCACGAACAAGACACGATACTTTAGCAGCAGAAGAGGAACAACACCATATTACCTTGGCCGGCGACGGGGAGAAGCACAGGTCTCGCCGTGCATGTGCCCTTGAGGATGCCCATCAATGATTGCCGTTGTGCCCCCTAAAGCACCAACTCCGCACTAAATGAGTCACCCCTAGCCGCTGCTCCACATCAAATCGGCAGGCCGCCGGGTGGCTGTGCTGCATGAGGGAGGCGACGGAAGGCAGGCGGCCACGGACGGCGCTACGTGAGGGCGGGGGCAGCTGATTAGGCAGGCGCCGAACCGTTGGGCGACAACGGCTGCTAGGAGAAGGGCAACATAGTAGCGGGATGGATTTCGTACCTTGAGGAGAAGACAATGTCGATGGATGATCTGTTGCTTGCTGCCGCTGCATGCTTTCTTCGTTGCTAGACCACTGTCGATTCTCCTGTTTGCTTCCGTCTGTGCCGATGCCTTTGCCCCGTCATGCGGCGCTGCCGCCTATACAAGAGACAGGGAGAAATGACGGTTGATTCATGGTGAAAAAAGGAATGTAAATGGTGACAGGAATATAAAATTACACGATTTGGTGCGTAAGTGGAGTCCTTCTTATCTTTTAGGTGATTGAATGGTAATGTGGATATAAGGAATATAAATTACGTGATTGAATCTTTCTTCTTTTTTGTGTGGGGGAATTACATGATTGAATCATCACTTGCCAAATCAGGAGGTGGGAAAAATGGGTGGGGCGTGCGCTGGGGAAGACCTTCGATCGATGGGGTGGGGCGTACGAAGTGAAGAGAATAATTACCATATTCAAATTTTCCTGAGTTATGACCTTACCATACCTAGATTGATTTATTTCTATAATCATCATATTTGGGATTTCTGAGTTTATAGCCTTACCATACGTGGATTAATTGTGAAGAAAACCGGTGGGAGGGGGGTGGTGGGCGGTGGGACAAAGAAAAACCAGACTAAAAAAAGGCAGACGAAAAAACTAGACGAAAGTGGAGGGACTATTCAACCAACTCGTCCATTAGGAGTAGAGATTTTTTTTCACCCACACAGCTGCTACGATACCAGTGTTCCAAAAAATGGGCTTATGGCTTACAATTTTATTCTTGGGGACTTGTTTTTCTATTCTGTCTTAGGGAATCTTGTTTTTCTATTTGATCAGTAACTAGTCTGCTTATGTTTTTAGAAACACCATTCATACTCATAGCAGTTATAGGTACACTGATTTGAACCTAAGATTAAAAAAATACAAAGTAAAAGAACTACAATGAAATTTCTTGAAAACACCTTCTTTGTGGTATCAATCTTTGCTCGAAAAAAATATTTCAAAGATTTCAATAAAAAGGCTGCAATTGGACTAGAGCAATGATGTTGTCATTCTTTCACCCACATGACATTACCAATAATGGCTTTTGAAAGCGCTTTGAGTTGCCCATCGAAAATGATGGGAGGCCTTGATCGATGAACTTACTTGGGTCGGGGATGATCCCCTAGAAGTGCAGACCGTAGAATCACTATATCTTCAGCATGATGTCAATGAAAGTTTTCACCTCCACAAAGAATCATACCAACAAAAAAGCTTGACACATCAACATAAAATCATCATATCCAAATAATCCATCAGATCCGAATAATTGGATCTGGAAGGACATAAAACTCTGTAACCTCATGGCACCGCCAAAAAAAGAGAGAGGGGATTTATTCTCACAAAACTATGATGATCACTAGACGTTGACGAAGAACATAGAGGTCTTGAAGATCCGAGCCGTCCACCACCTCTCAGTGCCAAGATGACAACCGAAAGTGAGGGGACCTAAATTTCTTAGATGGCAGCAACGGCGACACGAGGCTTGCTTGCTTTTCTATCCAGCCTCTTACAAACCTGGCCGAAGGGGGAGCAAGGAAACCAGTACTAGGCCGACTGAATCTGTTGGTTGGGTGCCTGGTACGACCGTACGACAGACCTCGTTGTATGTCTCTCTCTAGAAAAGAAACCTTGGTGAAAAGAAACCGGTCGTCGAGAGGATCACCGGAGAGATCAGTTTCTTTGATTACAAGCTCTTGGCCTAGGCGGTGGAGAGGAGGAAGATGCCTAGCTCAAAACTAGTCTAGCATGTGTTCGATGCCTCCATACCTTCCTTAGTTCCCCTTATATACTTGACTGAGCTGGGGTTACATCACTCGGGCCGGCTTGAGGTGGGCTTACCCACACTATCTTGGTTCAGACAAGGCCCCGCACCCGTGGGACTGTTGATCAGGCTTCGATGGACATCATAGTGATCTGCACGGGAACTGTGGTCCAGTGGAGAAGTTCTCCCTTAGCCTCCCTGGGGGTCCGGAGCTAAAACACTATCCTCATCACACATCAAGCCTGATCCTCAGAGACATTCTCTTATGAGCATCAATATTTTTATCCCACTAGGTCACTCCACCATGCACCAAGCTTGATCATGTAAGGCCGGCTATCCACAGGAAACATGTGTAGGATCGAAAGTATGTCTAGAAGGGGGGGGGGGTGATTAGACTACTTGACCAAATAAAAACTTAACCTTTTCCCAATTTTAATTCTTGACAGATTTTAGCAACTTAGCACAAGTCAAGCAATCATAATACAATTCAAGCAAGCATGCAAAGAGTATAGGGTTAATTATCCTTTTGCCCTCAGTGGTGTCCATGTGCTCAGTTTTGCCCTCAGATGCAAATTGTCCTCAGTTTTGCCCCTAGTCCGAGCACAGCAACTACGACGAGGCCAAACGGCCATATTTGAGTCCATTCCGTCCGCCGGCGTTAGTAGTTGTGGGTCCGGAGCTTACACGTGGGACCGCGTGGACGTGGGTCCGGAGCTGACATGTAGGCCCCTGCAACTAAATCCCCAAATCATTCTAGCTCACACCCATCCGCCCGGCCGGCTGTCCTGCGCCGCCGCCGCCGCCACCTGCGCCGCGGCCAGCACCTGCCCCGCCACCAGCTGCACGGCCTGCTCCGCCGCTACCTCCCTGCGCCTACGCTCCACGGCTCATTGTGACGCCCACCACCTTCCTGCGACGCCACGGGTGGGGCGCCCGCCACCTGCTCGATTCGCGGCGCGGCCTCCTTCCGTGCGCCCGGCCGGAGCGCTCAAAGGTGGGGGGCTGCTGGAGCTATTTGAACTAGGAGGAAGAACCCTAGGGCAAAATGGTGAGCAGCAGCGACCCCGGAGTATTTGGCGAGGCAGGCATCGGGCCGGAGATCCGCCGCGTCCACGACTGGGTTCCCGAGGGGTAAGTATCGCCTCTTGTTTAGATTGAGCTTAGTTGTGCATTTGAACACTCGATTCGAGTAGGTTTGCCCAATTAGTGTGCTGATTGCGTCTCTGTTTTTCGCCGGTTAGGATGGAGTTGCAGTTTGCTTTCATGGTGCACATTAGAAGGGACCGGTACATGTTCGATGCAAAGGATAAGAAGAAATACCAAGGAGGTTTTGATTATCGGTTGCCAATGGCTAGTAATTAGAGTTTCAGACAATTTGGGGAGGTAATTTGTAGCCAATATCCTCGGGGTTTGCTTGATGAAGTGGTATACAAATACTATGATGGGGAAAAGAATTGGGTGACAGTTAGTAATGATGAAGAGCTAGCTACCATGTTTGTTAGGCATAAAGAGAAAGATAATTTTCATGTGAGGCTGCAAGTTGATGTGCTTGAGCAGGCATTTGGACCTAGGATGGCGGGTGCAACATCTCGGGGAGAATCAAGTCGTCGTAATGGCATCTCTAGCCAGAACAGTTCAGTTGGTGCACGGCGACGTGGTGGCTCGACAAGTGTGGGCAACAGCAGTAGGGTCCCCCTTGAAGTGGAGCCTGATGGCTACAATTCTGGGATTGATGAAGAGAAGTTATATTATGATGTTATTCAGAATTTACGACGGGCACCTCGGGCTGAAAACCAAGATGAGGCTCACAATGCAGTCCGTGTGGATGATGACGCGATGGGTGAGGATGAAGACCTTGCAGCTGTTGAATGGGACCCTTTGAACCCTCAAATGGAAGAAGGTACAGTTTTTGCATCCATGAATGAGTGTAGAAATGCACTTGTGACATACTGCATCAAGGTAGAACGTACTTTCAAAGTTGACAAGAGCGATCAAGTACGTTACAGAGTGCACTGTCCGACTGAGGGTTGTCCATGGAGGCTGCTTGCAGCTAAAATGCGGAATAGCACTAATGTTCAGGTCAAAGTGAATCCTTTTAAGCACACATGCCAGGAATCAACCCTTAGGAAGGATACAATCAGTAGAGCCAAGTCAAGATGGGTGGCAGAAGAAGTAAAAAAGTGGGTGAAAGAAAACCAGCAAGTGGGTCCAAAGGAATTGCAGAAGAACATCAAAGATAAGTTCAAGATAGATTTACCATACATGAGGATGTTCAATGGTAAACAACATGCTATGGATTCTATTTATGGTAACTGGCAGGAAAGTTTTCAATTGTTGTATTCATTCAAAGGTGAAGTGGAGAGGACAAGCCCAGGTAGTATTGTAGATATTGATCACCACACCGTGGAGTACACATTCAGGGGAGTGACAAAGACCAAGGAATGCTTTAGAAGGGTTTTTGTCTGCTTTGAGGCTTGTCGCCGGGGTTTTTTGGCAGGCTGCAGGCCTTATTTGGCTATTGATGCCACTTTTCTCACAGGAAGGTTTAAAGGACAGTTAGTAGCAGCTTGTGCAGTTGATGCACATAGTTTTGTATTTCCAGTTGCCTATGGTGTGCTGGAGACAGAGTCTGAGGAGAGCTGGACTTGGTTTTTGCATAATCTTCGCCGGGCTATTGCACATCCCAATGGGTTGGTCATTCATACAGATGCCTGCAAAGGTTTAGAAGTGGCCGTGGACAATGTGTTCCCTGGAGTAGAGCATAAGGAATGCACGCGTCACCTTGCTGCAAATTTCATGAAGAAATTCAAAGGAAAGGTGTATACCGACAATTTATGGCCAGCATCTTTGACATGCAGTGTGAAGAAGCACAACTACCACCTGAGGCAGTTATACATGAATCCCAAAGTGAAAGAATACTTGGAAACACACCACTCCAAGTTATGGGCCAGAAGCCAATTCAGTGAAGTGAGCAAAGTTGACTATGTGCACAATAATCTAGCAGAGTCTTTCAACTCAACGATCCGGAAACTAAAGGGTCATTATGTGGTGGATTTGCTTGACAGGATAAGGATAGAATACATGCAGAAATTTCATTATCGTGCAGGAATAGCCGAGGCAAAATTCATGGGCCACATTATCATCCCTGCCGTGATGAATGAACTGAAGCAGAAGACAATAGGCTTGGAAATGAACATGACGCTTTGCTCGGGTACCACAACAGAGATATCATATTTTGATAAAGAGAAGAGGGAATGGAGATATCCAGTGGATTTAGAAGCTAGAACTTGCAGTTGTAGGCAATGGCAGATAACTGGGTTGCCATGCATTCATGCCTTGTTTTTCATCACTTCTCTCCCAGGTCCAACAGGGAACATACAGCAGTATGTGCATGATTACTACTCTGTTGCAAGGTTCAAAGCCACATATGCTTATGCCTTGCCTGCTATGGAGGGAAAACAACAATGGGACATGGTGGACCCTGGATTCAAGCTTTGCGCTCCAGTTCTGAAGAGAGCAGCAGGTAGACCAAGGAAGAGTCGAATAAGACCTCGCAGCGAAGGAGCTGGACTTGGAGCGAGGAAGCGTAAGTGCACAAGATGTGGTGGGTCTGGTCATTTTTAAGTATTGTGATAACACAGTAGATCCAGCGTTCGGAGAGAGTTTCGATGAAGGCTTCGATGAAAATGTTGGTCAGCAGCCGGTTGCCTCAACAGATGATGAAAATGTTGGTCAACAGCCGGTTGCCTCAACAGATGATGAAAATGATGGTCAACAGCCGGTTGCATCAGATGAGGATTTTGACGAGGTTCCAAATGATGATGGTCAACAGCCGCATGATTTTGACGATTATCCAAAATATCCTCCAAATAATGATTCAAGTGAGGCTCCGAATGGTGATCCAAGTGAGGCTCTAAATGGTGATCATGGTGATCCAAGTG
Organism: Triticum dicoccoides; assembly: GCF_002162155.2. NCBI lineage: Eukaryota > Viridiplantae > Streptophyta > Magnoliopsida > Poales > Poaceae > Triticum > Triticum dicoccoides. The sequence goes on along the minus strand of NC_041385.1, from coordinate 393,276,620 downwards.
AGGCTCCAAATGATGATCCAAGTGAGGCTCCAAATGGTGATCCAAGTGAGGCTCTAAATGGTGATCATGGTGATCCAAGTGAGGCTCCAAATGGTGACCAACCTTCTGTTGTTGTGAGTTCTGCTAGGTATGTAAATCTTGCAAGGGTCAAATACTACTGTACATCTATCACTTGACATGATCTCATTACCGTTTATGTTTGGACCCTTTATGTTTTGCACAGCTCTATGGTAGGTTTGAAGAAGACGCGCAAGGTACCGACAACCAAGAGAAGAAGAGAAGAAACAATGAGCACAAGGTGCACGAGGAGCAAAGTGATGGCAAGAAGCTCAAGGAACAGACAGAAGCCCCAACGCTATCTATGAACAATTATGAAACATTATGAATAAGGAATGATGTTGTATTATGAAACATTTATCACTTGACATGTTGTATTTCTGTTGGATGATGTTGGACCTATGTTAGAAGTATGTTTGACATGATGTTTAAATATCTGTTGGATGATGTTTGAATGAGCACATGGTTTTTCCTTTTTTTGATTTTTTTGAATTTTGTTTTGCTCATTTAAATTCTGGTCAAACCTAACTTTGACCAAGATTTAAGCAAGTCTAAAACATCAAAATGAAAAACTAAGCCTGGATACTTCTTAGTCAATCCAAAATGAAGTTGTGGTGAGGTTTTTGAAATTTTCATGAAAAATATGCTAAAAAGAGGGGTCCAAAGGTAGGGTAAACGGCCTCATTTCTAAGCAAGGTTTTTTTCGACCTTATCTAAATCAGCCAAATAACTTTCCTACACATATATTCTATATGTACAGACTATGTGCGCTGGTTTTTCCATTTTTTGATTTTTTTTAAATTTGTTTTGCTCATTTGAATTCTGGTCAAACTTAACTTTGACCAAGATTTAAACAAGTGTAAAACATCAAAATGAAAAACTAAGCCTGGATCCTTCTTAGTCACTCCAAACTGAAGCTGTGGTGAGTTTTTTGAAATTTTCATGTTTATTTCCCCAAAACACTTCTCTTCACTTCATACAAGAGAGTTTGAGATACTCGAGATATCATACAATACACATGAACTTATCATTTAAATGTATGTAAAGCTTGTTTATCAACTTAAATCGTTAGTATATGACATAAGAAGACTATGTGCGCAGGTTTTTCATTTTTCTGATTTTTATTTAATTTATTGTGCTTATTTGAAATCTGGTCAAACATAGCTTTGACTGCTCCAAACCCCCCCCCCCAAACCCCGCTAACCCTAGCGCTGAATAAGGACCGTTCATCTAACCCTAGCGGTGATCAAGGGCCGTCGATCTAACCCTTCTAGAAGAAATCTGCGGGGAGGAGGGGGGCGATCCGCGAGATGCAATCTGATTGGCTGGGAGATTGTTTTTTTAACAAATATCGGACGCGCTGGATGGACCGTTGGGCCGTCTCGTTGTCTGGGCCTGAGATCACAGTAAATAGCCCGTCTCAGCCTTTCCAGGCCTTGCATGCATGGAGGCGGCTACGTGGGTTTGCGCATGCGCGGGAGGCGGCGACGTGCATGCATGCGAGTGAGGCAAGCGAGGCGCGCTAGGCGAGCTAGGCGAGCTAGGCTAGCGAGGCGAGCTAGGTGGTTCAGGGCAGTGGTCCAGGGCAGCGGTTCACATGCACTGCCCGGTCAAAGATGCATCGTTTTCGTGCAAAAATTTAAGTGTGCAAAACGTAACGGATACACACACGCGTCCGGATTCACGCACGCACCGTTCTCATCCTTTCTCTCTTCCTCTCCCACCCACAGGCCTATAAATGGGGTGCCTCTCTTCCTCTCCCACCCACAAGCCAGATCCGATCCTCTCCAACTTCAAACACCCAAGCGACCAAGCCCTCCCCAAGCGAGACCAAGTGAAGAAGATGCAATTCAACGGGCCGACCTTCCGCCGTCCGCCTGTGGTGCCGGAGCTGCGCTACCCACCGGGCGTGCTCGTGGAGAGGGAGCTCCGTGTGTGGGCTATTTTAAGGTGGAGGGGTTCCGTCGAACTCACCCGCGCCTTCCTCAGAGCCGGCTATGCCCACCTCTCACGGGGCTCGCCGAGGATGTTCACCCTCAACGAGGTTCGTGACCGCGGCGGCATCCTCCTACTGCTCACGGTCACCTTCACCAACCCATTTGACGCGCGCGAGCTCCTCGGCCAAGTCTTTTGGTGCGGCTGCGAGGCCATCTTCTTCACCATCTACAACATCTATACCAACTACGAGCGCATCTTCCCCGCTCCAGGCCAGATGCACTCCCTTCCCTACGACGACGAGGAGGAGGTGTGAAGATGAAGATGGTGTTGAAGGGGCGCGTGCGGCCAAGGTGGAAGAAGGAGGTCAAGATGAAGATGTTCAAGCCCGGAGTCAAGCTCGTCATGTTTGGTTTTTTATTTCGTTGCTTTTCTATGTCATGTCGTGTCGTGTCATGTTTCGTCATGTGTCCATGAACTGTCCGTGAACTTATCTAAGTTATTGTAATGGTACGGAGTGTTCTATCTCATTATGTGTGTTAAAAAATGTCCGTGCCCAAACTTATCATTTCTTCCCTAAACAAGTCATGAAGTTCAAGAACTTGTGGTTTTCATTAATGAAAATCGTAGGGGGTGAGAAGCCCTCTGTTTCATTCAAACAAAAAGTCATGAACTAACATGTAAATTTATTCCCTTTAAATCCTAAACCAAGTGCCACTCTAACCCTAAACCAAGTGCCACTCTGACCAAAATCATGTGGTAGTGCAACATACATTTTCAACCTTCCAACCCTCCAAAATTTAAGTGCAAAACAAAGGAAAACCACTCTCACGCGTGTGCAAACATTCACGGTCTCACTATTTTTTTTAAAAAAAATTCACAGTCTCACTATGTATACCTTCCTTCCCTACCCATGTCAAAGTCTTGCCATCTGTCCTAGCGGTTACCAACGCAGCCCTAAACACCACAAACCCACGCGGTCCTGGGTTCGAGTCCCCAGCCGCACCAATTTTTTGTGCATTTTCCACCCTTCATTTTTTATACATATTATGTTTTCCTCAATGTAATGCCCTTAAAAAATGTTCATTTATTTTGGCACCTGGCGTAAACCTCTACCAGAGCTGAGGCACATTTTCCATGACATTTTGGTCTTTGATTTAAATCACAGTGTATTTGAATTGGATTAATTAACAGCTCCAAAAAATTTCTAACCTTAATTGTTTGGCTCCGGAATAATTCAATTAGCTTCCACAAAAAGTTTCAGCATTATGATTTACTGCCTAAATTAAATCAGAATAGAAAACAAAAAAATACGCAAGAAAACCCCTGAATGGGCCTAATTGGATGCAGTTGGCCCATTAGTCTAGCCTGCACTTGGCTCTACGCTCTGAATTTGGCCCAAGAGCAACCTTTTTTTCGGACAGAAAGGCAGAGCAGAGAGCTGCATTTCATTGATCAAAAGTTTCTGAATTCCTAATTTCTTCTCTTTTTTTCCAACATATTTAAATGTTGGTCACTTCTTCTCTTTTTGTTTCAACATTTAAACAACTTTAACCAACATTTAAACTAGGTGAATTTCTCAAACAATTTCAAGATTACAAATTCCTTCATAATTCATGCCTTTCCATACATTTTCAATATTACAACCAGTGCGATTACCATACCTACAAATGCCCAAAAGTATTTGCAAATGGGTATTGGTAGTGCTTGATCTTCAAGCTTCCTAACCTTCTTCTTCAACATCCTAAGCTCAATAGCTAGCTCTCTGTCAGTGCGTGCTTCGCCATCCATCTCTTCTTCCGGAGCTCGTGGTGTGGCCACTGCCGTTCGTGGCAACATGCGCAACCATTCTTCATGCTCTTCTTGCAGTTCATTCATCAGAGTCTTGGCCAGAGCATCGACCCAAAGAAAGAAGCATGTCACCTGCATGAACACTAAACAGATCAACCCATTGCTCAAACATCCCGACGACGAAAATGGTGCAATTGCCCCGATTCTTACCCCATTCTCGCTGCACACGTAGAACGGACGATTCTGGTTCCTCGGTGTCTGAGAAACCCTTCGATCAACGCCCGCCCGGCACCGCGGACAGACGAAGACAGGCATGTCCACACGCGCCCGGCTCTGCATCCGCGAGGTGGCGCGGGAGCTTGAGGAAGACATGGAGCTCGGAGCCGAAGGGGATCTCAACGCCGCCGCGCCCTCCACTGCTAGCTTCCCACCGCCGCGCCCTCCACAGCTAGCTTCCTGCCGCCATGCTCTCTCTCTCGCCGTGGTCATCGCCGTGCTCTCTGTCACCGTGGTCACCGCCGCTGTCGCCCGCTTATATAGCACACCCGCCAACGGCTCTCTGCTCAACGGCTCTTTGCTGGGTCCCACAAGCCACGCGTGCAACGGTCTGAATAAAATTGGCCGTTTCTGCCGCCTGGTCCCACCTGTAAGGGCCGAGTCAAAAGGTTGACCTGACGGAGATGGCAGAGTTCACGGAACGAGTCGGTGCGCACGGACTAGGGGCAAAACTGAGCACAATTCGCATCTGAGGGCAAAACTGAGCACATGGACACCACTGAGGGCAAAAGGATAATTAACCCAAGAGTATATGAGCAACAGAAATTAAAGCATGCAACTTGCAAGAAAGTAAATGGGAGGAGTTTGGAGGGAGCAAACGCAATGTTGACACAGAGATTTTTGGCGTGGTTCTGGTAGGTGGTGCTATCATACATCCACGTTGATGGAGACTTCAACCCACAAAGGGTAACGGTTGCGCGAGTCCACAGAGGGCTTCACCCACAAAGGGTCCACAAAGAAGCAACCTTGTCTATCCCACCATGGCTATCACCCACGAAGGACTTGCCTCACTAGGGTAGATCTTCACGAAGTAGGCGATCCCCTTGCCCTTACAAACCCCTTGGTTCAACTCCACAATCTTGACAGAGGCTCCCAAGTGACACCTAACCAATCTAGGAGACACAACTCTCCAAAAGGTAATAGATGGTGTGTTGATGATGAACTCCTTGCTCTTGTACTTCAAATGACAGTCTCCCCGACATTCAACTCTCTCTCACATATTTGGCTATGGTGGAAAGATGGTTTGAGTGGAAAGCAACTTGGGGAAGGCTAGAGATCAAGATTCTTGTGGTTGGAATGGAATATCTTGGTCTCAACACATGAGTAGGTCGTTCTCTCTCAAAAAATGAGTAGTGGAAGTGTAGGCACGTTCTGATGGCTCTCTTCACGAATGAAGAATGGGTGGAGGGGTATATATATAGCCTCCATACAAAATCTAACCATTACACACAGATTCCCAAACTCGGTGAGACCGAATGGTAAAACTCGGTCAAACTGATTCGGGTCAAAATATGAACGTTAGGCTTTTTGGTGGGACCGATACAATCAACTCGGTTGGACCGATGTGCTAGGGTTAGGGCATAACGTAATCTTGGTGTGACCGATCACATGAACTCGGTGAGACCGGTTTCAGTAATAGGCACACAGAGAGTTGGTCAGGCAAACTCGATGGGACCGATTCGCTCACTTCAAGTGTTACGAAAAGGAAATAGTGAATTTGTATTGCACACTCGGTGGGACCGAGATCCCTATGGGTGAAACCGAACTGATTAGGGTTTGTGGTAGTGGCTTGATGTCTACTACACAACCTTCTTCTTGTAGGCGTTGTTGGGCCTGCAAGTGCACAAGTTTGTAGGATAGTAGCAAATTTCCCTCAAGTGGATGACCTAAGGTTTATCAATCCGTGGGAGGCGTAGGATGAAGATGGTCTGTCTCAAACAACCCTGCAACCAAATAACAAAGAGTCTCTTGTGTTCCCAACACACCCAATACAATGGCAAATTGTATAGGTGCACTAGTTCGGCGAAGAGATGGTGATACAAGTGCAATATGGATAGTAGATAAAGGTATTTGTAATCTGCAATAATAAAAACAGCAAGGTAACTAATGATAAAAGTGAGCGTAAATGGTATTGCAATGATAAGAAACAAGGCCTAGGGTTCATACTTTCACTAGTGCAAGTTCTCTCCACAATAATAACATAGATAGATCATATAACAAAACCCTCAACATGCAACAAAGAGTCACTCCAAAGCCACTAATAGCGGAGAACAAACGAAGAGATTATGGTAGGGTACGAAACCACCTCAAAGCTATTCTTTCGGATCGATCTATAAAAGAGTTCGTACTAGAATAAAACCTTAAGACACAAATCAACCAAAACCCTAATGTCACCTAGATACTCCATTGTCACCTCAAGTATCCATGGGCATGATTATACGATATGCATCACACAATCTCAGATTCATCTAACCAACACAAAGTACTTCAAAGAGTGCCCAAAAGTTTCTACCGGAGAGTCAAGAACATGTGCCAACCCCTATGCATAGGTTCATGGGCAGAACCCGCAAGTTGGTCACCAAAACATACATCAAGAGGCACATGATATCCCATTGTCACCACAGATAAACACGGCAAGACATACATCAAGTGTTCTCATAAAAGACTCAATCCGATAAGATAACTTCAAAGGGGAAACTCAATTCATCACAAGAGAGTAGAGGGGGAGAAACATCATAAGATCCAACTATAATAGCAAAGCTCGTGATACATCAAGATTGTGCCATAGAGAGAACGCGAGAGAGAACACGAGAGAGAGAGAGAGAGATCAAACACATAGCTACTGGTACATACCCTCAGCCCTGAGGGTGAACTACTCCCTCCTCGTCATGGAGAGCGCCGGGATGATGAAGATGGCCACCGGTGATGGTTTCCCCCTCCGGCAGGGTGCCGAAACGGGCTCCCGAGAGGTTTTTGGTGGCTACAGAGGCTTGCGACGGCGGAACTCCCGATCTATCTTGATTTCTGATTTTTTAGGGTACGTAGGCATATATAGGCGAAAGAAGTCAGTCGGGAGGTGCTCGAGGGGCCCACGAGACAGGAGGCCACCACCCTGTAAGGGGGGCGCGGCCTCCTATCTCGTGGCCTCCTCGAGGATCTTCTGACATGGACTCCAAGTCTCCAGGATCATATTCTTCCAAAAATCACGTTGCCGAATGTTTCATTCCGTTTGGACTCCGTTTGATATTCCTTTTCTTCGAAATACTGAAACAAGCAATAAAACAACAATATGGGCTGGGCCTCCGGTTAGTAGGTTAGTCCCAAAAATGATATAAATGTGTAAAGTAAAGCCCATAAACATCCAAAAGGGGTAATATAATAGCATGAAACAATCAAAAATTATAGATACGTTGGAGACATATCATAGCTATGTCAAATGAACTCGGTGGCGCCGGATATATCAAATCGGTGGGGCCGAGTTTGACTTTAGGTTTAGGATATATGTGGAAATGAGAAAGTGGTTGAGGGTTTTGGAGCATATCAATAAGCATTTTGAGCAAGTAAGCCATTAAGCAACACATGATCCCCTTTTAATAGTATTGGCTTTCCTATGGACTCAATGTGATCTTGGATCACTTAAATAAAAATGTAGAGTCTTGAGCTTGTTGCCAATATGTGTCCTTAGCATTTTGAGGGGTCCACATCTCTAGTCCATGCCATGCCAGTCATTGAACTTTCTGAAATGATCATCTTGAAAGAGCATTAGTTTAATGAGCTATATGTTGTTAAGAATTACCAAAACCACCCAGGGATTAGTTGCACTTTCAATCTCCCCTTTTTTGGTAATTCATGACAACATATAGATCAAAGCTTTGATAAATGATAATAAGAATGAAAAACATCGTCGCTTTGAGAAGTATGTGATAAGTAAGAGCTCCCCCTAAATTTGTGCATTATTTAAAATTTTCTTTTGAATGCAAATGCACAATCAATTAGGATCATGGGTTACTCTTCCATGTCACATACATCTTGGTGGAGCGCTCAAAATGATAAAAATTAGGAACAAGCACTCATCACCAAGGCAAAGTGAATGACCATACATAGAAGATAGATAATGTCATCATCCAAGCACAAGCATTAAGCATGATATGATCAAAGACATGACCATACAAAGTAGCTCACACACATAAACATAAAGTATCTCAACCAAGCAAGCAAAGCAAATAAGTAGCAATAAGAAGCAAAGCTCTCTCTCTCCGAAGCCTATGATCTATACACTTTCTCCCCCTTTGGCAACAAGTTACCGAAAAGCTTGAAAATGCATAGAGTTATGCGACTCTCTAGGCTTGATCTTCAGGAGGAAGTGTTGAGAGGGCTCCAAGGATGAAAGCATCTATAGAAGTTGATGGAGCTGGTGGAGTTGCCACTGGAGGAGCAACTGGAGTTGTGGCTGCAGGTGCTGATGATGTCGCTCTAGTGTCAGACACTGGCACTGCTGCAGACCTCTGTGTTGGGGAACGTTGCATAAAATAAAAAATTTCCTACGTTCACCAAGATCAATCTATGAGTTCATCTAGCAACGAGAGAGAGAGATGCATCTACATACCCTTGTAGATCGCGTGCGGAAGCGTTCAAGAGAACGGGGTTGAGGGAGTCATTCTCGTCGTGATCCAAATCACCGGAGATCCTAGCACCGAACGGACGACACCTCCGCGTTCAACACACGTACGGTCAGCATGACGTCTCCTCCTTCTTGATCCAGCAAGGGGGAAGGAGAGGTTGATGAAGATCCAGCAGCACGACGGTGTGGTGGTGGATGCAGCAGGGTTCTGGCAGAGCTTCACCGAGCTTCTGCGAGAGGGAGAGGTGTAGCAGGGGAGAGGGAGGCGCCAAGACTTCAGGGTGCGGCTGCCCTCCCCCCTCCTTTATATAGGCCCCCAGGAGGGGCGCCGGCCCTGGAGATTGAATCTCCCAAGGGGGGGGGGCGGCGGCCAGGGGGGTGGAGTGCCCCCCAAGGCAAGTGGTGCGCCCCCCCCCACCCTAGGGTTTCCAACCCTAGGCGCAGGAGGGGGCCAAGGGGGAGGGGGCGCACCAGCCCACCAGGGGCTTGTCCCCTCCCCACTTCAGCCCACGGGGCCCTCCGGGATAGGTGGCCCCACCAGGTGGACCCCCGGGACCCTTCCGGGTGGTCCCGGTACAATACCGGTGACCCCCGAAACTCTCCCGATGGCCGAAACAGCACTTCCTATATATGATTCTTTACCTCCGGACCATTTTGGAACTCCTCGTGAAGTCCGGGATCTCATCCGGGACTCCAAACAACTTTCGGTTTGCTGCATACTCATATTCATACAACCCTAGCATCACCGAACCTTAAGTGTGTAGACCCTACGGGTTCGGGAGACATGTAGACATGACCGAGACGGCTCTCCAGTCAATAACCAACAGTGGGATCTGGATACCCATGTTGGCTCCCACAAGCTCCTTGATGATCTCATCGGATGAACCACGATGTCGAGGATTTAAGCAACCCCGTATACAATTCCCTTTGTCAATCGGTTTGTTACTTGCCCGAGATTTGATCGTCGGTATCCCAATACCTCGTTCAATCTCATTACCGGCAAGTCACTATACTCATACCGTAATGCATGATCCCGTGACCAGACACTTGGTCACTTTGAGCTCATTATGATGATGCACTACCGAGTGGGCCCAGTGATACCTCTCCGTCATACGGAGTGACAAATCCCAGTCTCGATCCGTGTCAACCCAACAAACACTTTCGGAGATACCTGTAGTGCACCTTTATAGTCACCCAGTTATGTTGTGACGTTTGGTACACCCAAAGCACTCCTACGGTATCCGGGAGTTACACGATCTCATGGTCTAAGGAAAAGATACTTGACATTGGAAAAGCTCTAGCAAACGAACTACACGATCTTTGTGCTATGCTTAGGATTGGGTCTTGTCCATCACATCATTCTGCTAATGATGTGATCCCGTTATCAATGACATCCAATGTCCATAGTCAGGAAACCATGACTATCTGTTGATCAATGAGCTAGTAAACTAGAGGCTCACTAGGGACATGTTGTGGTCTAAGTATTCACACGTGTATTACGATTTCCGGATAATACAATTATAGCATGAATAAAAGACAATTATCATGAACAAGGAAATATAATAATAATCCTTTTATTATTGCCTCTAGGGCATATTTCCAACAGTCTCCCACTCGCACTAGAGTCAATAATCTAGTTACATTGTGATGAATCGAACACCCATAGAGTTCTGGTGTTGATCATGTTTTGCTCGCGGAACAGGTTTAGTCAACGGATCTGCGACATTCAGTTCCGTATGTACTTTGCAAATATCTATGTCTCCATCTTGAACATTTTCACGGATGGAGTTGAAACGACGCTTGATGTGCCTGGTCTTCTTGTGAAACCTGGGCTCCTTGGCAAGGGTAATAGCTCCAGTGTAGTCACAGAAGAGAGTGATTGGTCCCGACGCATTGGGTATGACTCCTAGGTCGATGATGAACTCCTTCATCCATATTGCTCCATGTGCTGCCTCCGAGGCTGCCATGTACTCCGCTTCACATGTAGATCCCGCCACGACGCTCTGCTTGCAACTGCACCAGCTTACTGCTCCACGATTCAACATATACACGTATCCGGTTTGTGACTTAGAGTCATCCAGATCTGTGTTGAAGCCAGCGTCGATGTAACCCTTTACGACGAGCTCTTCGTCACCTCCATAAACGAGAAACATGTCCTTTATCCTTTTCAGGTACTTAAGGATATTCTTGACCGCTGTCCAGTGTTCCTTGCCAGGATTACTTTTGTACCTTCCTACCAAACTTACAGCAAGGTTTACATCAGGTCTGGTACACAGCATGGCATACATAATAGATCCTATGGCTGAGGCATAGGGGATGACACTCATCTCTTCTTTATCTTTTGCCGTGGTCGGGCATTGAGCCGAGCTCAATCTCACACCTTGCAATACAGGCAGGAACCCTTTCTTGGACTGATCCATTTTGAACTTCTTCAAAATCTTATCAAGGTATGTGCTTTGTGAAAGACCTATGAGGCGTCTCGATCTATCCCTATAGATCTTGATGCCTAATATGTAAGCAGCTTCTCCAAGGTCCTTCATTGAAAAACACTTATTCAAGTAGGCCTTAATGCTGTCCAAAAGTTCTATATCATTTCTCATCAGAAGTATGTCATCTACATATAATATGAGAAATGCTACAGAGCTCCCACTCACTTTCTTGTAAACGCAGGCTTCTCCATAAGTTTGCATAAACCGAAACGCTTTGATCATCTCATCAAAGCGAATGTTCCAACTTCGAGATGCTTGCACCAACCCATAAATGGATCGCTGGAGCTTGCATACCTTGTTAGCATTTTTAGGATCGACAAAACCTTCCGGCTGCATCATATACAGTTCTTCCTTAAGATAGCCGTTAAGGAATGCCGTTTTGACGTCCATCTGCCATATCTCATAATCATAGTATGCGGCAATTGCTAACATGATTCGGACGGACTTTAGCTTCGCTACGGGAGAGAAAGTCTAATCGTAGTCAACCCCTTGAACTTGCCGATAACCCTTAGCGACAAGTCGAGCTTTATAGACGGTAACATTACCATTCGCGTTCGTCTTCTTCTTAAAGATCCATTTGTTTTCTATCGCTCGCCGATCATCGGGCAAGTCTGTCAAAGTCCATACTTTGTTTTCATACATGGATTCTATCTTGGACTGCATGGCTTCAAGCAATTTGTTGGAATCTCTCTAACAACATGATTTCCAGGACAGGGTTGCCATACCACTCTGGTGTGGAACGTGTCCTTGTGGACCTACGAAGTTCAGTAGCAACTTGATCCGAAGTACCTTGATCATCATCATTAATTTCCTCTCCAGTTGGTGTAGGGACCACAGGAACATTTTCCTGAGCTGCACTACTTTCTGGTTCGAGAGGTAGTACTTCATCGAGTTCTACTTTCCTCCCACTTACTTCTTTCGAGAGAAACTCTTTTTCCAGAAAGGATCCATTCTTGGCAACAAAGATCTTGCCCTCGGATCTTAAGTAGAAGGTATACCCAATGGTTTCCTTAGGGTATCCTATGAAGACACATTTTTCCGACTTGGGTTCGAGCTTTTCAGGTTGAAGTTTCTTGACATAAGCATCGCATCCCCAAACTTTTAGAAATGACAGCTTAGGTTTCTTCCCAAACCATAATTCATACGGTGTCGTCTCAACGGATTTAGACGGTGCCCTATTTAAAGTGAATGTAGCTGTCTCTAGAGCGTATCCCCAAAATGATAGCGGTAAATCGGTAAGAGACATCATAGATCACACCATATCCAATAGAGTGCGATTACGACGTTCGGACACACCGTTACGCTGAGGTGTTCCAGGCAGCGTGAGTTGTGAAACGATTCCACATTTTCTTAAGTGTGTACCAAATTCGTGACTTAAATATTCTCCTCCACGATCTGATCGTAAGAATTTTATCTTTCGGTCACGTTGATTCTCTACCTCATTCTGAAATTCCTTGAACTTTTCAAAGGTCTCAGACTTGTGTTTCATCAAGTAGACATACCCATATCTACTCAAGTCATCAGTGAGAGTGAGAACATAATGATATCCTCCGCGAGCCTCAACGCTCATTGGACCACACACATCAGTATGTATGATTTCCAATAAGTTGGTTGCTCGCTCCATTGTTCAGAAGAACGGAGTCTTGGTCATTTTGCCCATGAGGCATGGTTCACATGTATCAAATGATTCATAATCGAGAGACTCTAAAAGTCCATCAGCATGGAGCTTCTTCATGCGCTGGACACCAATGTGACCAAGGCGGCAGTGCCACAAGTATGTGGGACTATCGTTATCAACTTTACATCTTTTGGTATTCACACTATGAATATGTGTAACATTACATTCGAGATTCATTAAGAATAAACCATTGACGATCGGGGCATGACCATAAAACATATCTCTCATATAAATAGAACAACCATTATTCTCGGATTTAAATGAGTAGCCATCTCATATTAAACGAGATCCAGATACAATGTTCATGCTCAAACTTGGCACTAAATAACAATTATTGAGGTTTAAAACTAATCCCGTAGGTAAATGTAGAGGTAGCGTGCCGACGGCGATCACATCGACCTTGGAACCATTCCCGACGCGCATCGTCACCTTGTCCTTCGCCAGTCTCCGCTTATTCCGCAGCTCCTGCTGTGAGTTACAAATATGAGCAACGACACCGGTATCAAATACCCAGGAGTTACTACGAGTACTGGTAAGGTACACATCAATTACATGTATATCAAATATACCTTTAGTGTTGCCGGCCTTCTTGTCCGCTAAGTATTTGGGGCAGTTCCGCTTCCAGTGACCCTTCCCTTTGCAATAAAAGCACTCAGTCTCAGGCTTGGGTCCATTCCTTGACTTCTTCCCGGCAACTGGCTTACCGGGCGCGGCAACATCTTTGCCGTCCTTCTTGAAGTTCTTCTTACCCTTGCCCTTCTTGAACTTGGTGGTTTTATTGACCATCAACACTTGATGTTCTTTCTTGATTTCTACCTCTGCTGACTTCAGCATTGAAAATACTTCAGGAATAGTTTTCACCATCCCCTGCATATTGTAGTTCATCACAAAGCTCTTGTAGCTCGATGGGAGCGACTGAAGGATTCTGTCAATGACCGCCTCGTCCAGGAGGTTAATGTCCAGCTAGGACAGGCGGTTGTGCAACCCAAACATTTTGAGTATGTGCTCACTGACAGAACTGTTTCCCTCCATCTTACAACTATAGAACTTGTCGGAGACCTCATATCTCTCGACCCGGGGATGAGCTTGGAAAACCAATATCAGCTCCTCGAACATCTCATATGCTCCGTGTTGCTCAAAACGCTTTTGGAGCCCCGTTTCTAAGCTGTAAAGCATGCCGCACTGAACGAGGGAGTAATCATCAGCACGTGACTGCCAAGCGTTCATAACGTCTTGGTTCTCTAGGATGGGTGCTTCACCTAGCGGTCCTTCTAGGACATATGCTTTCTTGGCAGCTATGAGGATGATCCTCAGGTTCCGGACCCAGTCCGAATAGTTGCTTCCATCATCTTTCATCTTGGTTTTCTCTAGGAACGCGTTGAAGTTCATGTTGACATGAGTGTTGGCCATTTGATCTACAAGACTTATTTTGCAAAGTTTTTTGACTAAGTTCATGATAATTAAGTTCATCTAATCAAATTATTTAATGAACTCCCACTCATATTAGACATCCCTCTAGTCATCTAAGTGTTACATGATCCGAGTCGACTAGGCCGTGTCCGATCATCACGTGAGACAGACTAGTCATCATCGGTGAACATCTCCTTGTTGCTTGTATCTTCCATACGGCTCATGTTCGACCTTTCGGTCTCTGTGTTCTGAGGCCATGTCTGTACATGCTAGGCTCGTCAAGTTAACCCTAAGTGTTTTGCATGTGTAAAACTGTCTTACACCCGTTGTATGTGAACGTAAGGATCTATCACACCCGATCATCACGTGGTGCTTCGAAACGACGAACTTTAGCAACGGCACACAGTTAGGGGGAACACTTTCTTGAAATTATTATAAGGGATCATCTTATTTACTACCGTCGTTCTAAGTAAACAAGATGCATAAACATAATAAACATCACATGCAATTATATAGTAGTGACATGATATGGCCAATATCATATAGCTCCTTTGATCTCCATCTTCGGGGCTCCATGATCATCTTCGTCACCGGCATGACACCATGATCTCCATCATCATGATCTCCATCATCGTGTCTCCATGAAGTTGCTCGCCAACTATTACTTCTACTACTATGGCTAACGGTTTAGCAATAAAGTAAAGTAATTACATGGCGTTAAATCATTGACACGCAGGTCATACAATAATTAAGACAACTCCTATGGCTCCTGCCGGTTGTCATACTCATCGACATGCAAGTTGTGATTCCTATTACAAGAACATGATCTCATACATCACAATATATCATTCATCATTCATCACAACCTTTGGCCATATCACATCACATAGCAATTGCTGCAAAAACAAGTTAGACGTTCTCTAATTGTTGTTGCATCTTTTACGTGGCTGCAATTGGGTTCTAGCAAGAACATTTTCTTACCTACGAATAACCACAACGTGATTTTGTCAACTTCTATTTACCCTTCATAAGGACCCTTTTCATCGAATCCGCTCCAACTAAAGTGGGAGAGACAGACACCCGCTAGCCACCTTATGCAACTAGTGCATGTCAGTCGGTGGAACCTGTCTCACGTAAGCGTACGTGTAAGGTCGGTCCGGGCCGCTTCATCCCACAATACCGCTGAAGCAAAATAAGACTAGTAGTGGCAAGCAAGTTGACAAGATCTACGCCCACAACAGATTTGTGTTCTACTCGTGCAATAGAGAACTACGCATAGACCTAGCTCATGATGCCACTGTTGGGGAACGTTGCATAAAATAAATTTTTTCCTACATTCACCAAGATCAATCTATGAGTTCATCTAGGAACGAGAGAGATATGCATCTACATACCCTTGTAGATCGCGTGCGGAAGCGTTCAAGAGAACGAGGTTGAGGGAGTCGGTCTCGTCGTGATCCAAATCACCGGAGATCCTAGCGCCGAACGGACGGCACCTCCGCATTCAACACACGTATGGTCAGCGTGACGTCTCCTCCTTCTTGATCCAGCAAGGGGGAAGGAGAGGTTGATGAAGATCCAGCAGCACGACGGCGTGGTGGTGGATGCAACAGGGTTCCGGCAGAGCTTCGCCGAGCTTCTGCGAGAGGGAGAGGTGTAGCAGGGGAGAGGGAGGCGCCAAGACTTCAGGGTGCGGCTGCCCTCCCTCCCCCCTCCTTTATATAGGCCCCCAGGAGGGGGCGCCGGCCCTGGAGATTGAATCTCCCAAGGGGGGCGGTGGCCAGGGGGGTGGAGTGCCCCCCAAGGCAAGTGGTGCGCCCCTCCACCCTAGGGTTTCCAACCCTAGGCGCAGGGGGGGCCCAAGGGGGAGGGGCGCACCAGCCCACCAGGGGCTGGTCCCCTCCCCACTTCAGCCCGCGGGGCCCTCCGGGATAGGTGGCCCCACCCGGTGGACCCTCGAGACCCTTCCGGTGGTCCCGGTACAATACCGATGACCCCCGAAACTCTCCCGATGGCCGAAACAGCACTTCCTATATATGATTCTTTACCTCCGGACCATTCTGGAACTCCTCGTGACGTTCGGGATCTCATCCGGGACTCCGAACAACTTTCGGTTTGCTGCATACTCATATTCATACAACCCTAGCGTCACCGAACCTTAAGTGTGTAGACCCTACGGGTTCGGGAGACATGTAGACATGACCGAGATGGCTCTCCGGTCAATAACCAACAGCGCGATCTGGATACCCATGTTGGCTGCCACAAGCTCCTCGATGATCTCATCGGATGAACCACGATGTCGAGGATTTAAGCAACCCCGTATACAATTCCCTTTGTCAATCGGTATGTTACTTGCCCAAGATTCGATCGTCGGTATCCCAATACCTCATTCAATCTCATTACCGGCAAGTCACTTTACTCGTACCGTAATGCATGATCCCGTGACCAGACACTTGGTCACTTTGAGCTCATTATGATGATGCACTACCGAGTGGGCCCAGTGATACCTCTCCATCATACGGAGTGACAAATCCCAGTCTCGATCCGTGTCAACCCAACAGACACTTTCGGAGATACCTGTAGTGCACCTTTATAGTCACCCAGTTATGTTGTGACGTTTGGTACACCCAAAGCTCTCCTACGGTATCCGGGAGTTACACGGTCTCATGGTCTAAGGAAAAGATACTTGACATTGGAAAAGCTCTAGCAAACGAACTACATGATCTTTGTGCTATGCTTAGGACTGGGTCTTGTCCATCACATCATTCTCCTAATGATGTGATCCCGTTATCAATGACATCCAATGTCCATAGTCAGGAAACCATGACTATCTATTGATCAACGAGCTAGTCAACTAGAGGCTCACTAGGGACATGTTGCGGTGTATTCACATGTGTATTACGATTTCCGGATAATACAATTATAGCATGAATAAAAGACAATTATCATGAACAAGGAAATATAATAATAATCCTTTTATTATTGCCTCTAGGGCATATTTCCAACACTCTGTGCCCTAGGCACTCTGTGAAACACTTCTGTAGTTTCTTTTCCCTTCCTCTCTTCTGCTTCTTCCTGGAGCTCTTCAACTACTGTCTGAATTTCAGTCACCTTCAAGTCAAGATCATAGAATTTGTCTCAATGATCCTCTCCAAGCTCTCCTGGTTCTGAGTCAGGGTGGCCAGTCCTTTCTCAGTTCTCAAGGTTGATTGAATAAGATATCCAAGATGGTCTTGCTTTGACTTGAGGAAAACTTCTGAAGCTTCTTCAGCACTTGGCATCTTTGCTGCCTTCTCATCTTTAGCTTTCTGCCTCTTCTCTTGAGCCTCTAGAGATGTTGGATCTTCTGCAGTCATGACAACAGTGTTGTCCTCAAAATCAGGCTTCAAGGGTAGATGCTCTTTGTCCAACAAATATACTCCCTTGGGCGTCTTGGAGTTGATCAACATCTGTATGTGTGGAGCATACCCACATGACCTCTTTTGGTCAGCAGTTGTTCTCTTGATTGTCTCAACAATCAAACTCATGACTCTGAACTTCTGGGGAAAATCAAACATCTGAAGCAAATTAATGGAATGGCCTCTGATCATCCTGTGATCTCCTGATTTGGGCAACAAGGTGTGCCTCAATATAGTGTTCATTGTGGCCAATCCAGACATTAAGTAGTACACTGAGCCTAGCTTGTGAGTCTTCAAAGCTTTGTCTACATATTGGCCATGGAGTTGTGGTCTTTCTTCTTCTCGGCATAGACATTATTGTCTTTCTCATGCTCCTTGGGGGCTTTTATGAGCTTGGCCCACTCATCAATAGTAGATTGGTACCTTGTACCTTCAGTCGTCCACGAAATCTTCCCATCATGATAGAAATGAGCTGTAGTGTAAAACTGCATAATGAGCTCATCATTCCATTTGGTCAACTTCTAACCCACAAAGTTGCCAACACCATTTAGCTTGAAGCTCTCATGTACTCCTGGAAAATGATCTTCATTCTCATCAATATACTCCCAATCAACCCACTTCATATCACTAACAATGGGCTTCTTGTCAAGCAACACTGTCTCATAGAAATCTTGATGTTCTTTGGTGTGGAATCTATAGTCAACAGCTGTCTTTCTTCTCACTGCATATGGATTAGCTTGTCTCCACAATCTAAGACCTGCATCCTTTCTTTCTTTCATATTCTCAGCCACTGGATGATTGTCATCATGATCTGGAATTTTTGGCTTGAGTTTTCTAAGCACTTGGGTTTCATCATCTTCTTCTTCAACCTCAGGCACTGGGGCCTTGTTCTTCTCTGCAGCAGGGATGTTCCTGGTGCTTCTCTTGGGTGCAGTCTTGGAGGCTTGAGCTGGAGCTTTGAGGGCAGTCTTGGGCTTTGAAGGTGCAGCCCTAGACTTGATGGCATCCCCCATCAGCTTTTGTGACTTGGGAGGAGGTGCAACATCCTCTTCTTCCTCCTCACTAGCAGAATCTCTCTTCGTAGATGGATTTCCAAGCACTCTAGCAGTAGTTTTCCTGACCCTTTTCTTGCCATCTTCACCTTTTCTTGGCTCAAGTGTAAATACCAAAGTCTCTTGATTTGATGCCCTGGCCTTAGACATTGGCACTCTCCTGGCAGGTGCCTTCTTGTGCTGTCCTGGCTTGGTGGAAGTAGCAGCAGCAGATTCTTTCTTTAGCACTTTCTTCTTTGAGCTGACTTCTTCAACCTCAAAGTCCTCATCCTTAGAGTCTAAAGTTTTCTTCTTCTTCTGCCTAGTCTGAGCCTTAGGCATGTTGCTTGGTGTGCTCCTGCTACCTTCATCATAGCTACCAGAGGTACTAGTGCCCTCACTCAAGTCCATCTGATCCTCTAACTTGTTTTGGCTATCACTTTGATCAGACATACTGCACTGCAAACTAAGAGCTGACCCTGTGAATAGTTGTAGATGAGATGGATTAGATGAGCATCACAAAGTGCAGAGTTTTTGCAAAAAGAATGAGTCAAAAACTTAGTTTTAGTTTTCCACAGGAAGCATTTCGGAGCTACCGATTTGTAAAACTCAGTGACACCGAAGCAACTTTGGAGTCTAAACTAGTAGAATCAGTCAGATTGATATACAGTTCTGTGACTCTGAGTTTGCTAGGGTTTCACAAAGTCCTGATCTCGGTCACACCGATTTGCAATTTTTGCTCAGACCAAAAATCACATGTGCAATGGCCTAAGCCAAATCGGTGAGACCGATTTCTACAATTCGGTCGGTCTGAGATGAGTCTGGCGGAAACCTAACCCTAAATTTTCAAATCAAAACTAATCTAAAGGATGTTTTTTGTGGATAGATCGATCTCATACTTGGAAAGAAACATGGCATTGCCTTTGTGCTAAGAATCAGAGTTAAAAGAATGCACAAAGTGTCGAACTCATACCCTAACTTGGCGATGAGCTCGCTATGGCAGCAACGGGGGTGAAGAATTCCATTGATGGTGGTGGAGACCAGTGGCGGGAGGTCGCTGGCGACGAGAGGACGATCCAGAGACCCGAGGCGGCAGAGCAGGACACGCGCGGGCGAAGAGATTTTGCAGGAATTTCCAAAATTTGACCCATCAATATATATATCCTGGCACTGTCGGTGTGACCGAGTGGAACAACTCAGTGGCACCAAGATGCAGAATCACAAGCGGTTGTTGCAACTCGGTGAAACCGAAGAGTTCTAATCGATTGTGTCGAGATTGAAAACTAGATCAATCCAGTGAATTCGGTGTGACCGAAATGGATGAATCGGTTAGACCGAATTACACATAGAGGTTTTGGAAGTTTAAGTCTATGACGAATCGGAAACTCCGAGTGCTCCTCACCAAGAGGGTTCGAATTTGACTTGTTCAAACTTTGTGATGTAGCATGAATAGAGTTTGAGACGAGAAAAGCATAGATAGCTAAAGGAAGTGTTGGGGAATGTGGTAATTTTAAAAAAATCCTATGATCACACAAGATCTATGTAGGAGATGCATAGCAACGAGAGGGGAGAGTGTGTCCACGTACCCTCGTAGACCGAAAGCGGAAGAGTTTAGTTAACACGGTTAATGTAGTCGAACAACTTCACGATCCAACCGATCCAAGCACCGAATGTACGACACCTCCGTGTTCAGCACACGTTAAGCCCAATGACGTCCCTCGAGCTCTTGATCCAGTGGAGGATGAGGGAGAGTTCTGTTAGCATGACGGCGTTGCGACGGTGTTGATGATGTTACCGGCGCAGGGCTTCGCCTAAGCACTACGACGATATGAGCGAGGTGTGTAACTGTGGAGGGGGGCACCGCACACGGTTAAGAGAACTTGATGTTGTGCTTTGGGGTGCCCCCTGCCCCCGTATATAAAGGAGGGAGGAGGAGGAGGCCGGCCAAGGGGGAGGCACGCCAAGGGAGGGAGTCCTACTAGGACTCCAAACCTAGTAGGAATCGCCCCCCTTCTTTTCCTAATCCAAGAGGGGGGAGGAGGGAAGAAAAGGGAGAGGGGAAGGAAAGAGGGGGCCGCGCCCCCTCTCCCTAGTCCAATTCGGATTGCAAAGGGGAGGGGCGCGCGCCACCTTGTGGCCTTCCCTCTCCTACTCCCATATGGCCCATCTAGGCTCATAATTTCCCTGGGGGGTTCCGGTAACCCCTCGGTTCCCTGAAAAACGCCTGAACTCGTTCGAAACCTTTTCGGTGTCCAAACATAGTCTTCCAATATATCAATCTTTATGTCTCGACCATTTAGAGACTCCTTGTCACGTCTGTCATCTCATCCGGGACTCCGAACAAACTTCGGTCATCAAAAACACATAACTCATAATACAAATTGTCATTGAACGTTAAGCGTGCGGACCCTATGGGTTCTAGAACTATGTAGACATGATCGAGACACATCTTAGATCAATAACCAATAGCGTAACCGGGATGCTCATATTGGCTCCGACATATTCTGTGAAGATCTTTATCGGTTAAACCGCATAACAACATACGTTGTTCCCTTTCTCATCGGTATGTTACTTGCCCGAGATTCGATCGTCGGTATCATCATACCTAGTTCAATCTCGTTACTGGCAAGTCTCTTTACTCATTCTGTAATGCTTCATCCCGCAACTAACTCATTAGTCACATTGCTTGCAAGGCTTATAGTGATGAGCACTACTGAGAGGGCCTAGAGATACCTCTCCGAATCACGGAGTGACCAATCCTAATCTCGATCTATGCCAACCCAACAAACCCCTTCGGAGACACCTGTAGAGCATCTTTATAATCACCCAGTTATGTTGTGACGTTTGATAGCACTAAAGGAAATAAGCCCTAGAGGCAATAATAAAGTTATTATTTATTTCCTTATATCATGATAAATGTTTATTATTCATGCTAGAATTGTATTAACCAGAAACTTAGTACATGTGTGAATACATAGACAAAACAGAGTATCCCTAGTATGCCTCTACTTGACTAGCTCGTTAATCAAAGATCGTTATGTTTCCCGACCATAGACATGTGTTGTCATTTGATAAATGCGATCACATCATTAGGAGAATGATGTGACGGACACGACCCATCCGGTAGCTTAGCTTTATGATCATTACAGTTTCATTGCTACTACTTTCTTCATGACTTATACACATTCCCCAGACCATGAGATTATGCAACTCCTGAATACTGGAGGAACACCTTGTGTGCTATCAAACATCACAACGTAATTGGGTGATTATAAAGATGCTCTACAGGTGTCTCCGAAGGTGTCTGTTGGGTTGGCATAAATCGAGATTAGGATTTGTCACTCCGTGTATAGGAGAGGTATCTCTGGGCCCTCTTAGTAATACTCATGACTATAAGGCTTGCAAGCATTGTGACTAATGAGTTAGTTGCAGATGAAGTATTATGGAACGAGTAAAGAGACTTTCTGGTAACGAGATTGAACTAGGTATGATGATACCGACGATCGAATCTTGGGCAAGTAATATACCGATGACAAAGGGAACAACGTATGTTGTTATGCGGTTTGACCGATAAAGATCTTCGTAGAATATGTAGGAGCCAATATGAGCATCCAAGTTCCTCTATTGGTTATTGACCGGTGATGTGTCTTGGTCATGTCTACATACTTCTCGAACCCGTAGGGTCCGCACGCTTAATGTTCGATGACGATTTGTATTATGAGTTATGTGATTTGATGACCAAAGTTTGTTCAGAGTCCCGGATGAGATCACGGATGTGACGGGGAGTCTCGAAATGGTCAAGACATAAAGATCGATATATTGTAAGGCTATATTCGGACATCGTAAAGGTTCTGAGTGATTCGGGTATTCTTCGAAGAACCGGAGAGTTACAGGAATTCGCCGGGGGAAGTAATGGGCCTTAATGGGCCATACGGGAAATGAGAGAAGGGCCTCAAGGGGTGCCCCCCCAATGGGCTGGTCCAAATTGGACTAGGAGGGGGCGACGCCCCCCTCCTTCCTTCTCCCCTCTTCCTCCTTCCCGCATTCTCCTACTAGGAATAGGAAAGAGGAGGGGAATCCTACTTGGACTGGGGAGTCCTAGTAGGATTCCCCACACCTGGGGCACCCCCCTTGGGCCGACCACCTCTTCCCTCCCCTCCTTTATATACGTGGCCAGGGGGTACCCCATAGACACACAAGTTGATCTTTTAGCCGTGTTTGGTGCCTCCCTCCACAGTTACACACCTTGGTCATATCGTCGTAGTGCTTAGGCGAAGCCCTGCGCTGGTAATGTCAGGACCCTGATCCTAAGTCACACTGATCTAGCATGTAACACATCATATCACTTTGCGGCCTCACGCACGGTATTCCCACGAGTGCCACCTTACCTGGCCCGGGACCGTTTGCGCCTTTTGGCTCACGTATATGATAGTGCTGCTAGCATCCATATAACAAAGAACCCGGGCTGACATGGCTAGTCATGAACCCAAAGTGGAACAAACTTACAGGGACAGGCATCCATGACCCAACATCGAACGTGTCGGTCATCAGCGAGTGAATCCAGGCTGTAGCACTAGGCTAGCAGGACTCCGGTAAACCGGGCTGTAGCGGGCTAACAGGACTCCGGTATTCATCGCATGACATTTCCCCGAAGGGACAGACACAGGAACGAAGAAGGACACATGCCGGCCAACCTAAGTGTTCCGAAGCAGTAGCAAGCTACCATGGCTCAGTGGACGCACTAGGAGACATTTCCCGGTAAGAGAGTCTACCAAGGATAAACAACTAGATAGTCAGATCCCACACATACCAAGCATTTCAATAACATACACACAATATGCTCGATATGTGCAAATACAACATGGCATCACAACATGACTCTACAACTCAAGTATTTATTCAATAGGCTCCGAGGAGCGAGATATTACAAACATGGGTATCACGACCCAACATTCAGAGCATACAAGTCAAAGCACATGCGGAAGCTTAACATGTCTGAGTACAGACATCTAGAAATGAAAAAGGCTGAGAAGCCTAACTATCTACCAGATCCTGCCAAGGGCACAAGATCGTAGCTGAGGTAACAAGCTAAACGTCGAAGTCCACGTGGAACTACTAGCGAGACTGAAGTCTCTCTGCAAAAACATAAATTAAGCAACGTGAGTACAAATGTACCCAGCAAGACTTACATCAGATCTAACTACATATGCATCATTATCAACAAGGGGATGGTGGAGTTTGACTGCAGCAAGCCAGCTTTGACTCGGTGGCTATCCTGAACTACGACTGCAAGTAACTCTTTTGAGGTGGCGCACACGAGTCCACATATGCACCATATCAATACACCACTATGGATCCGCTCCCGTCTCCCTACGAGAACGCCATCCATAGCACTCACGCTTATCTTGCGCATTTTAGAGTATCCACTTTCACTTGTCTATGAACTGTACAGGCAACCCAGAAGTCCTTTACCGCGGACACGACTATTCGAATAGATCATATTAACCCTGCAGGGGTGTACTTCTTCACACACGCTCTCACCACTTACCGCCGTTTACACGACATGTACTCGACAACCTTCAAGCGGAAGCCCAGCGAGGGTGTCGGCCACGACCTGACTAACCACACAAGTCTCTCGTCCAGGTTTATCGCCTATTCGGGTTCCATCCACAAGGAGATCCGGCCGGGGTGTCACTCACGGCCCCAAACGATGTGTGCAGGGTTCCCAAGTCCACCATCCGGGTGCCACTTGGTACACCGGGCCACTGTGCCTAGTCTGTCCCAAGCCCACCTATACCGGGTGCCACTTGGTAGACTACTAGCACTACCTACAAACACCAGAAACTAGTTGCAACTCCTAGACAGAGATCAAGTTGATTAATAAGCCGAGAGGGGCCGAGTTACCGGAACCCAATGTGTGGTAGTAGTTGTTCATGGATCACAAACACATAACTCAGTTCCTGAGGACGGTTTCAATGAGACAACCCACCATGTACTCCTACATGGCCTCTCACCGCTACCTTTACCAAATCGTGTTCACACACTTAGCTCACACACAGTAGGACCTGTTCACACACCTCCAATTCATCCCCGATGAATCAGACCTGACTCAACTCTAAGCAGTAGCAGGCATGACAAACAAGCATGAATGAGTAGGCACATCAGGGCTCAAACAACTCCTACTCATGCTAGTGGGTTTCATCTATTTACTGTGGCAATGACAGGTCATGCAGAGGAAAGGGGTTCAACTACCGCAGCATGTAACAGTTGAATCGTTGTTGTCCTAATGCAGTAAAAGAGAGCAAGAGCGAGAGAGTGGGATTGTATCGAAATTAACAAGGGGGTTTTGCTTGCCTGGCACTTCTGAAGATAGTATAGCTCTTCATCGGTGTCATCGATCTCATCGTCGGTACACGTCTACTGAGAGGGGACAAGCACCGACAACAAAGAAGGAACACAATCAATGCAATGCACAATATGATGCATGATCATGACATGGCATAATGAGTGTGTTGGCCTAATGCAACTACAACAGATTAAATGGAGTTGGTTTGAATCCAGGATTCAAATTCAAACCCCATATGTGGATATTCAAATGCCATTTATATGATATTCTAACATGCATGAAACCAGTACAGATGGATAGATTGGATTTTTCTGATCATTTTTCATATATAAATTATTTCATTCTGAGTTACGGTTAAATTTCTATGAATTTTAGAAGTTTAGATCATTTTCTGAAATTTATAAATCATTTCTGATTTATTTTAATTCCAGAAAATGTTTACTGCGTCAGCATTAGGTCATGCTGACCTCAGCAGGTCAACAGGCGCCGCCAGGTCAAACCTGACCAGTGGGGCCCACTGGTCAGTGACTCAGTTAGCTAACTGAGTTGATTAGGGTTAAACTAATCCTAACAAAAATGTCAGCAGGGCTGGGCCCACATGTCAGTGGCTCAGGTTTAATTTAGTGAGGGAATTAGCACCTAACACTGGTGATTATCACTAACTAGCATCTAACTAATCCAGCTAGTGCCGGCCCCACATGTCATTGACCCAGGTGGGGCCCGACTGGGGTCAAAGTGGGTCAAACCCAGGCCGGCGGGGTCAAACCCACCGGCGACTCGACGCCGGCGAGACCCGAGACGGCGGCGCGGCTCGGAAAATGCCCACAGGGCACGGACGAGGCCGTTCTTGGGCTCGTTGGAGAGCTCTTGTAGGCGCGCGTCTAGTGGTGGTGGAGGCCGGGCCTATGGTGGCCGGAGCCAACGGCGGCGAGCACGAAAGCGGCGGCCGACGTTCGGGTGAGTTGCGGGTTCGGTGTTGCAGCTCGCAAGCGAGCCAACAGATGCGCTGGGGCTGCTCTACGGTGTGCTACGAGCATGTTGGAGTCGCCGGGGTGACCAAACGGTCACCGGAGCTGCGTTGACGGCGAGCTCGGCCGGCGGCGTGCTGCGGGCAGCAAGGGGGCGACGGCTACGGCGAGCAAGAGGCAGCGGGGTTAGGGGGGTTAGATGCAGGTGCTCACAGCGAGGGCGAGGTCGGGGATTTCAGTAGCTCCCGAATCGGCGGCGATGAGCTTTGGTGGCCGGCGACAGAAACGGCGATGGTGACGATGAAGCAGCGCGTCCGAGGCCGGGAGAATCGTCGAGGAGGAAGAGGCAAATGAGGCGGAGCTCATGGACTAGCTGGCTTGGCATGGGGATGCTGGTGGCCACGGCAAAGGCGAACGACAGCGACGGTGGTCCTCGGGCGTCGCGCGAGAGAGCGAGGGAGAGAGGCGGGGGGGGGGGGCGAATGAGGTGTCCACGGGGTCAGGGCGGCGACGTGGAGATCACCCAGGTGTCCAGGGGCGTGGGCGGCAAGCAGGTGGCGTCATGGCGAGCTCGTGCTCGCCGGCGTCACCTCTGTGCTTGCCTGGCAAGGACGAAGCAGCTGGCTGGCATGGGCCAGCACAGTGCTGGGCCTGCCAGGTGGGCCGGCTAGGTAAGTGGCCCAGGTAGGTGTTCTCTCTCTCTCTTTTCTAAATTGTTTTATGTTTTCTATTTTTCTGTAACTTCTGGGGTTTATTTAAAATACCAAAACATTTTCAAAAATCCTGAAGATAATTGTGGGCTCTATTTGGAATATTCCCAACAGCCCTCACTTATGTTCATAATTAATTGAGCATTTAAAATATTATATAGATTTAAATGCCCAATTGCAAATAGCATATGATTTAATCCAGAGCCCAAATATGACATGGACAAAGGTGCAACACCTCTGGTTAATGTTTCCAGCATTTTCCAGAAATGTTGAACATTTTTGAAAGCCATTTGGATTCACTGAGAATATTTTAGTTGAACCTAGTGGATTCCTTTGATGCTAGGGTTTAGGCAATCCCCATTTCAGGTTTAACTGAAATTTAAACATGATGCAACACCAGATGCTAGCACTAGGTATTAATAGAACTAGGGATGTGACAACTCACCCCCACTAAACAAGAATCTCGTCCCGAGATTCAAGCGTAGGGTAAGATGAAAGGCGAGCACAAACTAACACAATCTTCACGATCCAGGTTGCACTTCAAATGAACGTTGATTTGATCACCATCATTGTCTCGACGTCTTGCTCCAGGAACTCCTACCAACATGACAACGAGAGGAAAAAGAAACTCCAGAAGGATCGATCTTCTCGAAGATCGATCAACTCAGGATCAACTCACGGAATGAGACATAGAAACATCTCACGAGCTGAGACGCGAAGCACACATCTAGAGGAATGGAGTGAAGCAGATGACGAAGGTTCACTAGGTAGACAACAATTCCACGCTTAAGAAGGTGGTGAACGGTTGTCAACGTAGCGAGGAGTTGGGTTGCCATGATACCATAATGAGACATCTTGGAGGAGGGTGACTCATAGAAATATCCCCTTAAGTGGCAAAAAGAATTACCTTTGATTCCGAGATCACTGAAACTCTTTATACCAACCTAAGGCAATTCTCGAGCGATCGTTTAGAGGGGTTCGATAGAATAACATACTCGGACTAGAATGGATGATGTGGATTACCTTGTTGTAAAAAACACAAGGGATGTTTGTAGTAACTGGGGAGAAGCTCAACAGTAGAGAGTGAGTCCACTGTTTGAAAAGTTATAGCATAACCGAGGAAACTGAGAGCAATCCCAGTTAGTGCCGATGATAACACCTAGCGCTTGTGCGTGCTCTCAAGAACTTGAGCACTTCCATATTCATCAAGGTATTACCAATATCCGTGTCAAGGATCCTGGCAACACAACATACTACCATGATGAATGCCGGTAGAAGATGCAGATGCAAAGGAAGATAACACCTTCTCAGATTTCACCTTGGCGGGGCCAAGGGGACAAAATCTGGATGATCGGCCGAGAGACATTTAGCACTCCGCTTCTAATATTCTCCTTGATGTGCCAGCGCAACCCATTTCTCAAACTGGGTTGATATCTAGGACATCAAGTAAAGGGGACTTGGGAACACAAAAATCATAAGGAATAACTACGGAAGTAAATCCATAAGAAATCCTCATGGGGAGGTGGCCAACTTCCTCAATCAAGATACTACAATAATAGGTCTTCCGGCTGGGTGTGTTGGCCACGACATCCACTTAACCGGTTACAGAGAGACCATTATTATAGTTCTTGGGAAATGTTCCAACCATCATATCTGCCTGAGATTCAGATCTGGTTGGTGTTAGGATATTCCAGACTCATCGAGTCTAGGAAGAAGAATGAAAGTTTGCAACACAAATCAACGAGATGACGTTGCGAGATTCTCGGGAAATGAACTACGATAGCAAGCTCCAAAACATGAGTTGTTTCTGCTACATACATGTGATCACGCTGTCCAAGACAAGCATGACCACGTAGAAGTCTTACAATAAACACTACCGAGTTCTGGTTGGGAACCATCATCGAGGATATTGGAGTCTTGTGCATGATCTAGAATTAGCACAACAAGCTCCTTTTCCTCGAGCAAATCAATCAGTGGCTTGGTGTGCTAGGAAACCCATATAGAATGGAGGCGACCAACCTATCAAACCATAGAGTACTTCACACAGGCGTGACTAACTTGGAACGATTCCAAAGGAAGAAAAACTAACTTTCTCGAACCCACGGCGGCAGCTTGCACCAGATGCACATGAGTTAGAGAGAGCCACGTCTTTCATCCGAACATATGCTTCATGAGCTAGCATGAAGAAATTCTTTCAAAAGTTTCCAACACTAGCTTAATGTTCAACAAAATTATGGAGAAGACAAGGATGTTGTCGATGGGCTCAACAACAATTCATCCAGGTTTCCATGAAGATGGAATTCCATAATTATGTGAACAAGGTGATAGCATTGGTCAGACCCAAAGATATAATGGTGGATGCCCGAGGGATCAACCACGAGTAAGACAACATTATGAATATCGTTGGTTCTGACTTGATTTGACGATAGCCCATACACAAATCAAAGATTTGGGTAAGACAATAGATCCAACAACTAATCGCAGGGACCAATCGCTGAAGATATCATCTTTCTTCAACACACACACACACACACAAAAAGATATCCCTTTGAAACGACTAAGTTAGGTAAGCTTTTATCTTCCAACTCTCCAAGTTGTCGTTTAGCTTAACCAACTAGCTCAGGGGTATCCAACACGGATTCTTGGAGAAGGGGTGGTTTATAAGAAAACCAACTTGATCACGAGCTCAACATAACAGTCAGGTGACGACCTGGTGATACTACCGAGAAGATATTCAGAAAATCATGAACCACCGGTATGTTACTAAGCTCGAGAAAAATCTTGCTTTTCAGGGCAAGACGATGTGATCAAAAGAGTGAGGGATTGACACAATCCTATCTCATTGATCAGAAAGTGCACCAGGAAATAAGGACTAGATAGCACGATCAATCTTAGGATGATGATTTAATAACCAACACGCTAAGAATGAGAATATTGTCCATTAACTACCAAGCAACGGAGTTGCTAGGAGTATTGATTTCACACATCACGACTCACTTGCCAGCATTCCGGTTACAATAACACGGGAGCCGAGGAATGAACAATGATGGCAAGAAGTATCACTGCGTCAAAAATTCATAAGAGATGGTGCAATTCCTATGATATTCTTGGCATAAATAGAATAATACTCCAAGGTAGAACAAAGCAAAAGCTGGTTTGGCATTTGATTTGCGGAATACAACTACTTTGACCCAATCCTGGATATGGATAAGGTACTGGAGTTTGTTTCTCCTAGTAATTCCGGAATAGAATGGCTTGACGGACCACAATGGTAATAAGCATCGATGAACGAATGCATACATACGCTTGACTATCAATTGATAGATGAAGGTCAGAAGACAACTAAAGGGGAACAACTCAAAGGAACATATGATTTTCTGAGTCGTGGATGCATAGATTAGTATGTCGAGCAAAGCTCATCATATTTCTTCCGGATAACCCATGCAGAAGGGTAGAACTGGCAGAGTAACAGCACAGAATTGAGAACTCATCAAGAGCACTCTGGTTGTGATCTTTCGATCAACGAGGAACTTCTGCCATAAATGGTTCATAGTATTTGGAAGAAGGAAATACCACGGACCTCGAGGACTAACACAAAGGTCACTAATAACCTAAGGGAGCTAGCAATTACTATCAACATGATGTAAGTAGGGTGAATCTCGGGTTCAAAACCCAGAAGTGGAATACCTACATACTAAATGGCATCACGGGATGCTTTCAAAAATGAAGGCCAGAATCATCACACTGGGAACGCAAAACATGACTAGATTACAAGGTGGTTAACTAAGACACCTAGGGTCATAATAATAGCTCCAACTTATATACCGAGGCAATGAAGTACCTCAACACACTGGGTAGTGTGGTTAATCTGACCCAAAAGGACATCGAGAACAAAAAGAAGTGATCTGCAAATGCATCAGACTATTTAGAAACCTGGGATGACTCGGACAGCATAACGACTATAAATGCTCAAAATGATTTGAGACATCCTACAAAATGGTGGCATAACCACTCGATCATCACAATATCAAGATTCCGAGGCCAACTATGAATACACGGGAGTATTAGGAACCGAACTAAAGCTTAGAACCATCAATCCTACAAGTCTACGGATTAGTAACACGTGATCCTGATAGAAGGAAGAGAGAGCCTAGTTCCTTAACCCCGCAGGAAAGATAAGATGACTCAGATCAGAAGGGCATAAGGTATAAGGAGTAAACAGAGACTTACGTTCCATCCCACAATCAATTCCCCTACATATAACTAAAGAATTTCTAGACTCAACTTCGACCAGTTTGGCTTGGTAATCCTACAGGCAGTCAAGCTCTGATACCAAAGCTGTCAGGACCCTGATCCTAAGTCACACAGATCTAGCATGTAACACATCATATCACTTTGCGGCCTCACGCACGGTATTCCCACGGGTGCCACCTTACCTGGCCCGGGACCGTTTACGCCTTTTGGCTCACGTATATGATACTGCCGCTAGCATCCATATGACAAAGAACCCGGGCTAACATGGCTAGTCGTGAACCCAAAGTGGAACAAACTTACAGGGGCAGGCATCCATGACCCAGCATCGAACGTGTCGGTCATCAGCGAGTGAATCCGGGCTGTAGCACTAGGCTAGCAGGACTCCGGTAAACTGGGCTGTAGCGGGCTAACAGGACTCCGGTATTCATCGCGTGACATTTCCCCGAAGGGACAGACACAGGAACGAAGAAGGACACATGCTGGCCAGCCTAAGTGTTCCGGAGCAGTAGCAAGCTACCATGGCTCAGTGGAAGCACTAGGAGACATTTCCCGGTAAGAGAGTCTACCAAGGATAAACAACTAGATAGTCAGATCCCACACATACCAAGCATTTCAATAACATACACACAATATGCTCGATATGTGCAAATACAACATGGCATCACAACATGACTCTACAACTCAAGTATTTATTCAATAGGCTCCGAGGAGCGAGATATTACAAACATGGGTCTCACGACCCAACATTCAGAGCATACAAGTCAAAGCACATGCGGAAGCTTAACATGTCTGAGTACAGACATCTAGAAATGAAAAAGGCTGAGAAGCCTAACTATCTACCAGATCCTGCCAAGGGCACAATATCGTAGCTGAGGTAACAAGCTAAACGTCGAAGTCCACGTGGAACTACTAGCGAGACTGAAGTCTCTCTGCAAAAACATAAATTAAGCAACGTGAGTACAAATGTACCCAGCAAGACTTACATCAGATCTAACTACATATGCATCATTATCAACAAGGGGATGGTGGAGTTTGACTGCAGCAAGCCAGCTTTGACTTGGCTATCCTGAACTACGACTGCAAGTAACTCTTTTGAGGTGGCGCACACGAGTCCACATATGCACCATATCAATACACCACTATGGATCCGCTCCCGTCTCCCTACAAGAACGCCATCCATAGCACTCACGCTTATCTTGCGCATTTTAGAGTATCCACTTTCACTTGTCTATGAACTGTACAGGCAACCCAGAAGTCCTTTACCGCGGACACGGCTATTCGAATAGATCATATTAACCCTGCAGGGGTGTACTTCTTCACACACGCTCTCACCACTTACCGCCGTTTACACGACATGTACTCGACAACCTTCAAGCGGAAGCCCAGCGAGGGTGTCGGCCACGACCTGACTAACCACACAAGTCTCTCGTCCAGGTTTATCGCCTATTCGGGTTCCATCCACAAGGAGATCCGGCCGGGGTGTCACTCACGGCCCCAAACGATGTGTGCAGGGTTCCCAAGTCCACCATCCGGGTGCCACTTGGTACACCGGGCCACTGTGCCTAGTCTGTCCCAAGCCCACCTATACCGGGTGCCACTTGGTAGACTACTAGCACTACCTACAAACACCAGAAACTAGTTGCAACTCCTAGACAGAGATCAAGTTGATTAATAAGCCGAGAGGGGCCGAGTTACCGGAACCCAATGTGTGGTAGTAGTTGTTCATGGATCACAAACACATAACTCAGTTCCTGAGGACGGTTTCAATGAGACAACCCACCATGTACTCCTACATGGCCTCTCACCGCTACCTTTACCAAATCGTGTTCACACACTTAGCTCACACACAGTAGGACCTGTTCACACACCTCCAATTCATCCCCGATGAATCAGACCTGACTCAACTCTAAGCAGTAGCAGGCATGACAAACAAGCATGAATGAGTAGGCACATCAGGGCTCAAACAACTCCTACTCATGCTAGTGGGTTTCATCTATTTACTGTGGCAATGACAGGTCATGCAGAGGAAAGGGGTTCAACTACCGCAGCATGTAACAGTTGAATCGTTGTTGTCCTAATGCAGTAAAAGAGAGCAAGAGCGAGAGAGTGGGATTGTATCGAAATTAACAAGGGGGTTTTGCTTGCCTGGCACTTCTGAAGATAGTATAGCTCTTCATCGGTGTCATCGATCTCATCGTCGGTACACGTCTACTGAGAGGGGACAAGCACCGACAACAAAGAAGAAACACAATCAATGCAATGCACAATATGATGCATGATCATGACATGGCATAATGAGTGTGTTGGCCTAATACAACTACAACAGATTAAATGGAGTTGGTTTGAATCCAGGATTCAAATTCAAACCCCATATGTGGATATTCAAATGCCATTTATATGATTTGTCCTAAACAGTACTCATAAGTTGTTCTAACATGCATGAAACCAGTACAGATGGATAGATTGGATTTTTCTGATCATTTTTCATATATAAATTATTTCATTCTGAGTTACGGTTAAATTTCTATGAATTTTAGAAGTTTAGATCATTTTCTGAAATTTATAAATCATTTCTGATTTATTTTAATTCCAGAAAATGTTTACTGCGTCAGCATTAGGTCATGCTGACCTCAGCAGGTCAACAGGCGCCGCCAGGTCAAACCTGACCAGTGGGGCCCACTGGTCAGTGACTCAGTTAGCTAACTGAGTTGATTAGGGTTAAACTAATCCTAACAAAAATGTCAGCAGGGCTGGGCCCACATGTTAGTGGCTCAGGTTTAATTTAGCGAGGGAATTAGCACCTAATAGTGGTGATTAGCACTAACTAGCATCTAACTAATCCAGCTAGTGCCGGCCCCACATGTCATTGACCCAGGTGGGGCCCGACCGGGGTCAAAGTGGGTCAAACCCAGGCCGGCGGGGTCAAACCCACCGGCGACTCGACGCCGGCGAGACCCGAGACGGCGGCGCGGCTCGGAAAACGCCCACAGGGCACGGACGAGGCCGTTCTTGGGCTCGTTGGAGAGCTCTTGCAGGCGCGCGTCTAGTGGTGGTGGAGGCCGGGCCTATGGTGGCCGGAGCCAACGGCGGCGAGCACGAAAGCGGCGGCCGACGTTCGGGTGAGTTGCGGGTTCGGTGTTGCAGCTCGCAAGCGAGCCAACTGATGCGCTGGGGCTGCTCTACGGTGTGCTACGAGCGTGTTGGAGTCGCCGGGGTGACCAAATGGTCACCGGAGCTGTGTTGACAGCGAGCTCGGCCGGCAGCATGCTGCGGGCAGCAAGGGGGCGACGGCTACGGCGAGCAAGAGGCAGCGGGGTTAGGGGGGTTAGATGCAGGTGCAGCGCGAGGGCGAGGTTGGGGACGTCCGGTAGCTCCCGAATCGGCGGCGATGAGCTTCGGTGGCCGGCGACGGA
Source organism: Triticum dicoccoides (assembly GCF_002162155.2). Lineage (NCBI taxonomy): Eukaryota > Viridiplantae > Streptophyta > Magnoliopsida > Poales > Poaceae > Triticum > Triticum dicoccoides. The sequence goes on along the minus strand of NC_041385.1, from coordinate 393,242,462 downwards.
AACGGCGATGGTGACGATGAAGCAGCGCGTCTGCGGCCGGGAGAATCGTCGAGGAGGAAGAGGCAGATGAGGCGGAGCTCGTGGACTAGCTGGCTTGGCATGGGGATGCTGGTGGCCGCGGCAAAGGCGAACGACGGCGACGGTGGTCCTCGGGCTTCGCACGAGAGAGCGAGGGAGAGAGGCATGGGGGCGAATGAGGTGTCCATGGGGTCGGGGCAGCAACGTGGAGATCACCTAGGTGTCCAGGGGCGTGGGCTGCAAGCAGGTGGCGTCGTGGCGAGCTCGTGCTCGCCGGCGTCACCTCTGTGCCTGCCTGGCGAGGACGAAGCAGCTAGCTGGCATGGGCCAGCACAGTGCTGGGCCTGCCAGGTGGGCCGGCCAGGTAAGTGGCCCAGGTAGGTGTTCTCTCTCTCTTTTCTAAATTGTTTTATGTTTTCTATTTTTCTGTAACTTCTGGGCTTTATTTAAAATACCAAAACATTTTCAAAAATCCTGAAGATAATTGTGGGCTCTATTTGGAATATTCCCAACAGCCCTCACTTAAGTTCAGAATTAATTGAGCATTTAAAATATTATATAGCATTTAAATGCCCAATTGCAAATAGCATATGATTTAATCCAGAGCTCAAATATGACATGGAAAAAGGTGCAACACCTCTGGTTAATGTTTCCAGCATTTTCCAGAAATGATGAACATTTTTGAAAGCCATTTGGATTCACTGAGAATATTTTAGTTGAACCTAGTGGATTCCTTTGATGCTAGGGTTTAGGCAATCCCCATTTCAGGTTTAACTGAAATTTAAACATGATGCAACACCAGATGCTAGCACTAGGCATTAATAGAACTAGGGATGTGACAGGTAACTTCATCATCATCGTCGCCACACCATCGTGCTGATGAAACTCTCCCTCGACCTCAACTGGATCAAGAGTACGAGGAACGTCATTGAGCTGAACGTGTGCTGAACGCGGAGGTACCATACATTCGGTGCTTGGATTCGGTGTATGAGATGATCATGTTTTGTAACAGAGTTATCGGCAACTGGCGGGAGCCATATGGTTGTCACTTTATTGTATGCAATGTAATCGCCTTGTAATTATTTTACTTTATCACTAAGCGGTTGAGAGAGTCCTGGATTAAGGGGTCCTCGGACAGCCGGATTATATGCGTATGTCGGACTGTTGGACTATGAAGATGCAAGATAGAAGACTTCGTCCCGTGTCCGGATGGGAATCTCCTTTGCATAGAAGGCAAGATTGGCGATTCGATATGAAGATTCCTTTCTCTGTAACCGACTTTGTGTAACCCTAGACCCCTCCGGTGTGTATATAAACCGGAGGGTTTAGTCCGTAGGAAGGAGAACAATCATAATCATAGGCTAGCTCCTAGGGTTTAGCCCCTACGATCTCGTGGTAGATCAACTCTTGTAATACTCATATCATCAAGATCAATCAAGCAGGAAGTAGGGTATTACCTCCATCGAGAGGGCCCGAACCTGGGTAAACATTGTGTCCCCCGCCTCCTGTTACCATTAGCCTTAGACGCACAGTTTGGGACCCCCTACCCGAGATCCACCGGTTTTACACTGACATTGGTACTTTCATTGAGAGTTCTACTGTGTCGTCGTCATAAGGCTTGATGGCTCCTCCAATCATCCACGACAGCGCCGTCCAGGGTGAAGTTTTTCTCCCCAGACAGATCTTCGTATTCGGCGGCTTTGGACTGCGGGTCAACTCGCTTGGCCAGCTGGAGCAGATCGACAGCTATGCCCCTGGCCATCAGGTCAGGTTTGGAAGCTTGAACTACACCACAGACATCCGCGGAGACTTGATCTTCGACGGATTTGAGCCCATGACAGCCGCGCCCTGCCGCCACGATGAACATGATCTAAATCTGTCATCAGTCTGTGTGTAGGAGACTGCGCCTGTAATCGCACTGGCCCTAGATCTAGAGCAGAGCACGCCATCTGAGGACACGAGGCTCGACCTCGCCCCGGAAGCCGCGGACCCAGCGGCGCTAGAGCCGAACATAGATTTGACCTCCAACGAGGCCTGTGTCATCGGAACCTCGGACTCGTCTCCGTCCATAGGCTCCGAACCGCGTGTATCCGCACCCATCGAATCCGACCGGGCGTCGATCTTAGAATTCAGCTCCGCGGACATCTTCCAACACTCACCCTTAGGCGATGTGTTAAACTCATTAAAGTCCCTCTCCTTGTCAGGAGATTCTTCGCGGAACTATGTCCGGCTTGAGTGGGAAGCGGACGACGATGAACTTTGTTTCCCACCCACCACCCATTTGATAGCCATTGTCGATGATTTGACCGACATGCTTGATTTCGACTCCAAAGACATCGACTATATGGACGACGATGCCGGAGAAGAACAGGAACCACCGCCCACAGGGCGCTGGATAGCCACCTCCTCATATGACATATACATGGTGGATACACCCAAAAAAACAATGGCGATGACATAAAAGACCCAGTTGAGGATAAACTTCCTGAGAAGCAGTCTAAACACCAACGTCAGCGGCGCCGCTCTAAATCACACCATGGTAAAAATAGCGATACCGGCACAAGACAGAATAGCACTTCGGACGACGCCGAAGACAACGAAGACCCCACCAAGCCAAGTTTCAAATAGGCTGGACGGGAATATGGGCGAGCCAGCCCTGATGAACAGGCCATGAACGATGACTCGGAGGACAGCAGCTACATGCCTCTCTCCGAGGATGAGGTGAGCCTCGGCGACGAAGAATTTATCGTGCCGGAGGATCCTGTCGAACATGAGCATTTTAAGCGCCGGCTTATAGCCACGGCAAGGAGCCTGAAGAAGAAGTAGCAGCAGCTTCAAGCTGATCAAGATCTGCTCATTGATAGATGGACTAAGGTCCTGGCAGCCGAGGAATATGGACTCGAACGCCCAACCAAAAGTTACCTGAAGCGCAAATTGCCACCTCAATTCTATGATGAGGCGTTGGAGCCAGCACTACCAACACATAATGCGGCTGACAGAACACCGCATGGTCAAGATAAACCGGCAATTCATCCCAAACACCAGCCAGCACCACGTGGCCGAACAAACAGAAACACAACAGCTCGGGGAAACACACATGACCTGCGATACGACTTGGAGAACAGAGCAGGCCAGGCCAGATCGATCTATGTATCGCGAGGGTGCGCCCCAACACGCAACGACGGCCACCATGCCCAATATGACAAATACACACCTGTCCGGGCCGAATACCGCATACCGGCTCCATTTGAGATGCGCCGCGACGTAGCCCGACACAGAGGCGCCGCACACCCCCTATGCTTCACCGATGAAGTAATGGAACATGAATTCCCAGAGGGGTTCAAACCCGTAAATATTGAATCATATGATGGAACAACAGATCCCGCGGTATGGATCGAGGACTTTCTCCTCCACATACATATGGCACACGGCGATGATCTCCATGCCATCAAGTATCTCCCGTTAAAACTCAAGGGACCAGCTAGGCACTGGTTGAATAGTCTGCCAGAAAACTCCATTGGCAGTTGGGAGAACCTGGAAGATGCGTTCCTTGACAACTTCCAGGGAAGTTATGTTCGACCTCCAGACGCCGATGACTTAAGTCATATAATCCAACAGCCCAGAGAGTCCGCCAGGAAATTCTGGACTCGGTTCTTAACTGAAAAGAACCAAATCGTCGACTATCCGGATGCTGAAGCCCTAGCGGCCTTTAAGCATAGCATCCGCGACGAGTGGCTCGCCCGACACCTCGGCCAGAAGACCATGGCAGCCCTTACGACGCTCATGACCCGCTTCTGCGCAGGCGAGGATAGCTGGCTAGCTCGTAGCAACAGCACCTCAAGTAAACCTGGCACTTCCGAAGCCAGAGACAGTAACGGCAAGCCTCGACGCAATAGACATAAGCGTCGAAATAATGGCGAAAACTCTGAAGACACGACCGTCAATGCCGGATTCAGTGGCTCCAAGTCCAGGCAGCGGAAAAAGCCATTTAATAGAAACAATCTGGGCCCTTCCAGCCTGGACCGCACACTTGATCGTCCATGCCAAATCCACGGCACCTCCAATAAGCCAGCCAATCATACCAACAGAGAATGTTGGGTCTTTAAACAGGCCGGTAAGTTAAACGCCAAAAACGGAGAAAAGGGATTGCAAAGCAACGATGACGAGGAACCCCGGCCAACGAACACAGGGGGACAGAAGAAGTTTCCCCCCAAGTGAAAATGGGGAATATGATATATGCTACACATATCCCCAAAAGGGAGCGGAAGTGCGCACTAAGGGACGTCTACGCGATGGAGCCAGTCGCCCCAAAATACAACCAGTGGTCCTCCTGTTCGATCACCTTCGATCGAAGGGACCATCCGACCAGTATCCGTCATGGCGGTTCAGCCGCGCTGGTGCTTGACCCTATCATTGATGGATTCCACCTCACACGCGTCCTCATGGACGGTGGTAGCAGCCTGAACCTGCTTTATCAGGATATAGTGCGGAAAATGGGTATTGATCCCTCAAGGATCAAGCCCAACGAAACCACCTTTAAAGGTGTCATACCAGGTGTAGAGGCCTGCTGTACGGGCTCAATCACATTGGAAGTGGTCTTCGGATCCCCGGATAATATCTGAGGCGAAGAATTATTCTTGGACATCGTCCCCTTCCACGGTGGTTATCATGCACTGCTCAGACGAACCGCATTTGCTCATTTCAATGCGGTACCGCACTATGCCTACCTTAAGCTCAAGATGCTCGGACCTCGCGGTGCTATAACAGTCAATGGAAACACGGAGCGCTCCTCCATACTGAAGAGCACACCGCGGCCCTTGCAGCAGAAGTACAGAATATCCTTCTTAGGCAAAACCTCAATTCGGCAATAAAGCCCCCGGACACTGTTAAGTGGGTCCGCGCTACTCTTTAACAGGACCATCCGGCTCGTCTAGAGCTCAGCTAGCAATCCGGCCTTCGCCCCAGCCCTAACAAAGCGGTAAAATTCGTGTCGCGCGTACACAACTACGCACTTAAAATACCATGGGCATGGACGGAGGCACAGCTAGACTGCGGTCCACAATGCGGCTTAACCGCTCTTGGATCCGCATACCTTTACTTTTTCTCTTTCTTTCAGGTTTTTTTCTCTTCGCGAGGCCTTTTCTAATAAACCGTCTCATCGGACCCGTAGCGGGACGGATACGCCTAGAAAGCAAGGGGCTCGGACGTACATGGGAATACCCAGGTGGTCTCTGCTAACGATCGTCATACCTGTTTTAATATACCCGCACGCAGCTCGCTCTTGGTCATTGTCGGTGTTAAAACCGGCGGATCTTGGGTAGGGGGTCCCGAACTGTGCGTCTAAGGCTAATGGTAACAGGAGGCGGGGGACACGATGTTTACCCAGGTTCGGGCCCTCTCGATGGAGGTAATACCCTACTTCCTGCTTGATTGATCTTGATGATATGAGTATTACCAGAGTTGATCTACCACGAGATCGTAGAGGCTAAACCCTAGAAGCTAGCCTATGATTATGATTGTTTTTCGTCCTATGGACTAAACCCTCCGTATTATATAGACACCGGAGGGGGCTAGAGTTACACAGAGTTGGTTACAGAGAAGGAGATCTACATATCCGAATTGCCAAACTTGCCTTCCACGCAAAGGAGAGTCCCACCCGGACATGGGACGAAGTCTTCAATCTTGTGTCTTCATAGTCCAATAGTCCAGCCAAAGTATATAGTCCGGCTGTCCGAGGACCCCCTAATCCAGTACTCCCTCAGTAGCCCCTGAACCAGGCTTCAATGACGATGAGTCTGGCGCGCAGATTGTCTTTGGCATTGCAAGGCAGGTTCCTTCTCCGAATACTTCATAGAAGATTTTGAACACGAGGATCGTGTCCGGCTCTGCAAAATAATTTCCACATACCACAGTAGAGAGCACAATATTCCACAAATCTAATCTGCTGACAACTTTTCATAACGTGACATCACACCGCGCCCCAGTCATTTATGTGAACCGTGTTTCTCAACCTGCCACCGTGAAGGAAATATGCCCTAGAGGCAATAATAAAGTTATTATTTATTTCCTTATATCATGATAAATGTTTATTATTCATGCTAGAATTGTATTAACCAGAAACATAATACATGTGTGAATACATAGACAAACATAGTGTCACTAGTATGCCTCTACTTGACTAGCTTGTTGATCAAAGATGGTTATGTTTCCTAACCATAGACATGTGTTGTCATTTGATTAACGAGATCACATCATTAGGAGAATGATGTGATTGACATGACCCATTCCGTTAGCTTAGCACTTGATCGTTTAGTATGTTGCTATTGCTTTCTTCATGACTTATACATGTTCCTGTAACTATGAGAAGTATGCAACTCCCGTTTACCGGAGGAACACTTTGGGTACTACCAAACTTCACAACGTAACTGGGTGATTATAAAGGAGTACTACAGGTGTCTCCGAAGGTACATGTTGAGTTGGCGTATTTCGAGATTAGGTTTTGTCACTCCGATTGTCGGAGAGGTATCTCTGGGCCCTCTCGGTAATGCACATCACTATAAGCCTTGCAAGCAATGTGACTAATGAGTTAGTTGCAGGATGATGCATTACGTAACGAGTAAAGAGACTTGCCGGTAACGAGATTGAACTAGGTATTGGATACCGACGATCGAATCTCGGGCAAAGTAACATACCGATGACAAAGGGAACAACGTATGTTGTTATGCGGTTTGACCGATAAAGATCTTCGTAGAATATGTGGGAGCCAATATGAGCATCCAGGTTCTGCTATTGGTTATTGACCGAGAATAGTTCTAGGTCATGTCTACATTGTTCTCGAACCCGTAGGGTCCGCACGCTTAAGGTTTCGATGACAGTTATATTATGAGTTTATGAGTTTTCATGTACCGAAGGACTTCGGAGTCCCGGATGAGATCGGGGACATGACGAGGAGTCTCGAAATGGTCGAGACGTAAAGATCGATATATTGGACGACTATATTCGGAGTTCGGAAAGGTTCCGAGTGATTCGGGTATTTTTCGGAGTACCGGAGAGTTACGGGAATTCGCCGGGGAGTATATGGGCCTTATTGGGCTATACGGGAATAGAGGAGAGAGGCCAAAAGGAAAGAGGCATGCGCCCCCCCTCTGGTCCGAATTGGACAAGGGGGGCAGCCCCTTTTTCCTTTTCCCTCTCCCCCTCTTTCCACTTCTACTACTCCAACAAGGAAGGAGGGAGTCCTACTCCCGGTGGGAGTAGGACTCCCCTTGGCGCGCCCCTACTAGGCCGGCCGCCCCCTCGCCCCTTGCTCCTTTATATACGGGGGCAGGGGGGCACCTCTAGGAGAATAACAAGTTGATCTACGGATCATTCCTTAGCCGTGTGCGGTGCCCCCCTCCACCATATTCCACCTCGATCATATCGTCGCGGAGTTTAGGCGAAGCCCTGCGCCGGTAGAACATCATCATCGTCACCACGCCATCGTGCTGACGGAACTCATCCCCGAAGCTTTGCTGGATCGGAGCCCGGGGATCATCATCGAGCTGAACATGTGCTGAACTCGGAGGTGCCGTACGTTCGGTGCTTGGATCGGTCGGATTGTGAAGACGTACGACTACATCAACCGTGTTGTCATAACGCTTCCGCTTATGGTCTACGAGGGTACGTGGACGAACACTCTCCCCTCTCATTGCTATGCCATAACCATGATCTTACGTGTGCGTAGGAATTTTTTTTTGAAATTACTACGTTACCCAACAGTGGCATCCGAGCCTAGGTTTTATGCGTTGATGTTATATGCACGAGTAGAACACAAGTGAGTTGTGGGCGATACAAGTCATACTGCTTACCAGCATGTCATACTTTGGTTCGGCGGTATTGTTGGATGAAGCGGCCCGGACCGACATTACGCGTACGCTTACGCGAGACTGGTTTTACCGCCGTGCTTTGCACACAGGTGGCTAGCGGGTGTCTGTTTCTCCAACTTTAGTTGAACCGAGTGTGGCTACGCCCGGTCCTTGCGAAGGTTAAAACAGCACCAACTTGACGAACTATCGTTGTGGTTTTGATGCGTAGGTAAGAACGGTTCTTGCTCAGCCCGTAGCAGCCACGTAAAACTTGCAACAACAAAGTAGAGGACGTCTAACTTGTTTTTGCAGGGCATGTTGTGATGTGATATGGTCAAGACGTGATGAGATATAAGTTGTTGTATGAGATGATCATGTTTTGTTGAAGTTATCGGCAACTGGCAGAAGCCCTATGGTTGTCTCTTTGTTGCATAAGATGCAAGTGCCAAATAATTGCTTTACTTTATCGCTATACGATAGCAATAGTTGCAAGAGCAATAGTTGGCAAGACGACCATGTGACGACACATTGATATAGATCAAGATGATGAAGATCATGGTGTCGTGCCGGTGACGATAGAGATCATGACAGTACTTTGGAGATGGAGATCAAAGGCGCAAGATGATCATGGCCATATCATGTCACATATTTTGATTGCATATGATGTTTATCTGTTATACATCTTATTCTGTTTTGATTGATGGTAGCATTTTAAGATGATCTCTCACTAATTATCAAGAAGTGTTCTCCCTGAGTATGCACCGTTGCGAAAGTTCTTCGTGCTGAGACACCACGTGATGATCGGGTGTGATAGGCTCTACGTTCAAATACAACGGGTGCAAAACAGTTGCACACGTGGGATACTCAGGTTAAACTTGACGAGCCAGGCATATACAGATATGGCCTCGGAACACGGAGACCGAAAGGTCGAGCGTGAATCATATAGTAGATATGATCAACATATTGATGTTCACCATTGAAACTACTCCATCTCACGTGACGATCGGACATGGTGTAGTTGATATGGATCACGTAATCACTTAGAGGATAAGAGGGATGTCTATCTAAGTGGGAGTTCTTAAGTAATATGAATAATGAACTTAAATTTATCATGAACTTAGTCCTGGTAGTATTTTGCAAATTATGTTGTAGATCAATAGCTTGCGTTGTTGCTTTCATATGTTTATTTTGATATGTTCCTAGAGAAAATTGTGTTGAAAGATGTTAGTAGCAATGATGCGGATTGGATCCGTGATCTGAGGTTTATCCTCATTGCTGCACAGAAGAATTATGTCCTTAATGCACCGCTAGATGACAGACCTATTGCAGGAGCAGACGCAGACGTTATGAACGTTTGGCTAGCTCAATATGATGACTACTTGATAGTTTAGTGCACCATGCTTAACGGCTTAGAATCGGGACTTCAAAGATGTTTTGAACGTCATGGACCATATGAGATGTTCCAGGAATTGAAGTTAATATACCCGAGTTGAGAGATATGAAGTCTCCAACAAGTTCTATAGCTAAAAGATGGAGGAGAATCGCTCAACTAGTAAGCATGTGCTCAGATTGTCTGGGTACTTCAATCACTTGAATCAAGTGGGAGTTAATCTTCTAGATAAGATAGTGATTGACAGAATTCTCTAGTCACCATCACTAAGTTACTAGAACTTTGTGATGAACTATAGTATGCAAGGGATGACGAAAACAATTCCCGAGCTCTTCGTGATGTTGAAATCGACGAAGGTAGAAATCAAGAAAGAGCATCAAGTGTTGATGATTGACAAGACCTCTAGTTTCAAGAAAAAGGGCAAAGGGAAAGAAAGGGAACTTCAAGCAGAATGGCAAGCAAGTTGCCACTCCCGCGAAGAAGCCCAAAGCTGGACCAAAGCCTGAAACTGAGTGATTATACTGCAAAGGAAATGGTCACTAGAAGCGGAAATGCCTTGAATATTTGGTGGATAAGAAGGATGGCAAAGTGAACAAGGGTATATTTGATATACATGTTATTGATGTGTACCTTACTAGTGTTTATAGTAACCCCTGAGTATTTGATACTTGTTCGGTTTCTAAGATTAGTAACTCGAAACAGGAGTTACAGAATAAACAGAAACTAGTTGAGGGTGATGTGACGATGTGTGTCGGAAGTGGTTCCAAGATTGATATGATCATCATCGCACACTCCCTATACTTTCGGGATTAGTGTTGAACCTAAATAAATGTTATTTGGCGTTTGTGTTGAGCATGAATATGATTTGATCATGTTTATTGCAATACGGTTATTCATTTAAAATCAGAGAATTATTTTTGTTCTGTTTAAATGAATAAAACCTTTGATGGTCATACACCCAATGAAAATAGTTTGTTGGATCTCGATCGTAGTGATACACATATTCATAATATTGATGCCAAAAGATGCAAAGGTTATAATGATAGTGCAACTTATTTGTGGCACTGCCGTTTGGGTCATATCGGTGTAAAGCGCATGAAGAAACTCCTTAAAGATGGATTTTTGGAATCACTTGGTTATGAATCATTTGATGCTTGCGAACCGTGCCTTTTGGGCAAGATGACTAAAACTCCGTTCTCCGGAACAACGGAACGAGCTACTGACTTGTTGGAAATAATACATGCTGATGTATGAGATCCAATGAGTATTGATGCTCGTGGCAAGTATCGTTATTTTCTGACCTTCACAGATGATTTGAGAAGATATGCGTATATCTACTTGATGAAACATAAGTCTGAAATAGTTGAAATGTTCAAAGAATTTCAGAGTGAAGTGGAGAATCATCGTAACAAGAAAATAAAGTTTCTACGATCTGATCATGGAGGAGAATATTTGAGTTACGAGTTTGGCCTTCATATAAAACAATGTGAAATAGTTTCGCAACTCACGCCACCTGGAACACCACAGCTTAATGGTGTGTCCGAACGTCATAACAGTACTTTATTGGATATAGTGCAATCTATGATGTCTCTTACTGATTTACCACTATTATTTTGGGGTTATGCATTAGAGACAGCTGCATTCACGTTAAAAGGGCACCATCTAAATCCGTTGAGACGACACCATATGAATTGTGGTTTAGCAAGAAACCAAAGTTGTCGTTTCTTAAAGTTTGGGGCTGCGATGCTTATGTGAAAAAGTTTCAGCATGATAAGCTCAAACCCAAATCGGAGAAGTGCGTCTTCATAGAATACCCAAAGGTAACTATTGGGTACACCTTCTATCAGAGATCCGAAAGCAAGTTTCATTGCTAAGATGGATCCTTTCTAGAGAAGAAGTTTCTCTCGAAAGAAGTGAGTGGGAGGAAAGTAGAACTTGATGAGGTAATTGTACCTTCTCCCTTATTGGAAAGTAGTTCATCACAGAAATCAGTTCCAGTGATTCCTACACCAATTAGTGAGGAAGTTAATGATGATGATCATGAAACTTCAGATCAAGTTGCTACCAAACCTCGTAGGTCTTCCAGAGTAAGATCCGCACCAGAGTGGTACGGTAATCCTATTCTGGAAGTCATGTTACTAGACCATGATGAACCTACGAACTATGAGGAAGCGATGATGAGCCCAGATTCCGCGAAATGGCTTGAAGGTCATGAAATCTGAGATGGGATCCATGTATGAGAACAAAGTGTGGACTTTGGTGGACTTGCCCGATGATCGGCAAGCCATAGAAAATAAATGGATCTTCAAGAGGAAGACATTAATAAAAGCATTATTATTATATTTCCTTGTTCATGATAATTGTCTTTATTCATGCTATAATTGTGTTATCCGGAAATCGTAATACATGTGTGAATAACAGACATCAACATGTCCCTAGTGAGCCTCTAGTTGACTAGCTCGTTGATCAACAGATAGTCATGGTTTCCTGACTATGGACACTGGATGTCATTGATAACGAGATCACATCATTAGGAGAATGATGTGATGGACAAGACCCAATCCTAAACATAGCACAAGATCGTATAAGTTCGTTTGCTAGAGTTTTCCAATGTCAAGTATCTTTTGCTTAGACCATGAGATCGTGTAACTCCCGGATACCGTAGGAGTGCTTTGGGTATGCCAAACGTCACAACGTAACTGGGTGACTATAAAGGTAGACTACGGGTATCTCCGAAAGTGTCTGTTGGGTGACATGGATCAAGACTGGGATTTGTCACTCCGTATGACGGAGAGGTATCACTGGGCCCACTCGGTAATGCATCATCATAATGAGCTCAAAGTGACCAAGTGTCTGGTCACGGGATCATGCATTACGGTACGAGTAAAGTGACTTGCTGGTAACGAGATTGAACGAGGTATTGGGATACCGACGATCGAATCTCGGGCAAGTAACATATCGATAGACAAAGGGAATAGCGTACGGGGTTGATTGAATCCTCGACATCGTGGTTCATCCGATGAGATCATCATGGAGCATGTGGGAGCCAACATGGGTATCCAGATCCCGCTGTTGGTTATTGACCGGAGAGTCGTCTCGGTCATGTCTGCTTGTCTCCCGAACCCGTAGGGTCTACACACTTAAGGTTCGGTTACGCTAGGGTTGTAGGGATATGTATATGCAGTAACCCGAATGTTGTTCGGAGTCCCGGATGAGATCCCGGACGTCACGAGGAGTTCCGGAATGGTCCGGAGGTAAAGATTTATATATGGGAAGTCCTGTTTCGGGCATTGGGACAAGTTTCGGGGTTATCGGTATTGTACCGGGACCACCGGAAGGGTCCCGGGGGTCCACCGGGTGGGTCCACCTGTCCCGGGGGGCCACATGGGCTGTAGGGGGTGCACCTTGGCCTAATGGGCCAAGGGCACCAGCCCCACATAGGCCCATGCGCCTAGGGTTTAAGGGGGAAAGAGTCCTAGGAGGGGAAGGCACCTCCTAGGTGCCTTGGGGGGGAGGGAAACCCCCCTTGGCCGCCGCACCCCCTAGGAGATTGGATCTCCTAGGGCCGGCCACCCCCCTTGGCCCTCCTATATATAGTGGGGGAGAGGAGGGACCTCATACCTGAACGCCTTGGCCTTTGGTTGCCTCCTTCTCCCTCCCCAACACCTCCTCCACCTCCATAGTGCTTAGCGAAGCTCTGCCGGAGTACTGCAGCTCCATCAACACCACGCCGTCGTGCTGCTGCTGGTGCCATCTCCCTCAACCTCTCCTCCCTCCCTTGCTGGATCAAGAAGGAGGAGACGTGGCTGTTCCGTACGTGTGTTGAACGCAGAGGTGCCGTCCGTTCGGCGCTGGTCATCGGTGATTTGGATCACGTCGAGTACGACTACATCATCACCGTTCTTTTGAACGCTTCCGTGCGCGATCTACAAAGGTATGTAGATGCATCTAATCACTCGTTGCTAGATGAACTCCTAGATGATCTTGGTGAAACGAGTAGGAAATTTTTTGTTTTCTGCAACGTTCCCCAACAGTGGCATCATGAGCTAGGTCTATGCGTAGTTCTTCTTGCGCGAGTAGAACACAATTTGTTGTGGGCGTAGATTTGTCAACTTTCTTGCCGTTACTAGTCCTTTCTTGCTTCAGCGGTATTGTGGGATGAAGCGGCCCGGACCAACCTTACACGTACGCTTACGTGAGACCGGTTCCACCGACTAACATGCACTAGTTGCATAAGGTGGCTGGCGGGTGTCTGTCTCTCCTACTTTAGTTGGAGCGGAATCGATGAACAGGGTCCTTATGAAGGGTAAATAGAAGTTGACAAATCACGTTGTGGCTTTAACGTAGGTAAGAAAATGTTCTTGCTAGAACCCTAATTCAGCCACGTAAAAACTTGCAACAACAATTAGAGGACGTCTAACTTGTTTTTGCAGCAAGTGGTTTGTGATATGATATGGCCAAAGTTGTGATGAATGATGAATGATCTATATGTGATATATGAGATGTTCATGCTATTGTAATAGGAATCACGACTTGCATGTCGATGAGTATGACAACCGGCAGGAGCCATAGGAGTTGTCTTTATTCTTTTATATGACCTGCGTGTCATCAAGAAACGCCATGTAAATTACTTTACTTTATTGCTAAACGCGTTAGCCATAGTAGTAGAAGTAATAGTTGGCGAGCAACTTCATGGAGACACGATGATGGAGATCATGATGATGGAGATCATGGTGTCAAGCCGGTGACAAGATGATCATGGAGCCCCAAGATGGAGATCAAAGGAGCTATGTGATATTGGCCATATCATGTCACGTTTATTATTTGATTGCATGTGATGTTTATCATGTTTTGCATCTTGTTTACTTAGAATGACGGTAGTAAATAAGATGATCCCTCACAATAAATTCAAGAAGTGTTCCCCCTAACTGTGCACCGTTGCGACAGTTCGCTGTTTCAAAACACCACGTGATGATCGGGTGTTTTATTCAGACGTTCACATACAACGGGTGTAAGACAGATTTACACATGCAAACACTTAGGTTGACTTGACGAGCCTAGCATGTACAGACATGGCCTCGTAACACAGAAGACCGAAAGGTCGAGCATGAGTCGTATAGAAGATACGATCAACATGAAGATGTTCACCGATGTTGACTAGTCCGTCTCACGTGATGATCGGACACGGTCTAGTTTAACTCGGATCATGTAATACTTAGATGACTAGAGGGATGTCTAATCTAAGTGGGAGTTCACTAATAATTTGATTAGTTGAACTTAATTATCATGAACTTAGTCTAAAATCTTTGCAATATGTCTTGTAGATCAAATGGCCAACGTAGTCCTCAACTTCAACGCGTTCCTAGAGAAAACTAAGCTGAAAGACGATGGCAGCAACTATACGGACTGGGTCCGGAACCTGAGGATCATCCTCATAGCTGCCAAGAAAGATTATGTCCTACAAGCACCGCTTGGTGACGCACCCATTCTCCCTGCAGAACAAGATGTTATGAACGCTTGGCAGGCACGATTCGATGACTACTCCCTCGTTCAGTGCGGCATGCTTTACAGCCTAGAGCCGGGGCTCCAAAAGTGTTTTGAGAGACATGGAGCATATGAGATGTTCGAAGAGCTGAAAATGGTTTTCCAAGCTCATGCCCGGGTCGAGAGATATGAAGTCTCCGACAAATTCTTCAGCTGTAAGATGGAGGAAAACAGTTCTGTCAGTGAGCACATACTCACTATGTCTGGGTTGCATAACCGCTTGACTCAGCTGGGAGTTAATCTCCCGGTTGATGCGGTCATTGACAGAATCCTCCAGTCGCTTCCACCAAGCTACAAGAGCTTTGTGATGAACTTCAATATGCAGGGGATGGAAAAGACCATTCCTGAAGTATTTGCTATGCTGAAATCAGCAGAGGTAGAAGTCAGGAAGGAACATCAAGTGTTGATGGTCAATAAAACCACTAAGTTCAAGAAAGGCAAGGGTAAAAGGAACTTCAAGAAGGACGGCAAGGAGGTTGCCGCGCCCGGCAAGCAAGCTGCCGGGAAGAAGCCAAAGAATGGACCCAAGCCCGAGACTGAGTGCTTTTATTGCAAGGGAAGCGGTCACTGGAAGCGGAACTGCCCTAAGTACTTAGCGGATAAGAAGGCCGGCAAAACCAAAGGTATATGTGATATACATGTAATTGATGTGTACCTTACTAGTGCCCGTAGTGGCTCCTGGGTATTTGATACCGGTGCAGTTGCTCACATTTGTAACTCAAAGCAGGGGCTGCGGAATAAGCGGAAATTGGCAAAGGACGAGGTGACGATGCGCGTCGGGAATGGTTCCAAGGTCAATGTGATCGCCGTCGGCACGCTACCTCTGCATCTCCCTTCGGGATTAGTTTTAAACCTTAATAATTGTTATTTAGTGCCAGCTTTGAGCATGAACATTGTATCGGGATCTCGTTTAATTCGAGATGGCTACTCTTTTAAATCTGAGAATAATGGTTGTTCCATTTTTATGAGAGATATGTTTTATGGTCATGCTCCTATGGTGAATGGTTTATTCTTTATGAATCTCGAACATGATGCTACACATGTTCATAATGTGAGTACCAAAAGAAGTAAGGTTGATAATGATAGTCCCACATACTTGTGGCACTGCCGCCTTGGTCACATAGGTGTCAAACGCATGAAGAAGCTCCATGCTGATGGACTTTTAGAGTCTCTTGATTATGTATCATTTGACACGTGCGAACCATGCCTTATGGGTAAAATGACCAAGACTCCATTCTCAGGAACAATGGAGCGAGCAACCGACTTATTGGAAATCATACATACTGATGTGTGCGGTCCGATGAGTGTTGAGGCTCGCGGTGGCTATCGTTATGTTCTCACTCTCACTGATGATTTAAGTAGGTATGGGTATATCTACTTAATGAAACACAAGTCTGAAACCTTTGAAAAGTTCAAGGAATTTCAGAGTGAGGTTGAAAATCAACGTGACAGGAAAATCAAGTTTCTGCGATCAGATCGTGGAGGAGAATACTTGAGTCACGAGTTTGGGGCACACTTAAGAAAATGTGGAATAGTTTCACAACTCACGCCGCCTGGAACACCTCAGCGTAATGGTGTGTCCGAACGTCGTAATCACACTCTGTTAGATATGGTGCGATCTATGATGTCTCTTACCGATTTACCGCTTTCTTTTTGGGGCTATGCTTTAGAGACTGCCGCATTCACTTTAAATAGGGCTCCGTCGAAATCCGTTGAGACGACACCATATGAATTGTGGTTTGGGAAGAAACCTAAGCTGTCGTTTCTAAAAGTTTGGGGATGCGATGCTTATGTCAAGAAACTTCAACCTGAAAAGCTCGAACCCAAGTCGGAAAAATGCGTCTTCATAGGATACCCAAAAGAAACTATTGGGTACACCTTCTACCTCAGATCCGAAGGCAAGATCTTTGTTGCCAAGAATGGGTCCTTTCTGGAGAAAGAGTTTCTCTCGAAAGAAGTAAGTGGGAGGAAAGTAGAGCTTGATGAAGTATTGCCTCTTGAACCGGAAAATGGCGCAACTCAAGAAAATGTTCCTGAGGTGCTAGCACCGACTAGAGAGGAAGTTAATGATAATGATCAAGATACTTCTGATCAAGCTCCTACTGAAATTCGAAGGTCCACAAGGACACGTTCCGCACCAGAGTGGTACGGCAACCCTGTCTTGGAAATCATGTTGTTAGACAACGGTGAACCTTCAAACTATGAAGAAGCGATGGCGGGACCGGATTCCGACAAATGGCTAGAAGCCATGAAATCCGAGAAAGGATCCATGTATGAAAACAAAGTATGGACTTTGACTGACTTGCCCGTTGAGCGGCGAGCCATAGAAAATAAATGGATCTTTAAGAAGAAGACAGACGCGGATGGTAATGTGACCATCTATAAAGCTCGGCTTGTCGCTAAGGGTTATCGACAAGTTCAAGGGGTTGACTACGATGAGACTTTCTCACCGGTAGCGAAGCTGAAGTCCGTCCAAATCATGTTAGCAATTGCCGCATTCTATGATTACGAAATATGGCAAATGGACGTCAAAACGGCATTCCTTAATGGTTTCCTTAAGGAAGAATTGTATATGATGCAGCCGGAAGGTTTTGTCGATCCTAAGAATGCTGACAAAGTGCGCAAGCTCCAACGCTCGATTTATGGGCTGGTGCAAGCATCTCGGAGTTGGAACATTCGCTTTGATGAGATGATCAAAGCGTTTGGGTTTACACAGACTTATGGAGAAGCCTGCGTTTACAAGAAAGTGAGTGGGAGCTCTGTAGCATTTCTCATATTATATGTAGATGACATACTTTTGATGGGAAATGATATAGAACTCTTGGACAGCATCAAGGCCTACTTGAATAAAAGTTTTTCAATGAAGGACCTTGGAGAAGCTGCTTACATATTAGGCATCAAGATCTATAGGGATAGATCGAGACGCCTCATAGGTCTTTCACAAAGCACATACCTTGATAAGATTTTGAAGAAGTTCAAAATGGATCAGTCCAAGAAAGGGTTCCTGCCTGTATTGCAAGGTGTGAGATTGAGCTCGGCTCAATGCCCGACCACGGCAAAAGATAAAGAAGCGATGAGTGTCATCCCCTATGCCTCAGCCATAGGATCTATTATGTATGCCATGCTGTGTACCAGACCTGATGTAAACCTTGCCGTAAGTTTGGTAGGAAGGTACAAAAGTAATCCTGGCAAGGAACACTGGACAGCGGTCAAGAATATCCTTAAGTACCTGAAAAGGACTAAGGAAATGTTTCTCGTTTATGGAGGTGACGAAGAGCTCATCGTAAAGGGTTACGTCGACGCTAGCTTCGACACAGATCTGGATGACTCTAAGTCACAAACCGGATACGTGTATATTTTGAATGGTGGGGCAGTAAGCTGGTGCAGTTGCAAGCAAAGCGTCGTGGAGGGATCTACATGTGAAGCGGAGTACATGGCAGCCTCGGAGGCAGCACATGAAGCAATATGGGTGAAGGAGTTCATCACCGACCTAGGAGTCATACCCAATGCGTCGGGGCCGATCAAGCTCTTCTGTGACAACACTGGAGCTATTGCACTTGCCAAGGAGCCCAGGTTTCACAAGAAGACAAGGCACATCAAGCGTCGCTTCAACTCCATTCGTGAAAATGTTCAAGATGGAGACATAGAGATTTGTAAAGTACATACGGACCTGAATGTAGCAGATCCGTTGACTAAACCTCTCCCTAGAGCAAAACATGATCAACACCAGAATTCCATGGGTGTTCAATTCATCACAATGTAACTAGATTATTGACTCTAGTGCAAGTGGGAGACTGTTGGAAATATGCCCTAGAGGCAATAATAAAAGCATCATTATTATATTTCCTTGTTCATGATAATTGTCTTTATTCATGCTATAATTGTGTTATCTGGAAATCGTAATACATGTGTGAATAATAGACATCAACATGTCCCTAGTAAGCCTCTAGTAGACTAGCTCGTTGATCAACAGATAGTCATGGTTTCCTGACTATGGACACTGGATGTCATTGATAACGAGATCACATCATTAGGAGAATGATGTGATGGACAAGACCCAATCCTAAACATAGCACAAGATCGTGTAGTTCGTTTGCTAGAGTTTTGCAATGTCAAAGTATCTTTTCCTTAGACCATGAGATCGTGTAACTCCCGGATACCGTAGGAGTGCTTTGGGTATGCCAAACGTCACAACGTAACTGGGTGACTATAAAGGTAGACTACGGGTATCTCCGAAAGTGTCTGTTGGGTGACATGGATCAAGACTGGGATTTGTCACTCCGTATGACGGAGAGGTATCACTGGGCCCACTCGGTAATGCATCATCATAATGAGCTCAGAGTGACCAAGTGTCTGGTCACGGGATCATGCATTACGGTACGAGTAAAGTGACTTGCCGGTAACGAGATTGAACGAGGTATTGGGATACCGACGATCGAATCTCGGGCAAGTAACATATCGATAGACAAAGGGAATAGCGTACGGGGTTGATAGAATCCTCGACATCGTGGTTCATTCGATGAGATCATCGTGGAGCATGTGTGAGCCAACATGGGTATCCAGATCCCGCTGTTGGTTATTGACCAGAGAGTCGTCTCGGTCATGTCTGCTTGTCTCCCGAACCCGTAGGGTCTACACACTTAAGGTTCGGTTACGCTAGGGTTGTAGGGATATGTATATGCAGTAACCCGAATGTTGTTCGGAGTCCCGGATGAGATCCCGGACGTCACGAGGAGTTCCGGAATGGTCCGGAGGTAAAGATTTATATATGGGAAGTCCTGTTTCGGGCATTGGGACAAGTTTCGGGGTTATCGGTATTGTACCGGGACCACCGGAAGGGTCCCGGGGGTCCACCGGGTGGGTCCACCTGTCCCGGGGGGGCCACATGGGCTGTAGGGGGTGCGCCTTGGCCTAATGGGCCAAGGGCACCAGCCCCACATAGGCCCATGCGCCTAGGGTTTGAAGGGGGAAGAGTCCTAGGAGGGGAAGGCACCTCCTAGGTGCCTTGGGGGGGAGGGAAACCCCCCTTGGCCGCCGCACCCCCTAGGAGATTGGATCTCCTAGGGCCGGCCACCCCCCTTTGGCCCTCCTATATATAGTGGGGGAGAGGAGGGACTTGATACCTGAACGCCTTGGCCTTTGGTTGCCTCCTTCTCCCTCCCCAACACCTCCTCCACCTCCATAGTGCTTAGCGAAGCTCTGCCGGAGTACTGCAGCTCCATCAACACCACGCCGTCGTGCTGCTGCTGGTGCCATCTCCCTCAACCTCTCCTCCCTCCCTTGCTGGATCAAGAAGGAGGAGACGTGGCTGTTCCGTACGTGTGTTGAACGCGGAGGTGCCGTCCGTTCGGCGCTGGTCATCGGTGATTTGGATCACGTCGAGTACGACTACATCATCACCGTTCTTTTGAACGCTTCCGTGCGTGATCTACAAAGGTATGTAGATGCATCTAATCACTCGTTGCTAGATGAACTCCTAGATGATCTTGGTGAAACGAGTAGGAAAATTTTTGTTTTCTGCAACGTTCCCCAACACGTAGGTCTTCCAGAGTAAGATCCGCACCAGAGTGGTACGGTAATCCTGTTCTGGAAGTCATGTTACTAGACCATGATGAACCTACGAACTATGAGGAAGCGATGATGAGCCCAGATTCCGCGAAATGGCTTGAAGGTCATGAAATCTGAGATGGGATCCATGTATGAGAACAAAGTGTGGACTTTGGTGGACTTGCCCGATGATCGGCAAGCCATAGAAAATAAATGGATCTTCAAGAGGAAGACATACGCTGATAGTAGTGTTACTATCTACAAAGCTCGACTTGTCGCAAAAGGTTTTCGACAAGTTCAAGGTGTTGAATACGATGAGATTTTCTCACTCGTATCGAAGCTTAAGTCTGTCTGAATCATGTTAGCAATTGCCACATTTTATGAAATCTGGCAAATGGATGTCAAAACTGCATTCCTTAATGGATTTATTAAAGAAGAGTTGTATATGATGCAACCAGAAGGTTTTTGTCAATCCTAAAGATGCTAACAAAGTGTGCAAGCTCCAGCAATCCATCAATGGACTGGTGCAAGCATCTCGGAGTTGGAATATACGCTTTGATGAGTTGATCAAAGCATATAGTTTTATACAGACTTTTGAAGAAGCCTGTATTTACAAGAAAGTGAGTGGGAGCTCTGTAGCATTTCTAATATTATATGTGGATGACATATTGTTAATTGGAAATGATATGGAAATTCTGGATAGCATGAAAGGATACTTGAATAAGAGTTTTTCAAAGCAAGACCTCGGTGAAGCTGCTTACACATTGATCATCAAGATCTATATAGATATATCAAGACGCTTGATAAGATTTTTCAATGAGTACATACCTTGATAAATTTTTGAAATAGTTCAAAATGGAACAGTCAAAGAAGGAGTTCTTGCCTGTGTTACAAGGTGTGAAGTTGAGTAAGACTCAAGACCCGACCATTGCAGAAAATAGAAAGTGAAAAGTCATTCCCTATGCCTTAGTCATAGGTTCTATAAAGTATGCTATGCTGTGAACCAGACCTATTGTTTACCTTGCTCTGTGTTTGGCAAATGAATACAATTTTGATCTAATAAGTAGATCACTGGACATGGGTCAAGAATATCCTTAGTGAGGACTAAGGAGATGTTTCTCGATTATGGAGGTGATAAAAGAGCCCGTCGTAAAAGTTACAACGATGCAAGCTTTTACACCAATCCAGATGACTCTAAGTCTCAATCTGGATACATATTGAAAGTGGGGGCAATTAGCTAAAGTAGCTCCGTGCAAAGCATTGTGGACATAGAATATTTGCGAAATACATACGGCTCTGAATATGACAGACCCGTTGACTAAGCTTCTCTCACGAGCAAAACATGATCATACCTTAGTACTCTTTTGGGTGTTAATCACATAGCGATATGAACTAGATTATTGACTCTAGTAAACCCTTTGGGTGTTGATCACATGACGACGTGAACTATGGGTATTAATCACATACAGATGTGAATATTGGTGTTGAATCACATGCTGATGTGAACTAGATTATTGACTCTAGTGCAAGTGGGAGACTGAAGGAAATATGCCCTAGAGGCAATAATAAAGTTATTATTTATTTCCTTATATCATGATAAATGTTTATTATTAATGCTAGAATTGTATTAACCGGAAACATAATACATGTGTGAATACATAGACAAACATAGTGTCACTAGTATGCCTCTACTTGACTAGCTTGTTGATCAAAGATGGTTATGTTTCCTAACCATATACATGTGTTGTCATTTGATTAACGAGATCACATCATTAGGAGAATGATGTGATTGACATGACCCATTCCGTTAGCTTAGCACTTGATCGTTTAGTATGTTGCTATTGCTTTCTTCATGACTTATACATGTTCCTGTAACTATGAGAAGTATGCAACTCCCGTTTACCGGAGGAACACTTTGGGTACTACCAAACGTCACAACATAACTTGGTGATTATAAAGGAGTACTACAGGTGTCTCCGAAGGTACATGTTGAGTTGGCGTATTTCGAGATTAGGTTTTGTCACTCCGATTGTCGGAGAGGTATCTCTGGGCCCTCTCGGTAATGCACATCACTATAAGCCTTGCAAGAAATGTGACTAATGAGTTAGTTGCGGGATGATGCATTACGTAACGAGTAAAGAGACTTGCCGGTAACGAGATTGAACTAGGTATTGGATACCGACGATCGAATCTCGGGCAAAGTAACATACTGATGACAAAGGGAACAACGTATGTTGTTATGCGGTTTGACCGATAAAGATCTTCGTAGAATATGTGGGAGCCAATATGAGCATCCAGGTTCCGCTATTGGTTATTGACCGAGAATAGTTCTAGGTCATGTCTACATTGTTCTCGAACCCGTAGGGTCCGCACACTTAAGGTTTCGATGACAGTTATATTATGAGTTTATGAGTTTTGATGTACCGAAGGAGTTCGGAGTCCCGGATGAGATCGGGGACATGACGAGGAGTCTCGAAATGGTCGAGACGTAAAGATCGATATATTGGACGACTATATTCGGAGTTCGGAAAGGTTCTGAGTGATTCGGGTATTTTTCGGAGTACCGGAGAGTTACGGGAATTCGCCGGGGAGTATATGGGCCTTATTGGGCTATACGGGAATAGAGGAGAGAGGCCAAAAGGAAAGAGGCCTGCGCCCCCCCTCTGGTCCGAATTGGACAAGGGGGGCAGCCCCTTTTTCCTTTTCCCTCTCCCCCTCTTTCCACTTCTCCTACTCCAACAAGGAAGAGGGAGTCCTACTCCCGGTGGGAGTAGGACTCCCCTTGGCGCGCCCCTACTAGGCCGGCCGCCCCCTCCCCCCTTTCTCCTTTATATACGGGGGCAGGGGGGCACCTCTAGGAGAATAACAAGTTGATCTACGGATCGTTCCTTAGCCGTGTGCGGTGTCCCCCTCCACCATATTCCACCTCGGTCATATTGTCGCGGAGTTTAGGCGAAGCCCTGCGCCGGTAGAACATCATCATCGTCACCACGCCGTCGTGCTGACGGAACTCATCCCCGAAGCTTTGCTAGATCGGAACCCGGGGATCGTCATCGAGATGAACGTGTGCTGAACTCGGAGGTGCTGTACGTTCGGTGTTTGGATCGGTCGGATCGTCAAGACGTACAACTACATCAACCGCGTTTTCATAACGCTTCCGCTTACGGTCTACGAGGGTACGTGGACGAACACTCTCCCTCTCGTTGCTATGCCATCACCATGATCTTGCGTGTGCATAGGATTTTTTTTTGAAATTACTACGTTACCCAACACACCGCACATATCGCGAGGCAGTTTTGTTGGCACATCTTGTTGAAGCAGAGATCGTGTCCCCTTATCACGGGATTCTCATCAATGCGGGCGTGGGTAACCCAACCGCGCCATCAATCGTGGTGCTTGGGGAATAAGCAATTTTACGTGGCAAGTGGGGAGGCGCACAGTTTCTACCGCCTTTATAAAGGGATAAGGATTCCTCTTTTTCACCCACGCCTTCCTCTTCCTTGCCCATCCATTCTCGCACGCTCGAGCTCCAATGCCCAAGTTCTCACCTTCTCCGCAAAGCCACTCAAAACATGTCCAGAGCGGGAGGCAAGTGGATGGTCTCCTCTGTTACGGAGGAGGACATTCCGAAGCTCCGGGAAGCCGGACACCTGGCCGCAGATATCGCGCACCGGCTCCCAGACGCAGGGCAGATCGTTCCTACTTCGGAACCCCACGAGAGGGTTGTGTTCCTCGCCCACTTCATTCATGGACTGGGATTTCCCCTCCACCCATTTGTCCGCGGGCTCATGCTCTACTACGGGCTGGATTTCCACGATCTAGCCCCCAATTTCATCCTCAACATCTCGGCGTTTATCATCATGTGCGAGGCCTTCCTCCGTATCAAGCCCCACTTCGGCCTGTGGCTAAAGACCTTCAACGTGAAGCCGAAGATAGTGGTCGGCCAGCAAGAGGAGTGCGGAGGCGCCATGGTGGGTAAGATGCCCAATGTTATTTGGCTCGAAGGCTCCTATATGGAGACCGTGAAGGGGTGGCAATTGGGGTGGTTCTACATCACCGAGCCGCGCGATGCCAACTGGGCAGCAGCCCCCAAATTCCGATCCGGCATCCCCATGCGGCTCACCTCCTGGAAAGAGAAGGGCTTAGCCTGGGGTGCATCGGCGGAGCTGACCGGACTCCAGAACTGTGTCAAAAATATGATAAGCAAGAAAATCAAGCTTGTCAACATGGTCCAGGTCATGCTCTTCCGTCGGATCCTCCCATGTCAAAGACGGGCATTCAATATGTGGGAGTTCGACCCGGCCAAACACCATACGCTACAAGAGCTCTTCGACATGATGCACAAAGACGTCTGGAAGGTGTTGTTCAAGGTCGCCGAGGTACCTCCTCCCCTTACCAAAGATCACGGACTCAGCGCAAAGCGCCCCGCCAATCCGGTAAGCTCTCGGTATTTTACAAGATGTCCCTTTCCCCAGTATATTTGTGGGAAGGATCTAAGCCTCCGCACTAATTTGACAGGACTAGGTAGCGACAGGGGAGCGGATCGACTGTCCGGCTCCACTACCCGAGGATCCAGCAATGGCTCTCCAAACAAAGATGCTGCTTCCGGCACCCTATGAGGTACCAGAGAAAAAGGCCAAGAAGAAGGCCACGGGGACCAGGAAGGGTGTCCGGCGCAAGGTAGTCTTGGACTCATCGTCCGAAGACACCGAGGCGCACTCCTCCAACGAAAACGAGGAGGAGGAAGAGGAAAGTCCTCCCCCCCAACCAGGGGGGACAAGAAAAGGAAGGCCACCCCGTCTGGGGAGGCCGAAGGGTCCAAGAAGGGGTAGACCCTCCCTCCGGACCACTCCACAACAGCCGCGTACAGCAACGAGGAGTGGCTGCCCAGGGACAAGCCCCTGGTGAAGTCATAAGTATCCGGATACTATAATACTTTCGGCATGTTTCACGTTATTGCTTCTTATCATGTTAAATATGATCGTGCAGTCCGTCCAAAGCCCGCATCGACCTATCCTCCTCAGATGGGTCTTTGAGCGCGTCGGCGATGAACAGCAATTCGCTCCCGACGGCCACCACCCCCCGGCCCGCGGATGACACCGAGGTGTTGTCCCAGAGGATGCCGGGCCAGGGGGAGACAGTTTTGGAGGCGCCCCAAGGCGAAATCCCCGACGCCGACCACATGGGGGGGGAAAGACCCCCATGGGTTCTGATGAGGGGGGTCACAGCAAGTTCGGCCCCCAGCCGGATACTACGTCGGAACCTCCAGTGGTTTCGGATTCAGGCAGGCAACCCCTCGCTAAGGGGGGCGAGCCGTCTGTGCTGATGACCTCTGTCCATCCAGAGGCATGGGACAACTTGCTGGAAGCGCTTCAGGGCGCTTTCATTGATTAAGAACACCATACTCTTACGAGTACGGTGATTGCGAAGGTTCGGTCCACCAAAAGCGGATTGACCGGAGCCTGCGCCAGCCTCCTAACAGGCTTTGAGGTAAGTAATTAAATTATGAGAAAATATCCTAGCATAGACAGTAGCCCCTGATGCTTTGTTTGGTGTTCGGAAAGAAAAGCCGAACAGAGGATCAAACAACATCCACATGAGTCTAATAAGAGTATGTCTACGTGAATAAGGTGGCGTCGCTGCTGGCCGCTGCCGCTCGTATTGCGAAGGTCTCCAGACTGAAGCGGGACCTAGGGCGGACCTAGGAAGAGCTCGGCCTCGTGAAGAGGCAGCTCGAGGAGAACAAAGGTAAGTGATACCCCGTCTGTATGTCATGTAAAGGAAAAATTGTTGACACTAATAGAAGCATCATGAATTTAATAGGGGCCACGACTGAAGTGGCGGCCCTTAAGAAGGCGCTGTCCGAGGCCGAGGACAAAGCGGCCAAGGAGCGCACCGAGCTCGAGAAACAAGAGTCTCGAGTTGGCGAGGTCCAGCAAGAGCTCCAGGACTTCGTAAAAAAATACGAGTCCTTGGAGCGCGACTCTAAGACTAAGAGTTCGAGCTTGCGAAGGCCCACCAGAGTGCACAGGATGCCAAAGCTGAGGCCCAAAAGGCCCTCCAAGAGGTTCAAGCGGCCAAGAAGATTGCGGCGGGTAAGACATTCAATATGCAAAGCAATCATGTGAAGGAGAATTTCTTTTTTACTTACCCGCATTTGGAGCTCTCCAGGAGCATTCACAGATCTGTCGTGCAACATCTCTGATGCCGCAGAGTTCTACCGAGCTGAGGAAGGGAGCTCGATGGAGAATTTGTTCTGGTCCCAGTATACTGGGGCCGAACACCCGATGCCCTTGAGTGACCAGTTGAAGCAACTGGTCGAACTTCACAAGGCGACCGAATTGGCCATGAAGGATCTCATAGTTCGGATGTGGCCTGGTGAGCCCCTGCCCAGCAGCTACTTCAGCCTGGTAAAGCAACTTGTGAATGCCTGCCTGCGGCTTGAAGTCATAAAGCGGCCAGTTTGTATTGAAGGTGCGCGCAGGGCCTTGGCCCGTGCGAAAGTGCACTGGGCGAAGATGGACGCCGAGAAGCTGGTGACGGAAGGGCCGCCGAAGGGCAAGGAGCATCGCCACCCCGAACAGTATTATGACAATGTCTTGAAGGGTGCCCGCCTTGTGGCAGAGGAATGTGCTAAGGATGTAATATTTGAATGAATGTACTCATGTCATCCTGTAATATAAAAACGAATTCATGTGCGCTATATAACGCTTGTTGATTTAAAATATTACCTTTTGTGCGGCCGTTTATAAAGTCTGAGAGTTGGCCAGTCGTCGGCTTCTGCCCCCATGTAACTAGTACTTGGGTGTTCAGGATAAATCTAAACACTCTTTATCCAAAAAAAATTGGTCCTTTAAGGAGGTGTTTAGCGCAGCGAACAAGGCAATCGTACTATACAGCTTTATCACTCCCACTTAGCCATAGAAGTCTACAATTTTAAATTTTGGCGAAGCCCCTAGTATTCGGAAGACCGAACTTGGGGCGCTATGCACGCCTAAATCGGACAAGGCCGATTCCTCGCCCGAAACGGAAAAAATCTTTAAGGATTTGAGACCTCTCGAACAGTGACCAGCTCTCGCCTCATCATGATAGTTAGTTTTCGGCTTTCTCTACTGAGGTGCTCGTCCGGAAGAACCGGGACACAATCGCAGTAGTTCTCCCTGTGCTACCTTAGCCGATATAGCGGAACGTAAGGTACCAAAACATGGGAGCCGGGAAAACCCAATTATTGACCCAAGACATGATTCGGAGCTGATGCATATAGTGCTATAAGTTCGGGGTGCCGCACTGTCGAGAGTGTTCAGACTTTTCTTGCCATGTTATGGGGTATACTGAAGCCCCTGGCGAGCTGGACGTACCAAAATGTATGGGTACAATTTGTAATAAATAAGCAGTAAAGGAAAGGATAAAGAAATGTAATAGTAAGCTGACTCTATACATTATTTTCCATTGTTATTTAAATAATACGTCAAAGCGTATGTATACAAGTAGTGCAATAAGCAAAATAGGACTATTTGACATGTCCTGGCCAAGGGTAAGCTGCATGTGGGTATGTAAAATAGGTATAACGACCGTTATCAGAGACCACCTGGGGATTCCCTTGTATGCCAAAGCTTCTTGTCTCCTTGGTGTTTCCATCCCATTATATGTCCGATGTTTGGACTATCGGGAGGGCCTCCTGAAAAGAAAAAGGTGTGAAGATACACGGATCCTGGGGCCGTTGAGCCGCATTGCGAACCGTGTCATAGTCGTGCCCATGGTATTTTGAGTGCGTAATTATGTACGTGCGGCACAAGTTTCGCTGCTTGACTTGGACTAGGGCGGAGGCCAAATTGCTAGGCGAGCTCTGGACGTGCAGGACGATCCTGTTGCAGGGTACTCCAGACTCGCTTGACGGTGTCCGGGCATTTTGTCGCTGAATTTGCGGTCTGCCTAAGAAGGCTGCTTTGTACTTCTGCTGCGAGGGCCGCAGTGTGCTCCTCCGTACGGAGCGAGCGCTCTGTGTTTCCATTAACTGTTATAACCCCGCGAGGTCCTGGCATTTTGAGCTTTAAGTATGCATAATGCGGTACCGCATTGAATCTGGCAAATGCGGTTTGTCCGAGCAGTGCGTGATAGCCACTGCGGAAAGGGGACGATATCGAAGATTAACTCCTCGCTTCGGAAATTGTCTGGAGATCCGAAGACCACTTCCAGTGTGATTGAGACCATGCAGCAGGCCTCTACACCTGGTATGACACCTTCAAAGGTGGTTTTTGTGGGTTTGCTCCTTGAGGGGTCGATGCCCATTTTGCGCACTATATCCTGATAGAGCAGGTTCAGGCTGTTGCCACCGTCCATAAGGACTCTTGTGAGGTGGAATCCGTCAATGATGGGGTCAAGGACCAATGCGGCAGAACCGCCATGACGGATACTGGTAGGATGGTCCCTGCGATCGAAAGTGATCGGACAAGAAGACCATGTGTTGACTTTGGGGCGACTGGCTCCATTGTATGGACGTCCCTTCGTGCACGCTTCCGTTCCAGCTTGGGAGTATGGGTTGCATATATCATGTTCACCGTTTTCACTTGGGGAGGAAATTTCTTCTGTCCTCCTGTGTTCGGCGGCCGGGGCTCTTCGTCGTCATTGCTATGCAACCCCTTTTCCTTGTTTTTGGCATTCAACTTGCCGGCCTGTTTGAACACCCAACATTCTCTGTTGGTGTGGTTGGCTGGTTTATCGAGGGTGCCGTGAATTTGACATGAGCGATCGAGTATGCGGTCCAAACTGGACAGGCCCGGATTGTTTCTTTTGAATGGCTTTTTCCGCTGACCGGACTTAGAGCCACTGAATCCGGCATTGACTGTCGTGTCTTCAGCGTTGTCGCCATTGTTGCGACGCTTGTGTCTGTTGTGTCGTGGCTTGCCGTTGCTATCTCTGGCATCAGAAGTGCTAGGATTTCTTGATGTGCTGTTGCTGCGAGCCAGCCAGCTGTCATCGCCCACACAAAAGCGGGTCATGAGTGCCATGAGGGCTGCCATGGACTTTGACTTCTCTTGGCTGAGGTGTCGGGCGAGCCATTCGTCGCGGATGTTATGCTTAAAGGCCGCTAAGGCTTCGGCATCCGGACAGTCGACAATTTGGTTCTTTTTAGTTACGAACCGAGTCTAGAATTTCCTAGCTGACTCTCCGGGTTGTTGGGTTATGTGACTTAAGTCATCAGCATCCGGTGGTCGCACATAAGTGCCCTGGAAGTTGTCAAGGAATGCGTCTTCCAAGTTCTCCCAACTGCCAATGGAGTTTGCCGGCAGGCTATTTGGCCAATGCCGAGCCGGTCCTTTGAGTTTCAGTGGGAGGTACTTGATGGCATGTAGATCATCACCGCGGGCCACGTGAATGTGGAGAAGGAAATCTTCATCCATACCACGGGGTCTGTCGTGCCATCATATGATTCAATGTTTACGGGTTTAAACCCTTCTGGGAATTCATAATACATTACTTCATCAGTGAAGCATGGGAGCTGTGCAGCGCCTCTATGCCGGGCTACATCATGACGTAGTTCAAATGAGTCTGGTTTGATGTATTCGGCCTGGCCAGACTTGTTTTTAGTATATCCAGTGTGACAGTCATCATCACACATTGTGGCGCGCCCCCGTGATCCGTAGATCGATCTTGACTGTCCTGCTTTGTTTTCCAATACGTCTCGCAGGTCCTTCGTGTAGCCCCGGGCCTTAGTGTTATTGTTTGATTGGCGACGGGGTGCGGGCTGGGGTTCGGGCTGATACGCTGCTTTGTCTCGGCCACGAGGTGGCCGGTCAGCCGCATCATGCGCTGGTAGTGTGGGCTTTAATGCCTCCTCGTCGAGTTGAGGTAGCAACCTGTGCTTTGAGTAACTTTTGGTAGGGCGCTCGAGTTCGTATTCCTCGGCTGCTAGGACTTCAGTCCATCTATCGGTCAGCAGATCTTGATCAGCTTGAAGCTGCTGCTTCTTCTTCTTCAGACTTTTTGCAGTGGCTATAAGCCAGCGCTTTAAGCGCTCTTGCTCGACGGGATCCTCAGGCATGATGAATTCTTCGTCGCCAAGGCTCGCTTCATCTTCGGAGCGGGGCATGTAATTGTCATCCTCTGATTGTCCATCTTTTGCCTGTTCCTTAGGGCTAGCTTGCCCATCCTCCCGCTCGGCCTGCTCGAAGCCTGGCTGGGCGGGATTGTTTTCGTCTTCGGCACCATCCGGATTTCTATCATCCCTTGTGTCGGTATCGCTATTTTTGCTATGGCGGGGCTTAGAGCGGCACCTATGACACCAGTGCTTAGATTGCTTCTCAGGGGGAATATCCTCCATTGCCTCATCGCCATCGCCTTCGTTGGGCGTGTCCATCATATATATATATAGCATATGATGAGGTGGCTGTCCAGCGCCCTATGGGCGGTGGTTCATGTTCTTCTCCTGCAGCGTCGTCCATACCGTCGATGTCTTCGGAGTTGAAGTCAAGCACGCCGGTTAAGTCATTGACAATGGCTATTAAGTGGGTGGTGGGTGGGGAACGAATTTCTTCGTCGTCCGCTTCCCACTCCAGCCGGACATAGTTCGGCCAAGGGTCTCCTAACAAGGAGAGAGACCTCAATGAATTTAGCACGTCGTCCAAGGGTGAGTGCTGAAAGATATCCACGGAGGTAAACTCCATGATCGGTTCCCAATCAGATTTGATAGGCACGGACGTACGCGGTTCGCAGCCTGTGGCCGGAGACGAGTCCAAGGGTCCGATGACAAGATTTCTTTGGATGTGAAGTCTATGTTCGGCTCAAGCGCCGATGGGTGTGCAGCCTCCGTGACGGGGTCCATCCACCCGTCCTTGGATGGCACGATCTGCTCTGGATTGATGGCCGGGGCAGCCACAAGTGTGATCTCCCGAACACTGTCCGATAGCAGATCTAAGTGATGATCGTCGTGACTGTTCAGCGCACCTGACATGGGCTCGAATTCGTCGAAGATCAAGTCTCCGCGGATGTCGGTAGTGTAGTTTAAGATTACAAACCTGACCTGATGGCCAAGGGCGTAGCTATCGATCTGCTCCAGATGGCCAAGCGAGTTGGCCCGCAGTACGCCGCCGCCGAATATGAAGATCCGTCCAGGGAGGAAAACCTCACCCTGGACCGCATCATTGAAGATGATTGAAGGAGACATCAAACCTTATCATGACGACACCGTGGAACTCTCAATGAAAGCACCAATGTCGGTGTCAAAACCAGCGTATCTCGGGTAGGGGGTCCCGAACTGTGCGTCTAAGGCTAATGGTAACAAGAGGCGGGGGACACGATGTTTACCCAGGTTCGGGCCCTCTCGATGGAGGTAATACCCTACTTCCTGCTTGATTGATCTTGATGATATGAGTATTACGAGAGTTGATCTACCACGAGATCGTAGAGGCTAAACCCTAGGAGCTAGCCTATGATTATGATTGTTCTCCTTCCTACGGACTAAACCCTCCGGTTTATATACACACCGGAGGGGTCTAGGGTTACACAAAGTCGGTTACAGAGAAAGGAATCTTCATATCCGAATCGCCAATCTTGCCTTCTACGCAAAGGAGATTCCCATCCGGACACGGGACGAAGTCTTCTATCTTGCATCTTCATAGTCCAACAGTCCGACATACGCATATAATCCGGCTAGCCTATGATTATGATTGTTTTTCGTCCTACGGACTAAACACTCCGGTTTATATAGGGCTAGGGTTACACAGAGTCGGTTACATAGAAGGAGATCTACATATCCGATTTGCCAAGCTTGCCTTCCACGCAAAGGAGAGTCCCACCCGGACACGGGACGAAGTCTTCAATCTTGTGTCCTCATAGTCCAACAGTCCGGCCAAAGTATATAGTCCGGCTGTCCGAGGACTCCCTAATCCAGGACTCCCTCAGTCATGGCATGCTAAATAGCCTTATCTACTTATGGCACTACTTGTACACATACGCCTTGACGTATTAATTAAATTACAATGAAAATTAATTGGCAGCATCAGCTCATTACATAATTTTCTCCCTTGTCTATTTACTTATTATAAATCGCATCCGTACATTCTGGTACGTGTTAATTCGCCAGGGGCTCCATTGTACCCCATAACATGGCAAGAAAGTCCGAATACTTTTATAGTGAAGTTCGGCACCCCGAACTTATAACATTATATGCATTGGCTCCGAATCATGTCTTTGGTCCACAGTTGGGTTGCCTGGCTCCTGTGCTTGCTACCGTACGTTCCGCTATATCGGCTAGGGTAGTAAAGGGAGAACTACTGCGATTGTGTCCCAGTTCTTCTGGATGAGCACCTCAGTAGAGAAAACGAAAACTGACTGTCATGATGCGGCAAGAGCTGGTCAGCTGTTCGAGAGGTCACAAAATCTTTAACGATTTCTTCCGCATTATGCGATAACTAATGCATCATGCGACGGATCAGTTTTTATCCGATCAGGTGTTTTACAATACCCCACGGTCGGTCTTCCGAACACTAGGGGCTACGCCTACCTTCCTTTTGTCAAACTCCTATGGCTAAGTGAGGGTGGTAAAGCCTTATAGCCCGATTGCCTAGTTCATCGCGCTAAACACCTCCTTTAAGGACCAAAAACCTGGAGTAAAGAGTGTTCAGATTTATCCCGAACACCCCCGTAATTCCTACGTCGGGGCAGAAGCCGACGACTAGCCAACTCTCAGAATTAATTTAAAATAACGGCTGCACAGGAGGTAATAGTTCAAATAACAAGCGTTATTTTACATAACGACCTTGTTTCATATTACAGCATAGGATAACATGCATACATTCACGGGAATATAATATCCTTGGAACACTGCTCCGCCACAAGGCGGGATCCCTCCAGGACACTGTCATAATACAGCTCAGGCTTGCGGTGTTCCTTTCCTTTGGGCGGTCCTTCAGTCATCAGCTTCACAGCATCCATCTTCGCCCAATGCACCTTGGCGCGGGCAAAGGCCATTCGTGCACCTTCAATGTAGACCGACCGCTTGATGGCGTCAAGCCGAGGGCAGGCACTAACCAGCCACTTCACGAGTCCAAAGTAGCTGCTGGGAATTGGTTCGGCAGGCCATAGCTGGATAATCAAATCCTTGAGGGCTAGTTCGGCCGCCCTATGCAGCTCGACCAGCTGCTTCAGCTGATCAGTAAAGGCTACTGGGTATTCTGGCGCAAGATATTGCGACAAGAACAGCTTCTCCGCAGAGCTCCCTTCTTCGGCTCGGTAGAATTGTTCGGCGTCAGACACACTGTGCGGCAGATCCGTAAACGCCCCTAGAGAACTCTGAATCCGGGTCAGTAAACAAAATCTTTCCTTCACGTATTTGTTCTACATAATAAAGGCCTTACCCATTGTGATCTTTCGGGCCTCCTGGATTTCCTGGAAGGTGCTTTGGGCTTCATCCCGGGCATCGTGTGCGGATTGATGAGGCTTGGTGAGTTCGGACTCTTGATCCTTTATACTCTGCTCCAAGGTCTCACACTTCTTTATGGCTTCTTGAAGCACTTCTTGAACTTCAATGACCCGGGCCTCGTGGTTTTCACGAGTGGCCTGCTCCTTGGTCGCCTTCTTCTCGGCCTCGGCTACCGCCTTCTTAAGAGCCTCGACTTCGGTTGCCGCTCCTATTACATACCATGACATTTTTTCAGTCAAAATAACCATTCACTTGTATTTAAATACAAGCAAAGTTATCCCATACCTTGGTTATCCTCCGATTGCTTTTTTACTTAGCCGAGTTCCTTTTTGGCCCGCTCCAATCTCTGCCTCAGTCCGGAGACCTCCGCAGTATGAGCGGTTGCAGTCAATAAAGACGCCTGATCATTCACATAGGTATTTTCTAATTAGTCTCCTGCGAAATATATTTGATCCTCTGTCCGGCTTTCTTTTCGAAACACCGAACAGTGTATCAGGGGCTACTATCCATATTATGACATTCTTTTAACTTCATTACTTACCTCAAAGCTTGTTAGAAGGCTGGTGCAGGCTTCGGTCAGCCCGCTTTTGGCGGACTGAACCTTCTCAATCACCGCACCCATAAGGGTACGGTGCTCTTCAACAATGGAAGCGCTTTGCAGCGCCGCCAATAAAGTATCCGGCACCTCAGGGTGGACTGAGGTCGCTGGTGGAATGGGCGCATCACCTTCTATTGAAGAAGGTTGCTGGCCTAACTTCGGAGCCGTATTGGTCTCCGGAGTTGTCTCCGGCTGGGGGCCGAATTAAGGACGGCCCCCGCCTTCAGCATCCATGGGGGTATTCTCCTCCATGTGTTCGGTCGCCGAGGTTTGGCCCTCTGGTGCCACCTCAACAGTCTCCCGAGCTTCGCCCTGGCTTGGGCCCCTTTGGGATGACACCTAAGTGTTGTCCATGCCTTTGGGGGCAGAGGCCGTTGGAAGGGTCTCGCTGTCCAACGCATCTGGGTCCAACGAATCTTCTGACGAAGATCGCTCGATGTCGGACCCGGCCGGACTGCAGAATATGTGACTTGATACATTAATGCTATGCAAAAGTGAGACTGGATATATGAAGGTGTCCGGGTTTTCATTGTACTCACGATTTGGCCAGGGGCTTGACCCTGGGTTCCCACTTTGGGCTGCTATCGGTGGCTGCGGTGGATTCATTAGGAAGGGAGGCTTTCCCCTTCCTAGACGTTTTGGCCTCCAAACGTGTGGAGGTCGTCCTCTTCTTTCTCCCCCTCGCGCGTGGGGGGGGGGGTGGACTGGCTTTCCTCTTCTTCCTCCTCCTCTTCCTCGTCTTTTTTGGCGGAGGAGTGGGCCTCAGTGTCTTTGGACACCACATCCGAAGTACCCTTGCGACGGAGCCCGCCCCTGGTCTCCTTGGCCTCTTTCTTGTCCTTCTTCTTCGGCGCCTTGTATGGCGCCGGGACCAGCATCTTCATTAGAAGTGGGCCGGCTTGTTCTTCAGGCAGCGGAGCCGGACAGTAGATCCACTCTGCCTTGTTCGTCCAGTCCTGAAAGAATTGTTTGGGAAATATTAGGTGTTTTCCCCCAAGATATACAAATAGAGGATACACCTTGAAGATATATAAAGACTCACCGAACTTGCGGGGCGGGATGCTTTGTGCCCGCGATCCTCGGCGGTGTCCGGCCACGACTTGCCGGCTTGAATAGCACCTTCCAGATGTCTTCATGCGTCGTGCCAAAGAACTCCAGCAGGGTTTGGTGCTTGGCCGGATCAAACTCCCATAGATGGCAAGTCCGGCGTTGGCAGGGAAGGATCCGACGAACTAGCATCACCTGGACCACATCGACAAGTTTGATATTCTTGTCCTCCATGCTCTTGATACGTGCTTGGAGTGCCGTCAGCCCGTCGGACGAAGGCCATTCTAGGCCCTTTTCGGGCTAGGACATGAACCGCAGTGGTGCTTCGGATCGGAACTCGGGGGCGGCGGCCCATTTGGCACCCGTGGCTCGGTAATATAGAACCACTATTGTTGCCAACCTTTGACAGACTCATTGAATTTACCTGATGTCCATTTGATGTTGGCCATCTTGCTCACCATGGCTCCTCCGCACTCGGCATGTTCGCCACCGACCACCTTTGGCTTCACATTGAAAATCTTTAGCCACAGCCTGAAGTGCGGCGGGATGCGGAGGAAGGCCTCGCACACGACGGTGAATATCGAGATGTTGAGGAAGGAATTGGGGGATAGGTCATGGAAATCTATCCCGTAATAGTACATAAGGCCGTGAACAAATGGGTGGAGGGGAAACCCTAGCCAGAGGACAAAGTGAGGGAGGAATACAACCCTCTCATGGGGTTCCAGAGTAGGGACGATCTGTCCTGCCTCCGGGAGACGGTGTGCGATCTTCTTGGTCAGGTATCTGGCCTCCTGGAGTTTCTTGATATCCTTCTCCTTGATGGAGGAGGCCACCCACTTGCCTTGCGCTCCGGATCCAGACATGATTGGAGTGCTTTTTGGGCGGAAGAGATGAGTGCTTGGGCGTTGGAGCTCGAGAATGAATGAGCAGAGGAAGAAGAGGGCGTGGGTGAAAGAGGGGAATCCTTATCCCTTTATAATGGCAGTAAAAATCGCGCGCCTCCCCGCTTGCCCTAAAACTCGCTTATTTCCCAAGCACCATGCTGATGGCATGGTTAGGTTACCCATGCCCGCATTGATGAGAATCCAGTGATAAGGGGACACGATCTTGCTTTGACAAGACGTGCCAATGAAACCGTGCCTCGAAATACAGAGGGGCAGGATAAAAACGGTTAGAATAAAGATCGGACGGTGGCGTGAGGTCACGCTATGTGTTGTCAGCAGATTGTACTCGAGGGATATTATACTCTCAACTACGATATGTGGAATTTGTTTTGCAGAGTCGGACACAATTCTTATGTTCAAGATCTACTTTGGAGTATTCGGAGAGGGAACCCGCCTTGCAATGTCGAAGACAATCTGTGCACCGGACTCATCGCCATTGAAGCCTGGTTCAGGGGCTACTAAGGGAGTCCTGGATTAAGGGGTCCTCGGACAGCCGGACTATATGCGTATGCCAGACTATTGGACTATGAATATGCAAGATAGAAGACTTCGTCCCGTGTCCGGATGGGACTCTCCTTTGCGTGGAAAGCAAGCTTAGCGATTCGGATATGAAGATTCCTTTCTCTATAACCGACTCTGTGTAACCCTACCCCCCTCCGCTGTCTATATAAACCGGAGGGTTTAGTCCGTAGGAAGGAGAACAATCATAATCATAGGCTAGCTCCTAGGGTTTAGCCCCTACGATCTTGTGGTAGATCAACTCTTGTAATACTCATATCATCAAGATCAATCAAGCAGGAAGTAGGGTATTACCTCCATCGAGAGGGCCCGAACCTGGGTAAACATTGTGTTCCCTGCCTCCTGTTACCATTAGCCTTAGACGCACAGTTCGGGACCCCCTACCCGAGATCCGCCAATTTTGACACCGACAGCGGTAGCGATAGTCGTAGAAGCAACAGTTGGTGAGATGACAACGACACTATGATGGATATCAAGGTGTTGCGCTGGTGACGATGGAGATCATGACAATACTTCGGTGATGGAGATCATAAGCACAAGATGATGATGGCCTATCATGTCACATATTTTGATTGCATGTGATGTTTATCTTTTATGCATCTTATTTTGCCTAGTACGGCGGTAGCATTATAAGATGATTCCTTACTAAATTTCAAGGTATAAGTGTTCTCCTTGAGTATGCACCATTGCTACAGTTCGTCGTGCCGAGACACCACTTGATGATCGGGAGTGATAAGCTCTACGTTCACATACAATGGGCGCAAGCTAGTTTTGCACACACAGAATAGTCGGGTTAAACTTGATGAGCCTAACGTATGCGGATATGGCCTCGGAACACTGGAGACCGAAAGGTCAAGGTGAATCATATAATAGATATGATCAATGTAGTGATGTTCACCATTGAAAACTACTCCATCTCATGTGATGATCGGACATGGTTTAGTTGATTTGGATCACGTGGTCATTTAGAAGACTAGAGGGATGTCTATCTAAGTGGGAGTTCTTAAGTAATATGATTAATTGAACTTTAATTTATCATGAACTTAGTCCTGATAGTATTTTGCAAATTATGTTGTAGATCAATATCTCGCGTTATAGCTTCCCTATGTTTTTTGATGCATTCCTAGAGAAAAGTAAGTTGAAAGATGATAGTAGCAATGATGCGGATTGGGTCCGTGATCTGAGCTTTATCCTCATTGTTGCACAGAAGAATTATGTCCTTAATGCACCACTAGGTGACAGACCTATTGCAGGAGCAGATGCAGACATCATGAACGTTTGGCTAGCTCAAATATGATGACTACTTGATAGTTTCAGTGCACCATGCTTTACGGCTTAGAACCGGGACTTCAAAAACGTTTTGAGCACCACGGAGCATATGAGATGTTCCAAGAGTTGAAATTGATATTTCAGACTCATGCCCGAGTCAAGAGGTATGAGACCTCTGACAAGTACTTCGCCTAAAAGATGGAGGAGAATTGCTCAGCTAGTGAGCATGTGCTCAGAATGTCTGGGTACTACAATCACTTGAATCAAATGGGAGTTAATCTTCCAGATAAGATAGTGATTGACAAAGTTCTCTAGTCACCATCACCAAGTTACTGGAACTTCGTGATGAACTATAGTATGCAAGGGATGACAAAAACGATTCTCGAGCTCTTCGTGATGCTGAAATCGACAAACGTAGAAATCAAGAAAAATCATCAAGTGTTGATGATTAAACAACATGACTAGTTTCAAGAAAAGGGCAAATGGAAAGAAAGGGAACTTCAAGAAGAATGGCAAGCAAGTTGTCACTCCCGTGAAGAAGCCCAAAGCTGGACCTAAGCCTGAAACTAAGTGCTTCTACTGCAAAGGAAATGGTCACTGGAAGTGGAGTTACCCCAAATGTTTGGTGGATAAGAAGGATGTCAAAGTGAACAAAGGTATATTTCATATAGATGTTATTGATGTGTACTTTACTAGTGTTTATAGTAACCCCTGGGTATTTGATACTTGTTTGCTTGCTAGGATTAGTAACTCGAAACAGGAGTTGCAGAATAAATAGAGACTAGTTGAGGATGAAGTGACGATGTGTGTTGGAAGTGGTTCCAAGATTGATATATCATCATCGAGCACTCCCTATACTTTCGGGATTAGTGTTGAACCTAAATAAATGTTATTTGGTGTTTGCATTGAGCATGAATATGATTAGATCATGTTAATTGCAATACAGTTATTAATTTAAGACACCGAATAATTGTTATTCTATTTACATGAATAAAATCTTCTATGGTCATACACCCAGTGTTGATGGTTTATTGAGTCTCGATCATGGTAATACACATATTCATAGTATTGATGCCAAAAGATGGAAAGTTGATAATGATAGTGCAACTTATTTGTCGCACTGCCGTTTGGGTCATATCGGTGTAAAGAGCATGAAGAAACTCCATGCTGATGGACTTTTGGAATCACTTGATTATGAACCATTTGATGCTTGCGAACCGTGCCTTATGGGCAAGATGACTAAAACTCCGTTCTCCGAAAAGATGGAATGAGCTAGTGACTTATTGGAAATAATACATACCGATGTATGTGGTCCAATGAGTGTTGATGCTCGTGGCGGGTATCGTTATTTTCTGACCTTCACGGATGATTTGAGCAGATATGGGTATATCATGAAACACAAGTCTGAAACATTTGAAAAGTTCAAAGAATTTTCAGAGTGAAGTGGAGAATCATCGTAATAAGAAAATAAAGTTTCTACGATCTGATCGTGGAGGAGAATATTTGAGTTATGAGTTTGTCCTTCATTTAAAACAATGTGGAATAGTTTCACAGCTCACGCTACCTGGAACACCACAGCGTAATGGTGTGTCCGAACATCATAACCGCACTTTATTGGATATGGTGCGATCTATGATGTCTCTTACCGATTTACCATGGTCATTTTGGGGTTATGCATTACAGACAACTGCATTCACGTTAAACAGGGAACCATCAAAATCCGTTGAGACGACGCCTTATGAACTGTGGTTTGGCAAGAAACCAAAATTGTCGTTTCTTAAAGTTTGGGGCTGCGATGATTATGTGAAAAAGCTTCAACCTGATAAGCTCGAACCCAAATCGGAGAAGTGCGTCTTCATAGGATACCCAAAGGAAATTGTTGGGTACACCTTCTATCACAGATCTGAAGGCAAAATCTTTATTGCTAAAAATGGATCCTTTCTACAGAAGGAGTTTCTCTCGAAAGAAGTGAGTGGGAGGAAAGTGGAACTTGATGAGGTAATTATACCTTCTCCCGAATTGGAAACTAGTTCATCACAGAAATCACTTCTAGTGATTCCTACACCAATTAGTGAGGAAGCTAATGATGATGATCATGAAACTTCAGATCAAGTTACTACCAAACCTCGCAGGTGAACCAGAGTACAATCCGCATGAGAGTGGTACGGTAATCCTATTTTGTAAGTCATGTTACTAGACCATGATGAACCTACGAACTATGATGAAGCGATGATGAGCCCAGATTCCACGAAATGGCTTGAGGCCATGAAATCTGAGATCGGATCCATATATGAGGACAAAGTATGGACTTTGGTGGACTTGCCTGATGATCGGCAAGTCATTAAGAATAAATGGATCTTCAAGAGGAAGACATACGCTGATAGTAGTGTTACTATCTACAAAGCTCGAGTTGTCACAAAAGGTTTTCAACAAGTTCAAGGAGTTGATTACGATGAGACTTTCTCACCCGTAGCGATGCTTAAGTCTGTCCGAATCATGTTAGCAATTGTTGCATTTTATGATTATGAAATTTGGCAGATGGATGTCAAAACTGCATTCCTGAATGGATTTCTGGAAGAAGAGTTGTATATGATGCAACCAGATGTTTTTGTCGATCCAAAGGGTGCTAACAAAGTGTGCAAGCTCCAGCGATCCATTTATGGACTGGTGCAAGCCTCTCGGAGTTGGAATAAACGCTTTGATTGTGTGGTCAAAGCATATGGTTTATACAGACTTTTGGAGAAGCTTGTATTTACAAGAAAGTGAGTGGGAGCTCTGTAGCATTTCTAATATTATATGTGGATGACATATTGTTGATTGGAAATGATATAGAATTTCTAGATATCATAAAGGGATACTTGAATAAGATTTTTCAATGAAAGACCTCAGTGAAGCTGCTTACATATTGGGCATCAAGATATATAGAGATAGATCAAGACGCTTGGTAAGACTTTTCAATGAGTGAATACCTTGACAAGTTTTTGAAAGATTTCAAATGGATCAGTAAAAGATGGAGTTCTTGTCTATATTACAAGGTGTAAAGTTGAGTAAGACCCAAAGCCCGACCATGGCAGAAGATAGAAAGAGAATGAAAGTCATTCCCTATGCCACAGTCATAGGTTCTATAAAGTATGTTGTGCTGTGTACCAGACCTATTATGTACCTTGCCATGAGTTTGGCAAGGGGGTACAATAGTAATCTAAGAGTAGATCACTGGACAACGGTCAAAATTATCCTTAGTGATGACTAAGGAAATTTTTCTCGGTTATGGAGGTGATAAAGATTTCATCGTAAAGAGTTATGTAGATGCAAGCTTTTACACTGATCCAGAAGACTCTAAGTCTCAATCTGGATACATATAAAAAGTGGGAGCAATTAGCTAGAGTAGCTCCATGCAGAGCATTATAGACATAGAATATTTGCAAAATACATACGACTCTGAATGTGCCAAACCCGTTGACTAAACTTCTCTCACAAGCAAAGCATGATCACACCTTAGTACTCTTTGGGTGTTAATCACATAGCAATGTGAACTAGATTATTGATTCTAGTAAACCCTTTGGGTGTTGGTCACATGGCGATGTGAACTATGGGTGTTAATCACATACATATGTGAACTGTTGGTGTTAAATCACATGGCGATGTGAACTAGATTATTGACTCTAGTGCAAGTGGGAGACTGAATGAAATATGCCCTAGAGGCAATAATAAAGTTATTATTTATTTCCTTATATCATGATAAATGTTTATTATTCATGCTAGAATTGTATTAACCGGAAACTTAGTACATGTGTGAATACATAGACAAAACAGAGTATCCCTAGTATGCCTCTACTTGACTAGCTCGTTATTCAAAGATGGTTATGTTTCCCGACCATAGACATGTGTTGTCATTTGATAAATGGGTTCACATCATTAGGAGAATGATGTGATGGACAAGACCCATCCGGTAGCTTAGCTTTATCATTGTTACAGTTTCATTGCTACTACTTTCTTCATGACTTATACACGTTCCTCAGACTATGAGATTATGCAACCCCCGAATACCGTAGGAACACCTTGTGTGCTATCAAACGTCACAACGTAACTAGGTGATTATAAAGATGCTCTACAGGTGTCTCCGAAGGTGTTTGTTGGGTTGGCGTAGATCGAGATTAGGATTTGTCACTTCGTGTATCGGAGAGGTATCTCTGGGCCCTCTCGGTAATACTAATCACTATAAGGCTTGCAAGTATTGTGACTAATGAGTTAGTTGCGGGATGAAGTATTATGGAACGAGTAAAGAGACTTGCCGGTAATGAGATTGAACTAGGTATGATGATACCAACGATCGAATCTCGGGCAAGTAATATACCGATGACAAAGGGAACAACATATGTTGTTATGCGGTTTGACCGATAAAGATCTTCGTATAATATGTTGTAGACAATATGAGCATCCAGGTTCTGCTATTGGTTATTGACCGGTGATGTGTCTCGGTCATGTCTACATAGTTCTCGAACCCGTAGGGTCTGCACGCTTAACGTTAGATGACGATTTGTATTATGAGTTATGTGATTTGATGACCGAAGTTTGTTCGTAGTCCCGGATGAGATCACGGACGTGACGAGGAGTCTCGAAATGGTTGATATGTAAATATCGATATATTGGAAGGCTATATTCGGACATCGGAAAGGTTCCGAGTGATTCGGGTATTTTTTGATGTATCGGAGAGTTACGGGAATTCGTCGGGGGAAGTAATGGGTGTTAATGGGCCATACGGGAAAGGAGAGAAGGGCCTCAAGGGGTGGCCGCGCCCCCCTCCCCCATGGGCTGGTCCGAATTGGACTAGGAGGGGGCGGCGCCCCCCTCCTTCCTTCTCCCCTCTTCCTCCTTCCCTACTTCTCCTACTAGGAATAGGAAAGAGGAGGGGAATCCTACTTGGACTGGGGAGTCCTAGTAGGACTCCCCACACCTGACGCACCCCCCTAGGGACAGCCACCTCTTCCCTCCACTCCTTTATATATGTGGCCAGGGGGCACCCCATAGACACACAAGTTGATCTTTTAGCCGTGTGCGGTGCCCTCCTCCACAGTTACACACTTCAGTCATATCGTCGTAGTGCTTAGGCGAAGCCCTGCGTCGATAACTTCATCATCACCATCGCCACGCCGTCGTGCTGACAAACTATCCCTCGGCCTCAACTGGATCAAGAGTACAAGGAATTTCATTGAGTTGAACGTGTGCTGAACATGGAGGTACCGTATGTTCGATGCTTGGATCGGTTGGATCGCGAAGACGTTCGACTACATCAACCGCGTTAACTAAATGCTTCCACTTTCGGTCTACGAGGGTACGTGGACACACTCTCCCCTCTCCTTGCTATGCATCACCTAGATAGATCTTGCGTGATCGCAGGAATATTTTTGAAATTACTACGTTCCCAACAAGCGCATAGGGTGTTCCTCCGGTATTCGGGAGATGCATAATCTCATAGTCTGAGGAACATGTGTAAGTCATGAAGAAAGCAGTAGCAATGACTCTGTAACG
The DNA here is from genome assembly GCF_002162155.2 of Triticum dicoccoides. Classification (NCBI taxonomy): domain Eukaryota; kingdom Viridiplantae; phylum Streptophyta; class Magnoliopsida; order Poales; family Poaceae; genus Triticum; species Triticum dicoccoides. Next base: position 393,198,793 of record NC_041385.1, on the reverse strand, counting down.
ATCATAATGCTTAGCTAATGGATGAGTCTTGTCATCACATCATTCTCCTAATGATGTGATCTTGATTATCAAATGACAATACATGTCTATGGTTAGGAAACATAACCATCTTTGATTAACGAGCTAGTCAAGTAGAGGCATACTAGGGACACTATGTTTTGTCCATGTATTCACACATGTACTAAGTTTCCGGTTAATACAATTCTAGCATGAATAATAAATATTTATCATGATATAAGGAAATATAAATAACAACTTTATTATTGCCTCTAGGGCATATTTCCTTCAGTCTCCCACTTGCACTAGAGTCAATAATCTAGATTACAAAGTAATAATTCTAACACCCATGGAGTCTTGGTGTTGATCATGTTTTGCTCATGGAAGAGGCTTAGTCAACGGGTCTGCAACATTCAGATCCGTATGTATTTTGCAAATCTCTATGTCTCCCTCCGACACTTGATGGCGGATGGAATTGAAGTCTCTCTTGATGTGCTTGGTTCTCTTGTGAAATCTGGATTCCTTTGCCAAGGCAATTAAACCAGTATTGTCACAAAAGATTTTCATTAGACCCGACGCACTACGTATGACACCTAGATCGGATATGAACTCCTTCATCCAGACTCCTTCATTTGCTACTTCCGAAGCAGCTATGTACTCTGCTTCACACGTAGATCCCACCACGACACTTTACTTGGAACTGCACCAACTGTCAGCTCCACCATTCTATATAAATATGTATCCGGATTGTGACTTAGAGTCATCCGGATCAGTGTCAAAGCTTGCATCAACATAACCATTTACAACGAGCTCTTTGTCACCTCCATAAACGAGAAACATATCCTTAGTCCTTTTCAGGTATTTCAGGATGGTCTTGACTGTTGTCTAGTGCTCCATTCCGGGATTACTTTGGTACCTCCCTGCTATACTTATAGCAAGGCACACATCATTGCATACATGATAGAACCTATGGCTAAAACATAGGGAATGACTTTCATTTTCTCTCTATCTTCTGCAGTGGTCGGGCATTGAGTCTGACTCAACTTCACACCTTGTAACACAGGCAAGAACCCTTTCTTTGACTGATCCATTTTGAACTTCTTTATAACTTTATCAAGGTATGTGCTTTGTGAAAGTCCAATTAAGCGTCTTGATCTATCTCTATAGATTTTGATGCCCAATATGTAAGCAACTTCACCGAGATCTTCGATTGAAAAACTCTTATTCAAGTATCCCTTTATGCTATCCAGAAATTCTATATCATTTCCAATCAACAATATGTGATCCACATATAATATAAGAAATGCTATAGATCTCCCACTCACTTTCTGGTAAATATAGGCTTCTCCAAAAGTCTGTATAAAACCATATGCTTTGATCACACTATCAAAGCGTTTATTCCAACTCCGAGAGGCTTGCACCAGTCCATAAATGGATCACTGGAGCTTGCACACTTTGTTAGCACCCTTTGGATCGACAAAACCTTCTGGTTGCATCATATACAACTCTTCTTCCAGAAATCCATTAAGGAATGCAATTTTGACATCCATCTGCCAAATTTCATAATCATAAAATGCGGCAATCGCTAACATTTCAGACAGACTTAAGCATCGCTACGGGTGAGAAAGTCTCATCGTAGTCAACTCCTTGAACTTGTAGAAAACCTTTCGCAACAGGTCGAGCTTTGTAGACAGTAACATTACCGTCAGCGTTAGTCTTCTTCTTGAAGATCAATTTATTTTCTATGGCTTGCCGATCATCGGGGAAGTCCACCAAAGTCCACACTTTGTTCTCATACATGGATCCCATCTAAGATTTCATGGCCTTAAGCCATTTTGCGGAATCTGGGCTCATCATCACTTCCTCATAGTTCATAGGTTCATCATGGTCTAGTAACATGACTTCCAGAATAGGATTACCATACCACTCTGGTGCGGACCGTACTCTGGTTGACCTACGAGGTTCGGTAGTAACTTGACCTGAAGTTTCATGATCATCATCATTAGCTTCCTCACTAATTGGTGTAGGAATCACTGGAACCAATTTCTGTGATGAACTACTTTCCAATTCGGGAGAAGGTACAATTACCTCATCAAGCTCTACTTTCCTCCCATTCACTTCTTTCGAGAGAAACTCCTTCTCTAGAAAGGATCCATTCTTAGAGGTGTACCAAACAGTTTACTTTGGGTATCCTATGAAGACGCACTTCTCCTATTTGGGTTCGAGCTTATCAGGTTGTAGCTTTTTCACATAAGCATCGCAGCCCCAAACTTTAAGAAACGACAACATTGGTTTCTTGCCAAACCACAGTTCATAAGGCGTCGTCTCAATGGATTTTGATGGTGCCCTATTTAAAGTGAATGCAACCATCTCTAAAGCATAACCCCAAAACGATAGTGGTAAATCAGTAAGAGACATCATAGATCGCACCATATCCCATAAAGTACGGTTACGACGTTTGGACACACCATTTCACTGTGGTGTTCCAGGTGGTGTAAGTTGTGAAACTATTCCACATTGTTTCAAATGAAGACCAAACTCGTAACTCAAATATTCACCTCCACGATCAGATCGTAGAAACTTTATTTTCTTGTTATGATGATTTTTCACTTCACTCTGAAGTTCTTTGAACTTTTCAAATGTTTCAGACTTATGCTTCATTAAGTAGATATACCCATATCTTCTCAAATCATCTGTGAAGGTAAGAAAATAACGATACCCACCACGAGCCTCAACAATCATTGGACCGCATACATCGGTATGTATTATTTCCAATAAGTCAGTAGCTCGTTCCATTGTTCCAGAGAACCGAGTTTTAGTCATCTTGCCCATGAGGCATGGTTCGCAAGCACCAAGTGATTCATAATCAAGTGATTCCAAAAGCCATCAGTATGGAGTTTCTTCATGCGCTTTACACCAATATTACCCAAATGGCAGTGCCACAAATAAGTTGCACTATTATTATCAACTTTGCATCCTTTGGCTTCAATATTATGAACATGTGTATCTCCACGGTCGAGATTCAATAAAAATAGACCACTCAACAAGGGTGCATGATCATAAAAGATATTACTCATATAAATAGAACAACCATTATTCTCTGATTTAAATGAATAATCGTCTCGCATCAAACAAGATCCAGATATAATGTTCATGCTCAACGCTGGCACCAAATAACAATTATTCAGGTCTAAAACTAATCCTGAAGGTAGATGTAGATGTAGCATGCCGACAACGATCACATCGACCTTGGAACCATTCCCGACACGCGTCGTCACCTCGTCCTTAGCCAATCTTTGTTTAATCCGTAGCCCCTGTTTCGAGTTGCAAATATGAGAAACAGAACTAGTATCAAATACCCAGACGCTACTACGAGCATTAGTAAGGTACACATCAATAACATCAAATATACCTTTCACTTTGTCATCCTTCTTATCCGTGAAATACTTGGGGAAGTTCCGCTTCCAGTGACCAGTCCCTTTGCAGTAGAAGCACTCAGTTTCAGGCTTAGGTCCAGACTTGGGCTTCTTCTCGGGAGTAGCAACTTGCTTGCTATTCTTCTTGAAGTTCCCCTTCTTCCCTTTGCCCTTTTTCTTGAAACTAGTGGTCTTGTTGACCATCAACACTTGATGCTCCTTCTTGATTTCTACCTCCGCAGCCTTTAGCATTGCGAAGAGCTCGGGAATCATTTTTGTCATCCCTTGCATATTATAGTTCATCACGAAGCCTTTATAGCTTGGTGGCAGTGATTGAAGAACTCTGTCAATGACACTATCATCAGGAAGATTAACTCCCAGCTGAGTCAAGTGGTTATGGTACCCAGACATTCTAAGTATGTGTTCACTGACAGAACTATTCTCCTCCATTTTGCAGTTGTAGAAATTGTTGGAGACTTCATATATTTCAACTTGGGCATTTACTTGAAATATTAACTTCAACTCTTGGAACATCTCATATGCTCCATGACGTTCAAAATGTCTTTGAAGTCCCGATTCTAAGCCATAAAGCATGGCACACTGAACTATCGAGTAGTCATCAACACGCGTCTGCCAGGAATTCACAATGTATGCAGTTGCTGGCACAGGTGGTACACCTAGCGGTGCTTCCAGGACGTAATTCTTTTGTGCAGCAATGAGGATAATCCTCAAGTTACGGAACCACTCCGTGTAATTGCTACCATCATCTTTCAACTTAGCTTTCTCTAGGAACACATTAAAATTCGAAGGAACGATAGCATGGGCCATTGATCTACAACAACATAGATATGCAAAAACTATTAGGACTAAGTTCATGAGAACTTAAAGTTTAATTAATCATATTACTTAAGAACTCACACTTATATAGACATCCCTCTAGTCATCTAAATGATCACGTGATCCAAATCAACTAAACCATGTCCGATCATCACGTGAGATGGAGTAGTTTTCAATGTAAGCATCACTATGTTGATCATATCTACTATATGATTCACGCTCGAACTTTCGGTCTCAATGTTCCGAGGCCATATCTGCATATGTTAGGCTCGTCAAGTTTAACCCGAGTATTTGGCATGTGCAAAACTGGCTTGCACCCGTTGTATGTGAACGTAGAGCTTATCACACCCGATCATCACATGGTGTCTCGACATGACAAACTGTAGCAACGGTGCATACTCAGGGAGAACACTTATACCTTGAAATTTAGTAAGGGATCATCTTATAATGCTACCATTGTACTAAGCAAAATAAGATGCATAAAAGATAAACATCACATGCAATCAAAATATGTGACATGATATGGCCATCATCATCTTGTGCTATGGATCTCCATCACCGAAGCATTGCCATGATCTCCACCGTCACCGGCTTGACACCTTGATCTCCATTGTAGCATTGTTGTTGTCTCGCCAACTATTGCTACTACGACTATCACTACCGCTTAGTGATAAAGTAAAGCAATTACATGGAGATTGCATTTCATATAATAAAGCGACAATCACACGGCTCCTACCAGTTGCCGATAACTTTGTTAGAAAACATGATCATATCATACAACAATTTATATCTCATCATGCCTTGACCATATCACATCATAACAAGCCCTGCAAAAACAAGTTAGACGTCCTCTACTTTGTTGTTGCAAGTTTTACGTGGCTGCTACGGGCTTCTAGCAAGAACCGTTCTTACCTACGCATCAAAACCACAACGATTTTTCATCAAGTGTGTTGTTTTAACCTTCAACAAGGACCGGTCATAGTCAAACTCGATTCAACTAAAGTTGGAGAAACAGACACCCGCCATCCACCTATGTGCAAAAGCATGTCGGTAGAACCAGTCTCATGAACGCAGTCATGTAATGTCGGTCCAGGCCGCTTCATCCAACAATAGCACCGAATCAAAGTAAGATGTTGGTGGTAAGCAGTATGACTATTATCGCCCACAAAATTTTATGTTCTACTCGTGCATAAAACATCTATGCATAGACCTGGCTCTGATACCACTGTTGGGGAACGTGGTAATTTCAAAAAAATTCCTACGATCATGCAAGATCTATCTAGGAGATGCATAGCAGCGAGAGGGGAGAGTGTGTCCACGTACCCTTGTAGACCGAAAGCAAAAGTGTTTATTTAACGCGGTTGATGTAGACATGTAGTCGAACGTCTTCACGATCCAACCGATCCAAGCACCGAACGTACGGCACCTCCGCGTTCAGCACACGTTCAACCAGATGATGTCCCTCGAGCTCTTGATTCAGTTGAGGACGAGAGAGAGTTCCATCAGCACGACGGCGTGGTGACGGTGTTGATGATGTTACTGGCGTAGGGCTTCGCCTAAGCACTACGACGATATGACAGAGGTGTGTAACTATGGAGGGAGGCACCGCACATGGTTAAGAGAACTTGGTGTTGTGCTTTGTGGTGCCCCCTGCCCCCGTATATAAAGGAGGGAGGAGGAGGTCGGCCAAGGGGGGAGTCCTACTAGGACTCCAAACATAGGGGGAAGGAGGGAAGCAGAGGGAGAGGGGAAGGAAAGAGGGGGTGCGCCCCCTCTCCCTAGTACAATTCGGACTGCAAAGGAGAGGGGGGCGTGCCACCTTGTGGCCTTCCCTCTCCTACTCCCTTATGGCCCATCTAGGCCCATAACTTCCCCGGGGGGTTCCGGTAACCCCTTGGTTCCCCGAAAAATGCCCGAACCCTTCCGAAACCTTTCTGGTGTCCAAACATAGTCTTCCAATATATCAATCTTTATTTCTCAACCATTTCGAGACTCCTCGTCACATCCATGATCTCATCCGGAACTCCGAACAAACGTCGGTCATCAAAAACACATAACTCATAATACAAATCGTCATTGAACGTTAAGCGTGCGGACCCTATGGGTTCGAGAACTATGTAGACATGATCGAGACACATCTCAGATCAATAACCAATAGCGGAACCTAGATTCTCATATTGGCTCCTACATATTCTACAAAGATCTTTATCGGCCAAACCGCATAATAACGTACGTTGTTCCCTTTGTCGTCGGTATGTTACTTGCCCAAGATTCGATTGTCGGTATCATCATACCTAGTTCAATATTGTTACTGGCAAGTCTCTTTACTCGTTCCGTAATGCTTCATCCCGCAACTAACTCATTAGTCACATTGCTTGCAAGGCTTATAGTGATGAGCATTACCGAGAGGGCCCAGAGATACCTCTCTGAAACACGGAGTGACAAATCCTTCGATCTATGCCAACCCAACAAACATCTTCGGAGACACCTGTAGAGAATCTTTATAATCACCCAGTTATGTTGTGATGTTTGATAGCACACAATGTGTTCCTCCGGTATCCGGGAGTTGCATAATCTCATAGTCTGAGGAACATGTATAAGTCATGAAGAAAGCAGTAGCAATGAAACTGTAACGATCATAATGCTAAGCTAACGGATGGGTCTTGTACATCACATCATTCTCCTAATGATGTGATCCCGTTTATCAAATGACAACACATGTCTATGGTTAGGAAACATAACCATCTTTGATTAATGAGCTAGTCAAGTAGAGGCATACTAGGGACACTATGTTTTGTCTATGTATTCACACATATACTAAGTTTCCGGTTAATACAATTCTAGCATGAATAATAAACATTTATCATGATATAAGGAAATATAAATAACAACTTTATTATTGCCTCTAGGGCATATTTCCTTCAGGGAGTTCTTAGGCATTCTTGTCCATCCATTTGGCAAAAGAAGAAAATCCAAACAATCAAAGCAACAAATGGATGTCCTCAAATGAGAAAAGTATGGAACGAACATGCTCACACAATAAAATGGAAAATGAAATATGTGGCAAAGCATGCACAAACACTCTAGCATATATCAAGCAATTGGTGATGACTAGGTCATCTATATATGAGTATATTGACTTAGGAGTCAAATAAGAACATTTGATCATAGGTCATACTCATCGTTTAAGGACAAGTGGGGTTACCACTTTTACATAAAGCATTGTTGTGTCCACACCATTAGAGTTGCTTTAGCTCAATTATTAGAGTAAAGCTCCCCCTAGATGTGATATCCCCCCTAAGAGGGATGAACTAACCTTGGGTTTTGTCGGTGATGACTTCATGTAGATGTTGAAGAAGTGGATGCTCATTGTTGATGTAGATCATTTGGAGCAATCCATTGGAGTGAGTTGCACTTTCAATACCTACATGGGTTAGTCCCACAAGGAACAAACAAGGATATCCATAGACATAGAGTGAAGCACACACATGATGATGTCCATAAAAACATTAGGTTACCTTGTCCCTTGTCTTACCAACAAGAGGGTTTGTGACTCCTTGAACTAGTGCTAGATGTGGAAGTTGTTTGCACTTCTTCTTGCCAAAATGAATATGAGTGAAGTATGTTGGCGGAGTCACCCTTAATAACTCTCTAGTTCTTCTTCTTCGGGATCCATTCCATCTTGATGGGAATCCTTGGGGTTGTAGATGTACTTGATGAACTAAAACTTGATTTAGTCTTGGGAACCCACTTGACCAAGGCCTTTGGAGCATCTTCAAATGCATCAATCTCCTCTTGAGGCTTGTCCTTGCCTTTTAGCTTGTGGTCTTGTGGTGGAAGATCATCTTGAGCTTGTGTTCCCTTGAATGAAGTAGGATCATACTTCTCTTGTTGAGGAACTAACTTCATCTTGGGGTATTGATCTTCTTCCCACTCAACTCCATTGGCATTGAAATTTTGTTCAAAACCAGCACCTTGATTCTTCCGGTGCCTTCCTTGCTTGCGTACAATTTCCTCAAATTGCTTACTTTCGGCAAGGCTCTTGTAAACACCTTTCTCTATAATACCCTTAAATAAGCTATTTTCTTGCTCAAGTGTAACTTGGCTAAGAGAATCATTAGTGGAATCAAGAGAACTACTAGAAGCAACAATATTGGATTTAGCATGATTATTGTTACTACTAGAAGAAGAATCTTTCTTGTTCTTGTTGCTAGATTTTACTTGTGGCATGTAAGTAGACAAGAGTAAACGCTTGGCAATGTAAGAAGAACTTTTATCCCGAAGATCATCATTGATGGCCTTTAAGAACCCATGTTGTTGCTCAAGATTGAGCTTCTCGAAGCGTAGCTTCTCATGAGTTTTTAAAAGTTCTCGATGATCTTTGAAAGTAGTTTCATGAGCTAACTTAATGTTTCGTTCTTTAGTCAGACGCTCAATCTCCTTCTTATCATTGTCATTCGTTTCATCTTGATTAGCATGATTAATAGCATTTTCATCATAATATTCATCACTAGAGTTGTCAACAAGTAAATCATCATCACCTAGCAAGTCATCTTCATCACTATTGAAATCAACATACTCGGGGTGTGTTACCTTGGGGCCTTTAGCCATGAAGCATCTCCTAAATCCTTCATTTGGTGAATCAAATATGTCATAGGAGTTGGTTGACAAGTGCTAGACCGGCAACACCTTCATATTGAGTATATTCGGAGTCGGAGTGATAACTTCTCTCAGAGTGGTGATCGAAGTCGGAGTCGGATACCCATTCACCAACATGAGCTTGATGTCTTCATTTTGTGTGGATCCTTGATGATTTTTCCTTTCTTTCCGAATCCTTGCTACTTCGAGAGGTTCTTCGTTCATAGCGATCATCTCTGCTCCTTCTCTCTCTTGGAGGTGATTCTTCCCTTTTGCTTCTCCTTTTAGGTGAGTCTTCTCTTCTTTTGTAGGGAGTTGTAAACTCATTGGAGTAGTGTCTAGGTCTTCCACAATTGTAGCAATTTCACTCATGACTAGAAGATCTTTTGTCATTGTAGGACCTTGACTTGGAACTTCTTTCCTTGCTTCTACTCTTGTAGAATTTGTTGAAGTTCTTCACCATTAAGCTCAATTCTTCATTGAAGGCTTGTCTCTCATTTGATGATGTAGGAGTATCACATGAGGCTTTGTAAGCACCACTAGACTTGTTGTGAAGCTCTTCATTATCCTTGAGTGACATATCATGAGCAACGATTCTTCCAATGACTTCGGTTGGCTTGAGATCTTTGTTGTTTGGCATCATTTGGATCAAAGTGCACACAGTATCATATTTTCCATCCAAGGCTCTCAAGATCTTTTTGATGATGAATTTGTCGGTCATCTCTTCACTTCCTAAGCCGACAATCTCATTTGTGATGAGAGCAAGCCTAGAGTACATTTCAGCGACACCTTCACCATCCTTCATTTTGAACTTGTCAAGTTGGCTTTGAAGCACATCCAACTTGGATTCCTTGACGGAGTCGATACCTTCGTGCATATAAATTAAAGTATCCCAAATTTTCTTTGCATTCTCAAGACGGCTGATTTTGTTGAATTCTTCGGGGCACAATCCGTTGAAGAGGATATCGCAAGCTTGAGCATTTTATTGCAACATCTTCAATTCTTCCGCGGTAGCTTCACGATTCGGTTCTCTCTCATCGAAGAATTCACTTTCTAAACCAATACACACAATAGCCCAAACGACGGGGTTATGTCCCAGAATATGCATTTTCATCTTATGTTTCCAACTAGCAAAATTAGTACCATCAAAGTAAGGACCTCTACGGTGGTAATTTCCCTCGCTAGACGCCATACTCTTCTAGGTTGTGAAACCAAGGCTATGATCACCAAATCTATGAAAATCAAAGAAAATGGAGACCAAAGCTTTGATACCACTTGTAGGATTGAAAGTATGTCTAAAGGGGGGTGATTAGACTACTTGGCCAAATAAAAACTTAACCTTTTCCCAATTTTCATTCTTGGCAGATTTTAGCAACTTAGCACAAGTCAAGCAATCATAATACAATTCAAGCAAGCATGCAAAGAGTATATGAGCAGCGGAAAGTAAAGCATGCAACTTGCAAGAAAGTAAATGGGAGGAGTTTGAAGGGAGCAAACGCAATGTTGACATGGAGATTTTTGGCCTGGTTATGATAGGTGGTGCTATCGTACGTCCACGTTGATGCAGACTTCAACCCACGAAGGGTAACGGTTGCGCGATTCCACGGAGGGCTCCAGCCACGAAGGGTTCACGAAGAAGCAACCTTGTCTATCCCACCATGGCCATCGCCTATGAAGGACTTGCCTCGCTAGGGTAGATCTTCATGAAGTAGGCGATCTCCTTGCCCTTACAAACTCCTTGGTTCAACTCCACAATCTTGACGGAGGCTCCCAAGTGGCACCTAACCAATCTAGGAAACACCACTCTCCAAAAGGTAATAGATGGTGTGTTGATGATGAACTCCTTGCTCTTGTGCTCCAAATGATAGTCTCGCCAACACTCAACTCTCTCTCACAGATTTGGCTATGATGGAAAGATGATTTGAGTGAAAAGCAACTAGGGGAGGCTAGAGATCAAGATTCTTGTGGTTGGAATGGAATATCTTGGTCTCAACACATGAGTAGGTGGTTCTTTACACACAGATTCCCAAACTCGGTGAGACCGAATGGTAAAACTCGATCAGACCGATTCAGGTCAAAAAATGAATGTTAGGCTTTTCGGTGGGACCGATACAATCAACTCGGTTGGACCGATGTGCTAGGGTTAGAGCATAACGTAATCTCAGTGTGACCGATCACATGAACTCGGTGAGACCGATTTCAGTAGTAGGCACATAGAGAGTTGATCAGGCAAACTCGGTGGGACCGATTCGCTCACTTCGGTGTTACAAAAAGGAAAGAGTGAATTTGCATTGCTGACTCGGTGGGACCAAGATCCCTATCGGTGAAACCGAACTGATTAGGGTTTGTGGCAGTGGCTATGTCAAATGAACTCGGTGGCGCCAGATATATCAAATTGGTGGGGCTGAGTTTGACTTTAGGTTTAGGACATGTGGAAATGAGAAAGTGGTTGAGGGTTTTGGAGCATATCACTAAGCATTTTGAGCAAGTAAGCCATTAAGCAACACCTCATCCCCTTTTAATAGTATTGGCTTTCCTATGGACTCAATGTGATCTTGGATCACTTAAATAAAAATGTAGAGTCTTGAGCTTGTTGCCAATATGTGTCCTTAGCATTTTGAGGGCTCCACATCTCTAGTCCATTTCATGCCAATCATTGAACTTTCTAAAATGCAAGAGCATTAGTTTAATTAGCTATATATTGTTAAGAATTACCAAAACCACCCAGAGATTAGTTGCACTTTCAACATGCCGTAAAGTTTGGAAGAGAAATTCATTTCTCCTAGACTTTGTACCAACTAGGAAGGCACGCAACAATTTTATGTAGGGAAAAGCTAACCGGTGAACGTTTGTCAGGGGGGCCATCCTGACGAAAGTGCTCTCTCCCATCAGATCCATTGCACGAATCTTGGCACACGGACATGAGACACGTCAGATTTATTAACTCGTTCGCTGTGAATAGAAAAGTCAGCGAACACTGTACTAGTCAAAACACTACCCGCACACCACACTAGGAGACCATAGTTTGAATTCTGCTCCCTCCTTTTTTTCGCCTTTTTTTACAAGATGACAAATTATGTTCTTTTTTGCTTAGGTGCATGGCATTTTTTCTAAAAGAATTTAACATGGCAGTTTTTATATTTTTTGTGAAACTTTGCACATGGCGAATTTAAATATTTTTTATAATGTTCTCAAGTCAAGTTTTTTTTTTCACATGGCATTTTTATTAATAATAGGATGTCAATATTATTATTGAGAGGAAGTCGTTTTTTCTCAATGGCATGGCACTTTAACTATTAATCGCCTAGCATCTTTATTAATAATGGGATGACATTTTTATTATTTTGAGAGGTTGACATTTTCATTTTTAATGCATGACAAATTTTATTACTAAGCACATGCGTTTTTATTAATAATAGGATGGCATTTTATCATTGAGAGGATGGCACTTTATCATTGAGAGGATGGCATTTTTAGTGTTGGGAGGATGGTTTTTTTATTTTTAATGGCATGGAAATTTTTATTGGGGATTATCCAGATAAAAAGATTATCTAGAAGAATGCAGTTTTATAAAGTAGCATGACAATTTTCACATTTTTCAGAGCATGAAATTTTATAAATGTATGTGTATTTTTTGTTCATGACATTTTTATCTAAAGAGGTGGCAGTTTTTAATTGTGTATTTTTCTTTTTCTTTTTTGGTTGAGCACGACAATTTGTCTTGTAGAAACATCCAGGCTCAAGATGAAATTTGCTTTTTTTTGGCCCGTTAAGGCATTTCTGGGAGAAATGAGGTCGCGCTGAAACATGCGAGGGGAGGAGGACCTATTGTTCGCTGGTTTCCCGTGTCCCATAGGGAACAAAACATTCGCGCGAGGCTGGCTGCGAGCTGACGGCAGTAACATGATTTTATGTTGATGTGTTGTCCCGCCATACATGAAACCAAGTCCTTAGTTTCTTTTTCTTTTCATGAGTACCAAGATTTTTATCTTGAGTGATCTCATGATGCACGAAGCTTGGTCCTTAAGGAATAAAATGCGGGAATGACACATCAATTCTAGGAATTGAACCCAGATGATCAGGCTGCACTGCATAACCATGTCTAACCACTAATGCCAAAGCTCTCTTTAAAAAGGAAAAAAAAAACTATCTCAGCACACTCAACACACATTGAAAACCCTAGAGACAAAGTTGGCATAAAATGCGCTGATAGCATTTGAACCACCACCCTTTGCTATGTCAAACATGCCCACACACCCTAACTAGCGATCCCACCATAAACAGCCCTGAAATGTCCCAAGCCAACAGAACATTCATCGATAGCAACTTTTCTTACAGAAGGAACAAGGTCACACGATAGTACCAGTAACCAGAAAATCTAATCTTGCGCCCCAAATCAGTTTCCTCACTGACTTGGCTCTTCGGATGCATGCTGGTGGTTACCTGAAGGATCATCCATGTGCTCCTTCAAGTTTGCCTGTTCAATGGGCTTCATCTCAAGTCTCTTCTTCTCCTTCTGGACAACTTGTCTGGGCATCACCTCCAGGATGAAGCTTCCACCGTTCCATGTTGCAGCACACACCTTTAGTACTTGGAAGATCCCATGCAGCCGGTATGAAAGGAATATGGGTACAGTGAAAGCCAATGTCGCCACTGTGAACAGTGCCTGAAGCAGTATGTACATCAACGGACGATTCTTGTCACCAAGCAATCCGCTCAGTCTCCACCAGATGTTGTTTGCTTTCTGTGCTTTCTTTGACAGTTCCCTGCCAATATTGATAAAGATAAATTACCGGGTTCTCTCACATGGGAGAATACGCAAGGGTAAGTAGACACTTAGAGGAAGTAAAGAAGATGGGAGGAATTCAAGCTACAATTGGTAACAGGCAAATTATCTGAACCAAGTAGTCCTTAATTCCTTATGGCTCAGTTTTGGTCCATTTTATAGACTGCGTCTCCACCGGTGGTCAACAAGCACCACTGAGCATACATATTGTTCCACTCATAGGTATTCAGCATAACCCACCACGAAATACAAAAAGACATACCTGTATGATGTCATGACTTCAGGATCCCTTAACAGCCTTTGTCGACGCAGCACATTAACTATGAGGAAATACATCAGTTGCCACAAGGTGTAAGCAGCTAGAGGAACAACAAATAGCCATGTCCACAGATAAGATTTGTCCTCCACATATGGCCATGTGACTCTTGCTGCTCTTCCTTCTGGATGCATGGCAGCAAATGTTTGTGGGTTCCACCAACGGATAGTGAACAAAACTATTCCTGTAAAAGCCCTCTTTTAGTCATGTCACACATTTGGCAAGAACTGCTGGATGAATAATAGAGTGGCATCATAACCCTAAAGTCAGAGAATCCAGAACAAACTTCAAGCCGAGAGCCCTAATCTAGCTTAAACTCAATCTCCCCTTGCAGCTTTAAATTGCTCATATCTACTACAGCTTATACTCAAGACTCTCCTTGGCATAACATGACAACAGAGCAGTCATTGTAAGGCTTCCATATATCACATTCGTGTCATACAATTTCAATAAGCACCAAAGAAAATATAGTTAAATAGTTTCACTAGACTAAGATGGTGCTTTCCTAAGAAAAGTAAAGTTCCCCATCATCCTACGCATTGAATTGGGTTGTTTAAGTGAATAACGTACCAGGCAAGAGGTGTATCAGAACACTAACAAGTTTATCAAATGAGCTGAACACCAAGCTGCAACGCCATACAATTAATGCCCAAGCAAGGGGACCCTGCAAAGATTTAATGAAAAAACAAATGATTGCACACATATTATAAGCGCGAACAAGAAACCAGGCAACCCACAATAATCCTTTTCATACCTCTGCAAATGAGAAGCAAACCATGAAAAGCTTTTCATCCTTTGGATAAAAGAGAATCATAACAAGGAGAAAAGTGTTGGCATAGTAGCAGAAATCCTGCAAATTACATCAATGGTTGTAACCCAGTGATTTATTAGTAATGCACCATAGTATTGTGCCCAATAAAATGCTTGAGAAGTGCAATGCAATGCACTATAAAAAATATCAAACTCGTGTCATTTGAACTAGGAACAAACAAAAGGTAACACTAAAACTTCAGAATGAAAAAGAACTAGAATGTCAGCTTTCAGCCTTGGACAAACGACAAGCACAACAGTCATCAAGTAAAGGTGCATTAAAAACATCAGTACTGTATGTTATGAGCAGCACTTTTCTTCTCGATTAAGAACATAGTACAGATACGTAAACAAGATACTCCATCCATCCGGAAATATAGGGCTGAATTCGTACTTCGAGATTTACTTTGACTGTCAACAAGATCAATTACTATATGAGATTGGAAACTCCTTTCAAATATGAATTCAGCAGTATACTTTGTGACATACATATATAGTATTGAACTTGTTGATGGTCAAAGTAACTCACAAAATACGAAATAGACCCTACATATCCGGATAGACGGAGTACATGATAGTATGCCTTTCGTAACAAGATACGTGATAATATCCAAGTTCAACAATTGCTGGAGGTTGATGAAATCAAGCCTTATTACAGTATCTACTGACGTTGACACTTTATAACCGTGACAGTTGTGCATGAGACTTGAGATAACAATGATACGAAGCTATTACATATAAGCAATGAAACCAGCACAGTTAAAATGACGACCACAACAAATTGGACTGAAATGGACTCACCAGAAGATAGTAGTGCCACTTCTTGTAGCGATAGTAGATCCACCTGAGAGGAACAAATATGACATAGAACAGGCAATACACATACGGCACATCCTGTGGTCCTGCAAAACGAAATCAGAGCACTGTAAGATGTACCGACCACAACTTTCAGGAGTAGCATGCAACCCAACAGATGGATTCGGCAATAGCTTACTAGCACCCAAGAGGTAGCAAAATGTCCCAAATCCAAGAACACCCATCAGGTGTGTGACCTGCACATTAAAAGCCAGCACCACCAGGTAAGAGCATTCCCCACATACAGACATTCGAACAGCGTTACAGCCATGGCAGTAGTACATGGCAATAAATGAAGAGATTCATCACCACAGTAATCCATGCCTACCCAAAGTGCCCACAAAACAGTACACAAGGCCCGCATATCTCTTACTCCAGCACATGTTGAAACATTGCATAGCACAATCAATGCGCGCCGAATTTAACCGCGAAATGAATAGAACACGGGCACGCCGAGATTTGGGGGGGAGCCAGAAGCCCAGAAGATGAAGATTAAGCAGGGGGGATCGGAGAAAAGACCTTGAAGATGAAGCGCTCGTGCTCCTCTGCCTTGGTGGCGATCTTGACGGCCTGCTTCGACAGCATCGCCTTGGCCTGGTCCCTCTGCAATTCAAAATAACCCCCCAGAAAAATCAGAAGACGAGTAATCGGGGGAAAAGAGGCGCCGGCGCCATAGGGCTACGGCGGGGCGGGGGAGTAGCAGTACCCACCCTCCGGCGGACGTCCGCGGCCCCGTTGGCGAGCATCGCCGCCGCCGACGCCTCGTCCTCCACCACCTCCGACGACGCCATCCCGGAGAACCTTGGAGAACGCGCGACCAGTTCCTCTTGCGAAGACGAAAGCCTCCTCTTCCCCCTACGCCACCTTTCGTTTCCTTTCTTCTTTTTATTTCGCTTTCCTTTCGCTTTGTTTATTTATTTATTATTGTTATCTCTTCTCCCCCGCTTTGTTCCTCAGCTTTTACACTATCCTCCATTTTCTACTCTTCCTCTGACGTGGATTGCGCTCTGCTACAATCTAGTAATCTCTCTTCGTTTTGTTTTGTTTTCTTCGCGAGTTCCCGTGACGTTTGGTTCGATGCAACGGTTTGGGGTGGAGCGTTGGGTTGGGCAGCATCAGGTTCTGTGGCTGTGCGAGCCGTGGTTTGGTGAGGCAACTGCACTGGCCTGGGCACGGCGGCCGCAGCGAGGGTCAACACGTGCTCTGTCGTGCTCCTTTTTGCCCTGGCCGCCTGTTCCCACCCGCGGATAGGTGCTTTACGTGTTGGCTCTCTCCTAGATTGCCGGCAATCATCATTTGTTAAGATTTTCAAGTATATACAAGGCCACGGCCAACATTTCGTGTTTTGCAAAAAAGGCTTAGGACATCTCCAATGCAGGGACGTCTGTGTGGACGCTTGTGTAAAAAACAAAATTAAATTACGGTGGAGCACCGGTGTAAAAGTTTGGGCTTCCAACGCAGGAGTGCTAGATTGGGCACCCCTCAAAGAAAAAAGGAGTGATAGATTGGGCGCTTATCTATATTTTTTTTCGTTCCGGACGACATTCTCAAGTGCCGGCCTCTCCAACGCAGGAAACAAGCATCGGTGCCCATCGATCCAACCGAACACGAACCGGCCAACTGTGTCAATCCTCACTCAGCTCACTCAGCTCACTCTGCTCTCTTCTCTCGAACTCTCCACACCCTTGACAATACCATCGACCCTCGTCAGATCCAGCGAGCCGGAGGAGAACTCCAAGCCGAACTCCCACACTCTCAGATGCCGGCCACGGCGAACGGCGGCGCGCGGGCGGAGTAGGCAACAGCCCGCGTCTTCCTTCCCATGGAGACGAGGCCAGCGCAGCTGGCGGCAAGGTCGATGGACATGAAGAGGGCGGTGCGCAAGCGGATGAGGCAGCAGCAGCCGGGCCTTCCAACATGGAGACGATGCCGGAGGAGCTCGCGCGGCGCTAACGGACGGGAGGAGGAGGGGGCCGTGGAGCAGAGGAGGCAGCAGTCGCGCCTTCCCCTATGGGAACGAGGCCGGAGGAGCTCTTGGCGAGGCTGGCCGACGGGAAGGTTCGGAGGAGGCATCGGCGCGCGAGTGCGAGGCGTACAAGATGAACAAGCTTACCCGACATCGTGAGACCAGGTATGAGGTCGAGGTAATTCCCTTCCGATTGTTGTACCAATCGCTGGTAAATTGAGTTGACTGTTGCGGTGATGCACACATGTGTGTATGGTGATCTGAGTCCGTCATGTTCTTCCCGTGGGAAATTTTAATTATGTAGGAGAAGAATATGTGCTGATATACAGTTTTGACAGGTTCCAAACTGACTGGTCCTGAATTCACATAGTCTTAAAAAGAAATTTAGGGAGTAGAGCTTGGAATAAGAACAACAATTTCCTATATAAATCATGGTTGTTTGACTTGACAGTACAACACATTCCACTGGGGATAGTTCCGTATGAACATCCACATCTTAAGAAATTTAAATGGTTGAGTCTGTTGTAACCTATACAAAACCTGATACATAGCTTTGAGAGAACTTTGGACATCATTTGAAATCAGTAATGAAAAAATATGTTATTCGAAATAAACCCTAGGTGAATGAGCTGAGATTACATTATGAAGAAACTAGAATATAAAATCTCGAGAAAAATAAACAACCAATGTGTAATATGCATTCACATTCACATGCATTTCATTTTTGGCATTTTTTTATTGTAAGTATTCAGGTCTCATGGAGAATTATTATAGATATAAAGGACCTCTATATTTTATTGTAGATTATTTTTGTGCCTGAAGAGAAAGAAAACATATATTTTTTTGAACCAAGAAATATATTTTTTGTGTAGCTGCAAAAGAAAATCAGGTGAGTTAGTTGCGTACAGCTGGCTCCGTTCAACAAAGACCAGCTGAGGTAGTTGAGCCATTGCAGATTTGTAGCGCTCCAAGGAGCGCCCAGTGCCAAATTGATACGGAGAAAGGATCGCGCAGAAAAAAAGGGGGAAGCGCCCGACGACAGCCTAGGCATTGATGTCAGCCCAAATCCTAGGATCGGGGGGATTTGACCAAATCGGGAGGGAATCGAACCCTGGCGCCCGTCGTAAGTGCCCCCGTTGTACATGCCCTTAGTGGAAGTACAATAATGAGTTTATAGCCCATTTACATGATACTTTTGGCACTGTGAAGAAGACGACATGAAAAATGATGGGAGTGAACTCTCATACAAGAGCCTAACTATATACGCATTCCTAGACAAATGCAATAAATATGAAAAATGAGATAGAGAGAAGGTGAAAAAAGTAATACTTTTATACTCTATAGCTAACCTTGTTGTATGAGTGACTATAAGTGATGACTATATATGACACTACAACATTGTATAGCCAGCAGTTGGCTATAGTATTAATCATGCTCATGCTCTTAGGGTCATGTTGCATCCCCTCAGCCAGGCCCTTTGGCCCATTTATTAGATGAGTGTGTTTAATGTTTCACGTGTACGGCACAAGTTTAAAGTATCGAAGTACCATTGGGTCTGGCTAAGTATTTCAAATCGGGTGTCTCTTTTCACCCAGGTCCACGTTTGAGGGATGTAAGGAAGGACAAGTGTCGGTCCTACTCACATCATTTCTAATCTACACAGTGCTTTGATTTAAGATAAACTCTACATGAAAAATATGTATGTCGACGTTGTGGTTTCATTTAGTCGATCGGTTCCTTATTTAGTGAACTATAAATTTTAATTTTCGTGTTCATGTTTGAAGCTAATTTAGATGAATTTTGACAAATTCCTCACACATGATCAACTGTTAGAAAACTCTTTACTAGCTTCATCTTGTTGTTTCACATGACTTACGTTTTCTCTTTCGACAGTCGTACACAAATAGATCCGTGTCTCCATACTGGACTGTACATGGGTGTTCACGTGTGCATGTTATTTTGGATGAGTTTATGCAAATTCTGGACACACGGTCGACCTTTGAGGGCTCCTTTGATTTAAAGGAATTCTATAGGATTTTTGGAGGATTGAAATCCTTATGAATTTTTCCTATGTCGGCCCTTTGATTCATAGGGTTGGATCCCATAGGATTTTTTTTATGAATCTTTTGTACTACATTTTATAGGAAATCTAACATCCACTCCAACCTCTTTTTACAATTTCTTTGTTTGTCATGTGGCATCAAACACTCCTTGCTAATTCTATAGGATTCAAGTTGACATGTCACTCGAATCCTATACTTTTCCTATTCCTACATTTTCAAAATCCCGCGAATCAAAAAGGCCTTGAAATCTTATTTGACCACTAGCTTCATCTCGCTGTTTCACATGACTTTCGTGTTATGCATTTTCTGTTTTAACAGTGGTGGAAGAGTAGATCTAGGTCTCTATAATGGATTATACACGTGTTCACGTGTGCATGTTATTTTGGATGAATTTTTGCAAATTCACACACATGGTCGACTATTTGAAAATTTATTTGACCACTAGCTTCATTTCCCTATCTCACACGACTTTTATGTTGTGTGTTTTCTGCTTCGACGATAGTAAACAAGTAGATCTACGTCTCCCTACTAGATTGTATACACGTGTTCATGTGTGCATGTTATTTGAACAAATTTCAACGAACACACACGGACGATCGTTTGAAATTTCCTTTGGCCACTAGCTTCATCTCGCTGTTTCACACGAATTTTGTGTTGTATTTTTTTCCGATTTGACAATCTAGACAAAGTTCTTCAAGTGTGGTGGTGTGAGATAAGTTTACTATGTGGATAAGATTCGAAATTAATCATCCATGTGTGATATGTCTTCAACGTATTTATAATTTTTGTATGATCCGTGCTACATTGAATCAATTACATACACTCTGCCATAGTTTTTATTGATTTTTATTAGACTAACATATTAAGACAATGCCGAGTGTCATTTTTTTTGTTTTGTGTTTTAATATTTCAAGAAAACACCATAGAAAAAGTTTGAGAAAAAATCAAGGAAAACTGGTCTTGAAAGATTCGTGCAGGGAGAGGACTTGGGGGACAGACCCTGGTGCCCCCCACAGGGTGCAGGCGCCCCTTGTAGGCGCACACCCTACAAGGACGCATGTGGCCTATGGGCACCCCCAGAGTGCCTCCGGTGCCCGATGACATGGATATTCTGCAAAACCCCAAACCTAGTTATCATGCATTTTTTCGCCACTGTCACATCACGTTTTCGTGGCGATACTCGTTTTCAGCCACGATCTGAAACTCTGCAGAGGAAGAAGTCACCTTCTTCATCACCAACCTCAATCCTCGAGCTCCAAGATGAGCTGTGAGTAGTCCACCCCTTGGGCTATCGTTCATGGCAGTAGCCAACGTTGTAATCTCCTCATCTTGAAGTTTTTAGATGTCCAATACAATAGCCATATGAGCTGCCATACATGATTATGGTTAATCTGATGTATTTGTAGCGGTGATGTTGATCATGTGATGAATTTTTTTTATGTTTAGATCTATGCATGCCATTTTGTTTGATCTATATATGTATATTTCTTGTGGTTCTCTTTGCCAGTTTAGATCGTTAATCAGCAGTGGGAGACGTGTGCATTATTTGAGTTTAATCTTGCAAGTAATCTACCGCAGTGATAGAAAGTGAAAAAGGCTTACATATAATTGTTGCCACCAAGGGCTAAGGTTTACCGAAAAAGGCTCGCGCCCCGCTTTATATATAAAGCAAATGCCAAAGCCACCATCCAACAAGGTTCACACAAACACAAAGCCCACACACACACAAAGTCCAAGCACAAGCAAGCAACAAGGGTTACTGCTGAGGGCACAACTCAACAAGCCCAACACACACACACAAAAAGGCACAAGCGCCAGGAGGGAAACATCCTCTAGTCGGGCTCCGGTGGTGGCGGCGGGAGCGGAGGCGCCAGGCGAAAGGCCAACGAACGGAGGTCGGTGAGGAGTCTGTCGATGGCGTCCCGGTCCTGCGGGCGGCTAAGCGGCTGCCAGAGCTGCAAGTAACCACACATTTTAAAGATGGAGTCAGTCGCACGTCGAAGGGGCACCTTCTGAATGACAAGCTTATTGCGAACCGTCCACAGGGTCCAGGCTAGAACCCCGACGCACAGCCATCTAATATGTCTGTAGCGAGGGGGGAGGCTTGAATTTCCGCAAGCAGGTCAGGGAAGTTGGTGTTGCACCACTGTCCCCCAACCGTTTCGTGGAAACAAGACCAAAGGAACTGCGCCGTGTAGCACAGGAAGAAGATGTGATTAGCGTCCTCTACCGTGCCACACAGGGGGCACATTCCATCGCCAGGACCATGGCGCTTAAGAACCTCAACGCCGGTCGGGAGGCGGCCGTGGATCCATTGCCAAAGAAAGATCCGAATCTTAAGTGGGAGGCGGATGTCCCAGATAAGACCAAAGGGCTCCGGGGCTGACGAAGGGGCAATGGCCGCGTAGAGGGATTTGGTGGAGAAGCGGTCGGAGGGGTCTAGGCGCCAGGAGATGGAGTCCGGAGAATCTGCCACGTCCATAGGTAGCAGGGCGATGTCCTGGAGGAGGACATCCCAGGCAGCCACCTCAGCGGGGCCAAAAGGGCGGCGGAACGCGAGGCGCCCTAAGTCAATAAGGGCCGCCTCGACTAAGACCCGAGGGTCAACTACAATGTCGAAGAGGATGGGGAACCGGGCGGCTAGAGGGGAGCCTCCGAGCCACCTGTCCAGCCAGAACAAGGTCGAAGCTCCAGAGCCCACAGAGATGGAAGTGCCTATACGTAAGACCGGAAGCAGCCGGACGACGGCCTGCCAAAACTGGGAACCGCCCGAGCGTTGGCAGAACGCCAGTGGCTGTCCACGCAGGTACTTGTTCTGGATGATAGTAAGCCAGAGGCCACCGTCCCCATTGGCGATGCGCCAGAGCCAGCGGGTCAAGAGGGCGATGTTCATGCGTCGAGAGGACAGAATCCCAAGACCGCCCTGGTCTTTGGGTTTGCAGATGTCTGGCCAGCTGACCATGTGGTATTTCTGCTTGCCCTCCTCCCCAGCCCAGAAGAATCTGGACTGGTATTTGGCGACCTCCTGATGGAGCGTTTCATGAAGGCTATAGAAGCTCATAAGGAACCACAGGAGGCTGGCTAGCGATGAGTTGATAAGGATCACGCGCGCCGCCTTCGATAGCCAACGCCCTTTCCAGGGCTCTACGCGATGTTGCATACGGGTCACCGTGGGGCGGAGGTCCGCCACGGTGAGGCGCGAGTCACTAATGGGGATCCCCAGATAGGTCGTGGGGAAAGAACCCAGCCGACAGTTAAGCCGGTCGGCAATGGACTGTGCGTCCTCAGAGGGGTAACCGAGCACCATCACTTCGCTCTTATCAAAGTTGATGGTGAGGCCCGACATTTGTTGGAAGCACAGAAGAAGGAACTTCAGGTTGGAGATCTCTAAGGCAGACCCCTCGACCATAATAATGGTGTCATCCGCGTATTGTAGAAGGGAGACCCCTCCCCCTCCAACAAGGTGTGGGACAAGGCCTCTAATATGCCCAGCAGCCTTGGCCTTATCCAAGATGGCGGACAAGGCATCCACAACCATGTTGAACAAGAACGGCGAGAAGGGATCTCCCTGCCGGACCCCGCAGAGGGTAGGGAAGAAGGGCCCAATGTCGCCGTTGATGTTCACCGCAGTCCGACCACAAGAGACGAGCTGCATGACTCGGGTCACCCAACGGTCATCGAAGCCCTTGCGAAGAAGGACTTCCCTCAGGAACGGCCAGTGCACCGTGTCGTAGGCTTTGTGGAAGTCCAACTTGAGAAAGACCGCCCAATGGCGCTTCAGGCGGACCTCGTGGAGCACTTCGTGGAACACCAACACCCCATCCAGGATAAATCGGCCTTGAATGAAGGCGGATTGGTTCGGGTGGGTGATAGTGTCCGCAAGGAGGGTCACCCTATTGGCGTACCCCTTAGCTAGGATCCGAAAAATCACATTAATCACTGTGATGGGGCGGAACTGACGAATATCGGAGGCGCCCGGGACCTTGGGGATGAGGGTCACCACCCTATAATTAAGGCGACCCAGGTCCATGGAGCCCGAGTAGAATTCCTCAAAGAGAGCCATGACCTCCAGCTTGATGGTCGGCCAGAACGTCTTGAAGAAAGCCACTGGAAGACCGTCAGGTCCCGGGGCCGAGGAGGGGTTCATCCCCTTAATGGCAGCGAGGACCTCCTCCTCGCTGAAGGGGGCAACCAAAGCCGCATTGGCTTCAGCCGAGACTACGTGCGCGCCCGACCAAATGTCGGGGGCGAGACTAGCCCCACCGCGCGGGGTGGGGGTAAATAAGGCCCTATAGAAGCCATCCACATGACAGCGGATGGCCGCTGGAAGAACTAACGGCGAGTCTCCATCCCACAGGCAGTGGATGGAGTTGCGACGGCGCCGGCCGTTCGCGACCGCCTGGAAATAGGCGGTGTTGGCATCGCCCTGTAGCACCCACCTCTGGGTACCACGCAGGCGCCAGTACGCCTCCTCATCCGTGTAGATGGTGGAGAGCTGGTCCTCCAGGTCGTAACGAATCAGCCACTCGTCCGAGGAGAGCCCGGTCGAGTCCGCGCGAGCATCCAGGGTTTGAATAGCAATCATGATGGACTTCTTGCGCTCTCTAAGGTCCCGGCCAAGATTAGCCCCCCAACCCTTCATGAACTGGCGGGCTAGCTTGGCACAAAAGTGCCATGAATCGACCGCGGACATGGAGCGATGGGGTGCCGACCTAGCGAAAATCCAGCGGGCGACGACGGCCTCCCGGAAGCCGGTCTGGTTGAGCCAGAAGAGCTCGAACCGGAACCGCGGCGGGGAGGGGGGCGCTTGTCGGCGGTGGAGAGGAGAAGGGGGACATGATCGGAGCCAATCCGGGTGACCGCCCGGAGCGATGCCAAGGGGCATCGCAATTCCCACTCCGGGGAAACTAGGACACGATCCAACACGGATTGTGTCGGTACAGCTTGCCGGTTGGTCCAAGTGAATCTGGCACCTGACCGGTCAAGCTCACGGAGCCCCAGCTCCGCGATCCAATCGTTGAATAATTGTATCCGGGGGAAATTAATCCGGGAATTATTCTTCTCATCCGGGGATCGGATGAGATTGAAGTCACCCCCCACTAAAACTGGGAGGGGAGAGTTAGAGATCTTCAGCTGTAGCTCGTCAAGGAACGCCGGGGAGCGGCGGTTGTCCGCCGGTCCGTAGACAACAATGACCTCCCATTTGAAGTTCAGGGCCCGCTCGAAGATCTCCATACTAACGAAAAATTCCCCTCTATCCATGCCTCCCACCTCAAATGTGGTATCCTTAACCCCTAAGAGGATGCCACCCGAGTGGCCTGAGGTCCCACTAGAAGGGAGCCAGTGCCACGCGAAGAGGTGGGGGCTCAGATGTTCAAGTTCCTGCAGGGTGAACTCAGAGCGGAGGGTTTCTTGGATGGCCACAATGTCAATATGTTCATCCCGGATGTACTCGATGAGCTGGCGGCGACGACTATCATGGCCGAAGCCGCGGAGGTTCCCGAAAAGGGCCCGCATCTAAACCCCCATCGGGGGGCTGCTTGACCCCAGAACACGAGAGGCGCTTTGCGCGCGAAGGGCGGCCGTGCGAGACCGAGTGCGTCCACGGATAATCCCGTCGGCCACCGGAGGAGCCGGAGCCGGGGGCCGTAGCAGGCGGGCACGAGTCTCAGCCAGCCTGCCGTCGAGGATCTCCCGGGCCCTAATGGCCGCGATCTGTTCTAAGGGGGGACTGACCTCCCCCCTGAAGACAATGGCCGAGTCATTGGCCACCTTAGCGAGGTGGCCGAGGGGGGCGGCCTCGAGAGCAGAAAAGGAGCAACGAGAAGAACTGGGAGGGGCGGGATCCACACCTGACTCGAGGTTCCGGACCGCGGCGCGGAGCTCCGCCCGCTCGGCGACGGAAGGCGCAGGAGAGTCGCCCGGCCGCGACGCCTCCAGGCGGGCGCTGCGGCGAGAGGACGTCACCGGCGTCGAGGTGGAGCGGGGCCTCCTGGCATACGCCACCGTCGGAGGGGGGTGCGCGGAGGCCTGGGAGGAGACGTCCACTGCCACCGAGGCGTCAGGAGAGGCCGGCGAGGCGAGGCGGGAGCTGGACGGCACTGCCGCGGGGTGAGGATCGGCCGACCCCAGCGCCGCCCTGACCGCGGCCCCCGAGGGCGGAGGAGATGGGGCAGACGGGACAAGGGCGACGGGCTCCTCAACACCACCAACCCCGGAAGACACCGGGGAAGGTGAGTCGGCGGAGGGCGTGGGCGCAGCCCCTGGTGGCGTGAGGCGGCGGGCAGAGGCGGCGTCGGGGGAGCGGGGTGACGATGGAGGGGCGACGAGGAGACTCACGCTGGAGATGACGCCGGTCGACGCCGACGAAGACGGGGAGGGAACCAGAGGGGTGGCCAGGCGGAGGGCCACCGCGAGATCGGTGGCTGACACCCGGGTACGCCCCGCCCCCGACCCGCCCCGACCCGCAGGAGGGTTGGGGGGGTCCCGAGACGGGGAGCGAGAGTGCTCCGACTCATCCTCATCCTCGGCCGGGTCGTCGAAGCGGGAGGAGCGCGAGCGGCGGTGGTGAGACTCGTCAGCATCAGCAGCCCCTCCCCCCCCCCAAGAGGCCGCCAGCAAAGAGGCGGGGGCGGCCGACGTGGGACGGAGGCTCGGGGCGGATCTTGAGGTCGTAGCCGTCATCGTTGAAGAAGATACGGATCGTGACGTGGAGCTTGGAGGAGTCCAGGCATTTCACCTTAACCCGGACCTCCTCCTCCTTGCGCAGGGAGAGCTCGTCCACCACCACCACCCTGCCCAGGATCTTGGACATACTGCGGATGACCCGCTCGGAACGGGCAACATCAGGGAGGCCGGAGATGAGGAGCCAAGCCGTGTCCAGGGTAGCGACGGCTCTGTGATCCCACTACGGCTCAGAGATGTTCACCACGATGTCGTTGAGAGCCAGGGTGATGTTGTTGCTGCGCGTGCAGAAGCCCATGCTCATCGCGTCAGGGAAGACCACTGAGAAGGAGCTGGGAGCCGTGGGGGTGACCTGCCAGTCCCACGTGCATCTGCACAAGTGGTTGAGCTCAGCCTCAATCAACTCCGGGGTGGCGACGGCCTCGCCCACAACCGTCACCAAAGCCAGCAGCGAGGGGGAAGGCGGGGCGAGCTCGGGCACCTCGATGTGGAAGAAGGCCAAGTCCTCGATGCCGTGCCCATACATCATGAGCTCCTCCGACACCGGGCGGTCCGGACAGAGAATCGCGGGGTGCCCGGTATCCTTGCAAAGGTAGCACGTCGGTGGGTTGGGGCACGCCACCTGGAAGTGTCCGGTCAGGCCGCAGTTGAAGCACGGCTGAGCCACGGCCGAGGCGGTGGTACCCGGAGGAGGAGCTGCGGTAGCGGTGGAGGTGGCGACTTGTGGGCGCGGCGGGCCCTTCTTCTTCTTCTTGGATCCCGGGCGTCCCCGGTTGCCGTTGCCGCCGTTGGCCGGCGGAAACGCAGCCTGGGAGCGGGGGGGCTGGTAGCGGCGGGAGGG
>NC_041385.1:393168418-393170994 GCF_002162155.2 Triticum dicoccoides | reverse complement strand
GGGTCTCGCGCGCCGGAGAGGGCCGCGCCGGCCGGGAAGAAAGCTGCTGCCGCAGGTCTTCCTCGCGCCGGCGGCCGTCGGGGGAGGGGCGTGGGGGATCGCGGCGGTCGTCCGCCCGGCGCTTGGGGCGCCCCGCATCGTCCCCCCATTCCCGAGGCATGGGTGGCGCGGAGGAGGACGGGGGAGGGCCGGTGGCGCCGGCGTGGAGGAGTCGAGGCGGGGCGGCCGTGGCCGAGGGGACGGGGCTGGGAGCCGACGGCGCGGTCTAAGGTTTATTATAGGGTTTACTAGAATCTCATATACACAACAGTATGTCATCTTGCTTAGAGCAAATACCGTTGTTCACACTTAATGTCTACATGGTGCGGGGGACCCCGATCTATGGACGAGCTATTTAGTGATAAGATGCAAAGAGTATCTCGGTCTAATAGTATTATGGACGTACTACCTATGTAGAATCATCACATTCATATGTATGGAATTAGCGTTAAATATTTCATTGTGCACCTTTTCACAGGATTATTTTACCACACTTTTGTATTTTGGAGAGTTACACTTGATGAACCTATGAATCTCGGTCCAGTTTTTAGCATAAGAATCACCTTCCAACAACTTTTACACGTTGTTTTGTTTTTAGTTTGATTTTATTCCAAAAAATACCAAAATATTATCTAGCACATTATCTTTTAATTGCCTTGTACAACTAACAAGAATAGCAAGGATCGACAAACCTTGATAGGCCTGTTGGGGACACAAGTGAAGTTTTATTTTTGTTGGGAATTCAACTATAGGAGGATACTAGTACCTCAACGGATTGATACATTAGTTTATGACCGAAGTAAAGTTTGTTGCATATTACTAACTCCTACGCTAGGAAGCCCAACAAACCATGTCCTTGTAGCCTTTGCTTGCCTCAGTAGTACTAGCAGTCGAGTTATATTTGTGAGCACATAAGCTAGACTATCATGAAGAGATCACAACTATTCATTCGCGTGGTTTTTTTCTTACAAGTACTCCTACGTACGCGTAGCATATCGGTGCAGGGGATATGCGGTATTGTACTCTACCAGAGGTGTGCACCGGTGAGGAACAACGTCGGTACACACGTGAAAGTTAATACGGGATAAGTTTGGTAATCCTAGAAGGCAAATATGTTACAGAATATAGAAAAAAAATACATAATATAGAAGGCAAATACGGGATAAGTTTGGTAATGCCCGATTTAAATCTTAAATCAGAAAAATATATAGAAAAAACGATACTAGAAGGCAAATTATGGTACAAGTTTGGTATAAGCTAACTTTAGGAAGCAATACGAAATAGCATGAGTAAGAACAAATTAAATATAAGAATTAATCTTGGGGTTAGAAGAAAGTGAATGCAGTATATTAGTGATGTAAAAAGTTGTAGAATTATACTTGTAGTACTAAGGAGTCACTGAGATTGCAATGTGAAGAATCATCAGATGAAGATGCGATCCGCCAGAATAGGAAGATGATGAGAGTCATAATTCGGGGTCGCTGTTACTACTTAAATTTGTAATTTCCTTTGTTTATGCCTGGAGTATAGAGACAAGTCCGGTTAGTAGAGATAACATGAAGAATGGATAAACATTCAAACAAACAGAAGGACCGGCTGAGAACAAAGGGGGAGGAAAGACAAAACGAATAGGATAATAGTTTAACAAATGTAAAAGGACTTGAGGCAGAAGATGATGAAACGAGCAGAAGGAGGGAACCATATGAAAGGGAAGACAAGATTGCATCCAGATCCATTAATACATCACATGGAGGAATGAAGAAGAAGGTGAATAGGAACAATGGATAAGAACTGAAGGGCCACTACTCCCGCAGAAGTTGTTGGATTTCCCCAAAGAGGAAGGGTCATGTAGCACAACAATGTTTCCCTCAGTAAAGAACCAAGGTTTAATCGAACCAGTAGGAGTCTACAAGCTCGCAAGATAAACAACACCGGCACACAAACAAAATAAATGCTTGCACCCAACTCGGCAAGGGGGTTGTTGAAAGCACATTTGCTCCCTTGGTGGTTTTGGTAATCAATGTCAACATACATATTGTTGGACTAATAGTTCTACCTAAATATTTCAAATAAGTCCAATGGTGGCATGGAAAGGACATGAAGTTGTGGACCCCTTCAAGAATGTGAAGAACAAAATTTGGCCACCCCAAGACTCTACATTTTTGGTTTAGTGATCCAAGATTACATTGAGTCCCTTAGGAAAGCCAATACTGTTAAAAGGGGATGAGGTATTGTTGATGAGGTTGTTTCTTAAAGTGCTCGGTGATATTGCTCCAAAAATACTCAATCACTTTCCCACAATCACATCTGTCAAAATCATAAATCATCATTTCGGTGCCACCGATACTATCTACCCCGGACCCACCGAGATGATCATTCTACTACCACAGCCAAAACCCTAACATTTCAGTCTGATCGAATTGGTTCTTGGTCCCACCGTGAAGGCCTTGCCAAGTTACTGTCATGAAGTCGCTTCGTTTTGGAATCACCGAGACAAAACGATCGAAATTACCAGGACGCATCTTGAAAGTGCTAGT